>NC_086246.1:24332916-24652500 GCF_036321145.2 Pelmatolapia mariae | reverse complement strand
AACCAGAAGAACATATTCTCACTGCCTGGGGTTTGGGGCTAGGCTCGTCACCAAAGACCTTTTACTTTAAAACAAACAAACAAACAAAAAAATACAGCACTCTCTCATGAAAAATGTAAAAAAACGCTATAATGGAGTAAATATGATCCAAGGAATGCGGTCTGAGTCATGCATTAGTCAGTGTGAGAAGCCAAAAGAGCAACAGCAGGCATAACTGTGTTCACATTCAAGGCTAATCTGCTATAAATGCATGCTGGCATCTTTCTGATTGGTCAGTGTCTTTAAACACTGCACTGGGACTCTGAAAGCTAGAATAAACAGACAGCAAAGCAACAGGTGCAAATAAATCTGAATCATCTGTGATCCTGCAGCCATTTTGAAAGTGTTGCAGAAACAATAAAATAGGTTATCGAATTTCCCCAGTAACCTCAAATCTGAAAACTTAAACTGAATGATAATGTCCGACCCGGCACCGAGGTATCCTGTTATTGAATTGTTTTAAATAAGATTGAAACGGGTCTCCCTTGGGGCACAGAAACTGCTGACAAAAGCTCATCCCCGCAGCTCCAGCCTTTGAAACAACCTGCAGGAATTCGAGCGGCCCCTTTGATCTCGGGATGGGATGTTGGGATTCAGCGTGGGTCGTGTTTACACAGCTTGGACTGACTCAGGAGTGGATGAAGGTGCTGTGCGGACAGGCAGACGCGCCGTCCGGGTCACGTATGAAAGGAAGTAATCCTGAGCATTGTTTAAACTTTGCAAACAGCCAGGTGGGGAGGACCAGATCAGGGTTATCCACATGAGCCGTCAGTCACAGAGAGAGGAGCTGGGGAGGCTTACTGAGTCTCATCAGAGGACGAGATTAGAAGACACAAATAATATTTAAAGTGTTTATCTCTTTGGATTTTAATTGGCTAAAGACGGGGTTCACATTGAATGTCACCTCTTTAATGACTTTCATTGCTTCAATCATGAAGTTTAGCTGATTTTTAGCTGTATCAGTGGATCCCGTATGGATCTGGTCATTTACCGGATAGCTTCAGGTCCTAAAAGTTACAAGATGTAGCAGTGGTTGATTTGTTGAAACACATTCTGCAACAGGTTTGACCCTGGGCTTTCACCTGGGAGTAAGTTTGTGGTGGATTAATAACTACCATGAGATTGTTTAATGCTGTGTAATGTACTTTGCTCAGACTTTGAAAATTTAGACTTACTGTGACTTCAGTCAAGTGACTTTTATTGATAATTACAAAATGTTTAAAAAAAAGATAAAAAATTGAAGCTTGAACTGTAATGCACTCCACGTCTTACCCACCAACCCCCAAAATGAACATGGACACGCGTCATTACAATAGAGAGTGGAAAGATGACAAACTGCATTCATGTGATTATGACATTCATCAGTGGCTCAGGGGCTGTGACTATTTCACAAACTGAAAACGTGAGAGAAAATGACAACAACAGCAAAAAAAAGGAAGACAAGACGGGAAGGAAACAAACGGGGAATTGCAGGGAAAAGTTGGAATAAAAAAGGAGCCTAAATTAAGAAATGTGGAGAAGAAAGAAAAGGAATAACAGCAAAAGATAAAAATAAATGATACATAAAAGACTGAAGATGAGGAAAAACACAAAGGAAGTGAAACTGGAAAACCTCATCTGAAAGAGACAAATGTGGCACTTGAGATGAGAAGGTTAAAGCCATGGAAGATGATCATACAATTTTCTGCAAAAAGCTACAAATCAAATATGTATTGTTAGAAAATGTGTATATATTTTTTAAATTTGGATTAGCAACAGGTGGGCTAAATGCAGGCAGATATGGAGGCGATGGGAAAGGAGTATGAGAAAAACAACAGGCACAGAAAGGGCAGCAGGGTGGAGAGTAAGACTGAAAACAGGAAAATATAAGTTGGGAAAGAAGAGAAGTGCCAAGTGAAATAAAGAGTAAGTAAAGGCAGATAAAAGACGAAGGGAAGAGAAAAGAAGGGAGTGGAAGGAAAAGGGAACAATAAAACGGCTAGAAAAAGAAGTGCACAACGAGGGACGCAAGGGAAGAATGTAAACTATGAAAGTAGGAGGAAAAAAGGAAAACAACAAGGAATGAAGTGGGCTGAAATGAGTAAATGACACAAAGGGAGGGATGAAGGATAAAGAGGAGGCGGTTAAAAAAATGAAGGGAAGAACAAAAGATGTAGGACAGTAGGCCAAAATATAAGTTAAGATATATTTTTGCAACTACTGAACTGAATGCAGGCAATGAAAAAGAAAACAGGAAAAGAGATGTAGAAAATACAAGGATACATAGATATGGAAGACTCAAAGAGAGAAAGATGGAAGTGTGGTAAAATGAAAGAAAGGAAAAGGAAAGCGTGATTTGTTAAAGAAAGAAACAGAGGGTCACAAAACGGGAGTAAATCAGAGCAGAAGAGCTGTGGACCAAAGTTATCTAAACAAAGAAAGTGGAGAAAGAAAGAAATACAAAAGAAAAAGTGGAAAGCTGAAGAAAAGATTAAGACAATAAAAGAAGGAAATAAATTGAAAGAATGGAAAAAAGAGGACAAGAACTAAGGAAATGAAAAATTAAAAGTTTTAAGAAGAAAGAAATGAAATAGAAACGGGCTGTAAAAAGATGGAAGAAGAAAAAATTAAACACTGGACTGAATTAAAGGGCAAATAAATAGACAAGTGAAAAAAGAGGTGGAGAAGAATGCTTTGAATGAAAGAAAGAAAATGGTAAAGAGTACAAACAACGCAGAATAAGAAAGAGAGGAATTGAAAGAGAAAAACCAGTGAAAAAACATCAAAACATTATAACATGTCCCCCACAAATTATTCTCGCTGAGAATTCACCTTCAAAGTAAGGCACAGCTTTTATTTTGAAGGCAAGCAGCCTGCATTTCCGGTTTGTCACACTTTTTCAACTTTCTCTACCATTTGACGGGTGCCAACAAGTTGCGTCTTCCATGCAAAAGTCTGGGTATACCTCTTTGCAACCACCTGCCAAATAAGAAAAGAATAAAGATTTTCTGCTAGCAGTCGGTAGTTGTTAGATAGTCACCAACCAGACTCCAGGTGGCTGAGGCTAAGCGCCAAATGAAAACAATGTAAAGACCCGACATTACAAAAGAGAAACCCCAATAATCCAACTGGCCTCTTTGAGCAAGCATTTGGCAAAAGTGGGAAGGAAAAACTCCCTTTTAACATAAAGAAACCTCAGGCAGAACCAGGCTCAGGTAGGGGCGGCCATCTGCTGTGACTGGTTGGAGGTGAAAGGAGGAAGACAGGACAAAGACATGCTGTGGAAGAGAGCCAGAGAGAGAAAGAAGGAAAAACTAAATCAAAAAGAGGCCATAAAATAGAAAATATAAAGAAAGAATTAAAAGTGAGGAAAGAAGCAAAGATGTAAGGCATGCTGATCTAGCTCACACTTAATTTGTTTCCCACCACACTTCCTTACACAAACCAATATTTCCTCCATAACTTGGCTCTTAACCACAGAAGTTGGGTGACTAAAAATGGAAAGAGTAATCAAGCTGGTCGGTATGGCAGCTGATATTTGTAAAGTTTGAGCCGCTTCCACTCTGCCAATTTACAGTTATTCCATTTTCGCGAGGACGGCCGGCGTGCCCACCCCGAGCCTTACTTCAGCAGACAAAAGTGCTAACAGCAGATGAATTAAAGGTTACCAACAATATATGATGAATGTCAGGCAAATACAAATTACCACAGGAAGAAGAATAATGAAGAGGCTTTTTTTCCCCCGCCAAGCCAGGGGCCAGTCAATAATTAGAGGTGGCGCGGTCGCTGTCACCGGCTTTCTGCAGGCTTGGCGCTTTGTTTCGGCTTTAATTGCTCAGGTTAAGATGGCCGCCCACGCCACGTTTATGAAAAAAAAAGTTCGAGTCGTTTACTGTCGAGATGCTCATCACGAGAGACCCGGATCCAACAGGACGCCCTTCGACAAGTTTCCTTGTCTCGTGCATTTGGTGTTTACTCGGAGCGAAGCGTGAGGGGAGTTCGCTTTGATCCCCTCCAAAAAAAAAAAATTAATTAAAATAAGTCCCAACCGCGCAGGGGGAAGATGTGCCATGAGTGGTTGACGGTCGGTGCACATTAAGATTTTTTTTTCTTTTTTTTTTGCATTCAGGGAGACATAATCACACAAATAAGACATCAAAGATAGACTGAGAGTTAAAATATGCAGCTGAAAAATTATTCAGATTGTTTTGGGAAGGCAGGGGGAAAAATATTCCCTCAAAGTGTCCGACTGGATGACATCAAAACTCTGTGATACCGTGAGACACGTGCACGAGCCAGACAGGATGCTTTCAGCTTTTTAGACATGTCTGGTCAGAGGTTGTTTTTTTTTTTTGGTTTCAGGGATCTTGGCAGCTTCGGTCCTTCATGTCGTGGTTCCCGTGACTGGAGGGGAATCCCATTTTTTTCCCTCCTCCTCTTGTTTTTCTGGTCACTGGCATGCAGCTCGCCAGTATGTCGCTTCTCAATGTGAACTCCCGTGCCCCGCAGGTTGGCAGAGAGAAAAGCGACACACACACACACACACACGCATGCACAAATAAAACTGGCCGCTGCCTGCAGGTTGAAGCCAAAATGCTGCACCTGCGTCATTTTTTGCTGGCTCCTATAACTCCGACCACCTCTCCACCTGTACGGCAAATCTGGCAACAGTCAAACCTAAAAAAACCCAACCCGTGTTCGAAACAGGAGGATGCGTCAGTGAGTGCGTCATGGAAATTTGTGTCCTGTGAGGAGAAAAGAGGAGTGTAAATAGTGATAACAGGTTCATGTGTCAGGTTCAATTGCTCCTTTCACTTTACTTCAGAGGAGTTGGACTCATTTTAATAAACGGGCAATTAAACACATAATCCAGGAGGATTGTTATGTAATAACACAATCGAAGAAAGTTAAACTCTATATTTTCACGTTGTGTTTTCAATCTGAAAACACTGATATTTAACAAACCATTCAACTACAAAACCCACCCCTGATGACCGACCTAAAAAAAATGAGTACATTTCACTCGTTAAGTGATGCTCTAATGCCCCTTGAGAGTAAAAACATCCTCTGTGTTTGCGGCTGTCGTTTTTATTAAAGCTCTTAGCATCAATCAGTTTGGTTTGGTTTATGTGAAATGAAAAACCACTTAATCTAAAAAGTAACATCTAGTTGTTGATCGATAGATCCAAATATCAACAATAATGATACCAGTAGCAGTATCGATACTAGCGTGATAGTATCACTAGTAATAAAGAAATTATTATTTTGGAAATGAAAACTTAACCTTAAAGAGACGCTGATCCAAAGCGTTTCACAGACCGGCACATTTGCATTCCAGGTCTCCACAAACAGCAGTTTCAAAGTGCATAAGAAAAGGTGAAATGTGTGATTTGTTCTGTTAACTAAAGTAAAAATCGCAGCGATTTAGTGCTCAAAGGTGTCAGTATTGGTATCGGCAGTACTGGCCTTGTGTTTACTTGGTATCGGATTGATCAAACTTTGTAGTATTGCGCAGCACTAGTAACATGTTCTAGTTTCTAAAGGTTTAGCCAAAGTTAACCCTACTCTGTGAACCCTGATTGGTCACTAGTGACATGTTGAATATTAAGATGCAGTGTGATTTATTTATTTTTTTTCAGACAACCTCCAAAACAACGACAACTGCCATTCTCAGCCCCTCCAGCGTTTTATTAATGCCCAGTACATAAATAAAACATGAAAATCTCCCAACATGGAGGGATCTCTCTGTGACATTGTATGATCTTTACCGTATTTTGTTTTGGATTTCATCATTTTCCCTGTTTTTAGGGCAGAAATCTGATGATCAGCGTGGTGTGTTTGAGAAATACAACACGCAGTCAGTCACAGCTTGGGTATGTGTCGCACGAGGCTTCACTAAACTGCTGTAACCTTACCAAACTACTCTGTATTTTTACTGCGTGAGGAGAGCTTTGTGCCTCAGAAACAACAACAAGCTGCAAAACGTTGAAGAAGCTGAGAGTTCAGTGATGTTAAGGGACAGAAAGTTTCTCTTTGTCTGAAAGCTCTCAGAAAGCTGAGATTCAAAGCGAGGCCCATCTCTCCTAATTAACACTTTGAAAGATAAAAGCAGTTTATTAAATCAATCAGGATGATGGTTGTTTGTGAATCCCAGCAGATAAGGACATTTGCATATTAACTTTGCAGTTCTAACCTACATTTGAGGATCTTCTGAGATTGTGGCCGGCTTCAATGTAAATATTTTTCCCCCTCACTTCTACTGTACACGTTTTAAAGTTTCATCGCCTCAGATTCTCTGGTGGATTTTCAACTCATTAAAAAATAAAGACATGGATAAATAAGCAAACATATAACGTAAACAGACAAACAAATGAATAAACGAGCACGGATATCACGGCGCCGGAGAGGCTCTGCCAAAATTTCTGGCAAAGACGGGGCAAAACAATCTGGATCTTGACTTTCTGTTAGATATTCCCAGTTCAAAATTCGACTTTAAACGGACATGAAAGCAACAAATAGGCTTTAAAGAAGTATTATGTGTGCCCTGCAGTTAATCTGGCACGTACTAAAGAGCCAAAATCTCACTTTAATGTGAATCATGTATTTTCCTGATAATGTTTTGAGTGGATTTAGTATCTCTGGGCTTTTATTCAACTTGTTCATATTAAAATCTCATTGTTTTGAGTTTTCTACACTGATCAAATGGTGCAGTTCATTGCATGTATTTCTAAGATGTCTCAGTTTTATCTCAGAGTTTGACTTTCCTGGGTCTTAAAGGTAAAAACTGTGCCTTTACATGGGGTTTTGTTAAGAATAAACACAGAGTATGTACAGTAGTTTGCTCACTGGAGCACAGAGTATGGATTAAAAGCAGCAACCCAGAAATGCACCATTCTCGGTATGTAGTAAAAACAATTTCAAAAATTCTTCGGCATGAACAGATTGTCCACAGACAATGGAGGCAAGTGAAAATTAAACTAAATGAAATTTTCCCAGATTTGGAAAAACTTGTGTCAAGCAATTTAGTTCAGTGGGTTTTTTTCTTCTTTTTTTCCGTGGGAAAATCTGGCTGACAGAATATGTAGATAAATGCTAGAACTTGGATTTCCCTTCTTGGGTTTTATCAGTTTTTCTTGATACTACAGTATTAGCTTAAATGGGGTATTTTTTGTGCTAAATGTAGGCAATATAAAAGACAGATGTAGCATCTGGGGCTGAAGAGTGAAGCCAGTTCAGAAAAGCCTAAAACTTACATCCTTTTTAATGCACACTACAGTGTGATACCTGTTGTTGCCAAAAGATTTCTGGTCCTATCAAAATCTATCTGCTTGAGTGTTGACAATCAGATCAACCACTTGCTTGTGACATTCGGTTTTAAAATACCAAAGGTGAAAAAGCTCATCTCGAGGCTTTCTCTTTTACTCCTCTTTCAAACCATCTGTCTTCTCTGTCCAAAATGTGAACATTGGACAGAGAGGACAGATGGTTTGAAAGAGGAGTAAAACAAGCCACTTATGTCCACTGTGAGTGACCATCTTTGAACAGAGGCGGTGGTTTACGACACCAACTGTCTGCTATCTATAATCCAGTTTTGAGATCCCTTCCCAGACGCCTTAACGCCCACTCACATTCTGGGCCTGTTGACCTCAGGAAATCACATGGTAGGGTGGGGCTAGGTTTCACAATGAGCTCACCTGAAACCTTGGCTGATTGTGACCTACACCCGTTTTCACACCTTGGCTCATGTGAGTAGGTAGGGGATCATTAGGGGGTCCTTTTGTCCCTCTTGGGGGGAAACTCCCACAGGGCTTAAATCTGTGACTCTCCACCATTTGACCCTAGAACTGAAGAAGCTTCTCGGATGAGAGGTGAAACGTCTTCAAGCAACTTAAAGAAGTCCAGATGCTTTTCTTTCTATGCTCCTTAGAATACTGGGCCAAGGTATCTCAATACACATTGGGGGTCTCAGAGGGGCTACCAAAAAGGATGTTAGGTACTGTAGAACAAGTGCTACGTAGAACTCTACATTTAGGTGCCCAATAGATTTCTGAGTTAATTAAACTACCCTGAAATGTGTTGAGGTGGAGGGTACAGTACACTCCATCTCTGGGCCATCACGTTCAGTCACAGTGCGGTCGCAAGGGTCACCTCGTTGGAGGCAATCTGTCTTCAAACAAATGCAGTATGTCTCAGTCACTGGTTAGACAGACTGGAGAAAATTTGCAAATATTTGTTGCCTAATTTAAAATACATACAGAGATTGCCAACAAGGTGTAATCAGTCTGAGTCAGTCTAAAGTGATGAGCACAACCCAACGCGTCATTTTGATTGAGGGTCTTTGATTCAGCTGGTTGCCAAATGGTTGCATTCTGGTTAGATTCCCATATGAACGCAAGGTTGCTCAGTGCCTATGTCAAATCACTGTCCTGCAGCAACTATCTCACTGTTTGTTAAAGAATTTCTGTGTATTCAAACTATAAGAGGCAGCGAGATCACAAGTTCATTGCACAGAGTCGCTATATTTTTATTTGTGCCGTGATCCGCGACATCTGTTTTCCTTAATGTGACTGTTGCATCAGGAACTCTATCTTCAAAGTTATCCTACTAATGTTTTCAGCATTTTGTTTAAAATCTGGTTTAAAACAAAAATCAGTCACCAGTAGCTGATTCTAAATTCTATTTCTCACATATCCCACCACCCATAATTTGAAGGATATTTATATTACTGCGCTTAATTGCTGGGGGCTAAAATAGAGCGAGCGCCCAGTAAATGTTGGGAAACTTTGCTTTCAAGCATCATAAACGAGGTAAAAATACCTTAAATAAAGAATTCATGTACAAAAGCCATATTTTTCTTCCTTTTTGCTCAGCGGTGAACCCCCATTGTTACAGAGGTGGATGACACTCATTAAAGGAGACCTAATATTTAAGGAAATGCCAATACTTCCAAACTGCTGGCTATAATGACTATAATCCTTATTTGTGCTTCTTCTTGCTTTGGAACTCCACCCTCAGAGCTATCCCACTATCAAATGCTCCCTGCATTCATTGTGATAACATTAGAGCATCAGTTGAGCGAGAGCCACAAAGAAATCAAACCTTGCAGATATTGACCGGCCTCTCATATGGGCACAGAGGAAGAAAGAAACGCCAGATCAATACCACTCGTTGTTAATCCTGGTACCTACACAACAGCGGCATTGTGTTTCGATGGGTGGGCCGAAGCCTTGTAAAGAAATCACCCGGCACAAGCGGTCCCGGCTCCATTCTTCGCCTCTTGAAAGGGTCACACACACCATGGACTGCTTCACCACTCAATACCTGACTCGCTGATGTGATGAAAGACCCAGTTTGGGCTGCGGATGACCCGACACGCTCGAATCCACAGCTGTAATCAGTCCAATCTGCATTCACACGGACAAGGGTGCGCAGATCTGAGACCGGCTATCAGTTGTCTTATCTCCAGCAGAGAATAGGTGAAGTGCTATTCCAGAGGAGAGTAAAAAAGGCAGAAAAAAGAGAAGTTACTTTAACGACTCTGGAGCCTTTTAATTGCAGAGGCTTGGATATTAGTTCAAAACCACTCACTTCATGCATGAGAACACAGTGCCACGGTGCCTGCGCCCTCACCCAACACTTGTTTTATCTGCTTGCAGATTGAACTCACTTCACAGTAAAGAGAGGCCAATTAGGGTGCAAAGGGATTAAAAACACAGGGAAAAAAGAGGCTTTTTCCATTTCTTCACTTTTGTAGTGCAGGACAGGCTATAGGATGAAAATACAAGAAGGGGAGAAAGCTCAGCACTTTATGATTGGAAATTAAAGAGAAAAACGAAGGTGTGAGCTTATTTCCTGCCACCGGTCCCCTGAGAAGAGAAAAAAAAGACAAGATTGCATTAGTTTTGGGTATCATTAATCTGTGAAGTTCACAGTATTCAGGCGGCTATTCTGTGATGAAGCGCAGGACTTTAAGGGCTTTGGGAACCCACTTTCTCTTAAGCAACCATGCCAGTTTCTTGTCATGTCAGTCAAAAGAGCCAAAAGAGTTCACATAAATCCAAGTAACCACTCTCTGAACTTCAAGTTTGGACCTTGGCACTTTTTCTGGCTCAAAAGAGTTTGGATTATTTTCCTGATTGAACTGATTTTTAGCAAATTAAGTGCTGATGGAGCCACCTCTCCACAGTCCACAGCTACGTCCCGTCCACCGAACTGCCTGCATGTCACAAGTTTCCCATAGATCGTATAAAAAGGGGACATACCCACCATGACATCGCTCATTGGTTAGCCTAGGCCAGTTATGAAGACTTGAGCCAAGCATTTTCATTTTCACAATCCTGGCATTTTCAAACCAGATGTGATAAGCAAAGGGTGGGTCTGGCTGTGAAACCACATGCTTGATAACCATTTCCTAGATAATTGTCCTTTCTGACTTTTAGAATCACCATGAAATACCAAAGGGATTAAAATGTTTTATCCAATGTGAAACTAGCAAATGAGGAAATAAAGTCATCTGGAAAGTGTTTACTGACATTATAGAAAAGATGACCAGAAGTCATTTTCCCACAGACTTCTACACAACCAGAAGTCTTTTTGAAAACTGATAACTTGCCCCCTGCTGGCTAGTAAAGTGGATACACAATTAAGACACTTGCACGCTGACTTTTATTTTCAGACCTGAAAGCTGCGTCCTTCTGCCAAGCACAGAATCAGCTAGTTGAGCTGTGTTTTGAAGTCAAATGGCTTTACTCGTGCATAAAGAGTTAACAAGAAGCCAATGCCATAGGCCTAAAAAATGGGATAAACTGTGCCAAAGACTAGGCTAATGGCAAAATTATAATTCTATGCTAGTGGCTAAATTAGCAGGCAGCCACAGAAGATCTGAAAACAGTTGCTGGAAAACCATAGCAGCAAATGGTTTAAGATATGTGTCACTCTATATAAAATCAGTCAAATCTCAGGAAAAGTTCAGAAATCAAAGTTAAAGAGGCAAAGCTAAGATGGACGTGCACAGAGGAGGGATAGTAGCTATACCAGGCAAACAAGGAGGTTTGTGGATGTAGTGAAGAAGGACATGCGGAGGGTTGGTCTAACAAAGGAGGATGCTCGGGATAGGGTGAGATACAGAATGAAGATCTAATGAATCCATGTAAAATTTGACCTTCATACTATGAATATTGTCAGGGTTACAGGCCTGTGGAATGACCCATGTGTTTTTAGTGCACATTGATAATACTTTGATCGTAAGTGGGTCGAACCAGTGAAACTATGTGATAAATGTGTAAAACTACTGAAAAAAGTTGTGGTAGTTCATTGCCGAGACTGTCCCGTAATTTTAAAATACAACGTTTTTGTTCATTCAAACAAAATGGGTTTTTTTCTGTGAATCCACTGAAAAAAAAAACAAACATAAATGAATATAGTACATAGTGAAAAAAGAAACAAAATAATCTGTCTTTTCATTAATTTATTATCATTAATTATTCATTTGTAGTAGTGTTAAGGTGTTCTTTATCAATAGGAAAAGACACAAGATGTAATTATTTCACTTACATTTCGCTTGCCCGGCTTCTGTAGTCTCTGGCAGGATATTTAAAATACATTAAATAATAGAAAAACACATAAATGCTGAAAAATAGTAGAAAATAGTAGTATAATAACGGTGCAGCATGTTTAAAACTTAAAGAATAAAGCATACAAAAACACAAACAATGGAAGAGTAACTTAGTCATCACTCCACATAATGACAGCATTTACACAGTAATATAAATAATTAGGAATGAAGAAGCAGAGTTTGAATGACAGATTTCCTGCCACAACATGTTGTTTGTATGCAACACTTCAATGAATGAAGCAAAGTTGTGCTTTATTCTAGGTTTTGGCCACGAAAAAAGCACGATTGATCGATCCCCACACATGATCCCTGATCCTGTGCTTGTTTGAGTATTTTTCATAATGCTTCTGAACAGTATCGACATCGAGAACTTATCCAGCATCATTGATATGCACCATAAAACTTTACCTCTGCTTTGAAAGGGACGACCATCAGCATGAATAATGTACGAAAATATATAAATTTATTGACACTCGGGGGATTTATTTATTTATTTAATTATTTTTTAATACATTCACTTCAGACCCCAAGCTGCAGGCTCTCACAGACCACACTGAGGTTGTCGATTTTATTTTCCTGAGTTGAAAGAAGATAAACATTCGCCCGTCGAACTCTGCAGATCCAAATACTTGGGGAATATTGTATGTGAGTGCAACATCAAACTCCATCATTACATCAGTAAACACAGGGACGTCTTCAACTTATAAATGCAGAACATCTTAGTTTCATAACGCGGGCATTGAGACCGTGACAAGCCTACATTCGTGGCCTATTCTTTTATACTGGCTTGCGTCATGTAACTATCAATAATTCTCTTTTAAGACAGAAAGACCCCCGATAGGTTGAGCTATAGAAATTTCCCAAAGGAGTTTTAATCTCTGATTAGTTTTAGGCACCAACATGCGCGTTTATATCGGAGTATCAAGAACTGCTTTGAAACGGTGAAGTCACACATGACGGTTGGCTTGTTGTGATATTGATTGTGATACTTGGCAGACACGTTCTTTCCTACAACTGTTTCAGTGTTTTCACCTAATATGGACTTTCTGTCTCCGGCTTTCTAACTGAAACATGGCTGCTTGTTTGTAGCTTCACATTACAAACATAGTTGAACAAGATAGTAATTCAGTTCAGGTTGATGCAATTTGTACCTCACCAGTTCACAACAGTAATGAACAAAAACAGGAATTTCGGTAAAGGCCCTACAATCAGCCCAGGCCCTCTGAGCAGCACTCTGACCGTGACTGTGGGAAGGAAGAGCTCCCTTAAACAGGAAGCAACCTCCAGCAGAACCAGGCTCAGGGAAGGGCAGCCATCTACTGCGACCAGCTTGGGTGTAATTGGAGACAAGAATAAAAAAATCTATGCAGATTCCGATTATGTTTTCCATCGACTACAAAGTAATTCACTGCTTATTTCTGGTTTCAATTGCAACTAACAATTAGCCTAGACCTTAACTTCATACAAATGTGGAGCAGTCAGCTCAATGCCACGGCACTAAGTGGAAGCATTTAACTGAAGGATAACGCTGAAAAACTGTTAAGATCTAACTTTGATGCACTAAAGATTTAGCAGGAACTGACAGGTATGTTTCCTGCTATTGTATATATATATATCTATATAAATATAGATATAAATATAGATAAATATATATATATAGATATATCTATCTATCTATCTATCTATCTATATATATATATATATATAGAGAGAGAGAGATAGACAGATATTCACATATATATGTCTGTATGATAAAAGAGTGCTAAACTCTACAAAGTATTAGAGTGCCATGTCTTTTGTCCAGTCTTCCTTCTCTCACCCCAATAGGTCCAGCAGAACCAGGCTCAGGGAGGGGTGAGCCTGGTCCTGCTGGAGGTTTCTTCCTGTTAAAAGGCAGTTTTTCCTTCCCACTGTCACTAAGTGCTTGCTCAAAGGGGTTGTTTGATTGTTGGGGTTTTCTCTGTATTATTGCAGGTTCTCTGCTTTACAATATAAAGCTCCTTTAGTTAGGACTGTGCGATATGACCAAAATCTCATATCCCGATATAAGACATCTATCGTCCTGATAACGATATAAATCACAAAAATTTAACATTTTCTGTAAATTCTGTGAATCTCGGGCAGCTGAAGTGTTTCCAGCTGGGCGTCGTATACCTGGAGTCGAGTGTTTTAACCGATGCATGAAACGATACATTTTTAGACATAAGTTGTAACGGCCGCCATTTTCTTTGTATTTATTACACGGTGTGCTGCGGGGAAAAGCCTGTTCTAACGTTTGAGTCTAAGGTTTATTTTTTAGCACTTGAGGACTCCTTTTTGCTTCTCATCTGTAAATACTCTGCATACTTTTTCACGTGATTCAGTTTATTTTGAAAAGTCTCAACAGGATCTTGAGCTTTATTGTGAAAGGTTTATGTGGAAAATAAACAAGCGCACACGCAATGGTTTTACCATCGTTGTTGCTAACGACAACGCATAAAAACAGGCACTTGTCCATCCGTAGTCTGGTTATAATCAATATAAGAGAAAGAGAGAACTTTAAGAAATTAATATAGCCACTACAGTGACCATCAAAACGACTAAAAAATATTGCAGTAAACAGTTTATTTTGCGACACCACGAAACAAACGATAGCATAAAATGAAACGACAGATGTTTTTATATCGTCATCCGATATATATCATTATATCGAACAGCCCTACCTTTAGTTGACTGTTGTTGTGATTTAGCTGAATAGGATTGCTGTGACACTAAGTTGGCAGTCCACATGAGCCCCTGATATTATTCATTCAGGTCAACAAATGTGGCAGAGTGTATTCCTTTAGATTCAGGCATCCAGGCCTGTTAGCTGTTATGAATCCTCTTTCAATATGTTTGTTTGTGGATCTTTTATTTAGTCTATACATAAGCAGATGCCAATCTTCCAACATACATTTAAAGTCCCGGAACAGTGTTTTATTCTCAACCTTTCTATGCCTCCAGAGATTTCATTTTTCTTTATTTTGGGTCACTTTAGGAAAAGTCTTCATAATGAAGCCTGAAAAAATTCTGGATTTGCAGCTGTCAAAATGGGTTAAATTTGACCCAATCAGTATGTCAGGGTTAACACATTTGACCATGGCATCATATTGTCCACGTCTGATCCGTTATTCACAGATAATCTCAAACAGGGCCATAAATCACAAGAAGGCGTTTTACAGCAGCGTTTTAAAGTGAGTTTCTCCTTTTATAAGTGCAAATAATAATTCTGTAGGGCCGTTAAAGGATGCAGGGTGATGTAAAAAGAGATCAGTGCTTTGCTTTGCTGTTTATGTCCATCATATAAACAGCCTGAGAGCATCGGATCCACGGGCTCCACCATTTATCCTGCTCTCCGAGTAGAAGCATGGCTCCTACTTCCTCTAATAAAATGATTACCAATCTCTGGTAGTGGTTCACCTCTGATGCACCGTCCCCAGGAGATGTCCAAGGGATGCTATTAACTAGGGAGGAGGGAGTCGAGGAGAGCTGGAGGAGGGGGGAGGACGGGCTTTCCCTCTTTAACATAAGTGGAGATGAGAGTAACCAGATGGTGGAGGCAAAGGGGTTTCCCCAGGAATGGTAGAGAGCGGCAGGAAATCGATGCGTTGTTTGTTTATTGGTCTGACCTTTGAACCACTGCAGTTCTTTATCTGTCAGTCCCCACTTCCCTCTCTTTTCCTTCTGTTTCCTCTCTTCCCTTTTCTCATTTTTCTCTCCTCAAATCTAGTTTTCCCCTCCAAGTTTAGTCAGTGCATTTCCACTTAAGTCCACTAGTTCAGTCTGTTCCTGTCAATGAAGCAGCAACAACTAAATCTTCTGGTTCAATAATCTTCACATACTCACCTTTGTTTATATTTTAGGCGAAATGCAGATCTCCTAGCATCTACAAGAGGACCAGCTGCTTGTTACGGTTAGGATCTGTTTTATGCCAAATAGGCCTGTTTTTAAAAACTAGCAGATATAACTCTCAGACATGCTAGCGTCACAGATTTCCTGTTAAATGCGGAGTTGGGTTTTCCAAACTGAGAAAAAAAATGAGGTGAACTTACCATTAGCTGTAGATGGGGGAGGCTAATTCAAATGTCCTACAGTCAAACACATTTCCAACAGTTGGGACATTGTGTAAAATATGTCATATATACATACATTTTTAAAAGCAATTGTACAAACAAGACAACCTTTTACAGAGTCCCTGTTTAAACAGGTGCTCATTATTAATTTGATAATGACAACATTGTTTTGCAACTGGAGCTTTTCAGCTGTTCTTTTAGCAACACTGTCTTCTCAGGGGTCAGGGCTTGACATGTTTTTCATTTCCTAACATGAAAGTCTTAAATGGATGAAAGACTGCACACAGGCCAGTTTAATTCAGTTCAATTCAATTTTATTTAAACTGCGCCAAGTCACAACAACAGTCGCCTCAAGGCCCTACAGTAATACATACAGAGACAAACTCAACAATCATATGACCCCCACACGAGCAAGAACTTTGGTGACAGTGGGAAGCAAAAACTGCCTTTTAACAGGAAGAACCAGGCTCAGGGAGGGGTGAGCCTGGTTCAGCTGGACCTATTGGGGTGAGAGAAGGAAGACAGGACAAAAGACATGGCACTCTATTACTTTGTAGAGTTTAGCACTCTTTTATCATAGAGACATGCTACAGGAATATATGCAGAAAGAGGGCACTGTCTTGTTGAAATAAGCAAGTCCTTCTCGGGAGACGTCTGCACCTAAATGGCAGCATTGTTTGTGCCTTGACAGATAAGCACATTACCCGTAGTATCAACCATCGGTGCTGATACCAATCTAGATCCTGGAGGACATGGTTTACATTATTTCTGGAAAGAATTTAACATTTTGATCAATCAGACCACAGAATAGTTTGTATTTCTCTTTGTTTCATCTCAGGCCTCAGTCACACAGTCATAGAGACCAGTTGGGAAACCAGCATGTGAGTGGTTGCTGGAGGTTGCTAGCCAGTTGAAATCTGGCCAAAGGAGGTTGCTGGACTATATCTTGTTTGTGAAATCAGTCCTTGAGGTTGCTTTGGATGCAAGCAGATTTAAGCAGTCGTCCATAGTTTGCACAGGAGACATCGACTTGTCTGCGCAGACTGACCATTTACTCTCTGAGCTGTAGTGAAAAGCAGAAGTTCTCTTTTTCTTTTTGTGTTCCACTTTTAACAGTTTGATTATCTCTTGGTGAAAAGTTTGCAGACAAGTCCATGTTTTCCAGGCAAAGTACATGTGAATGCAGCAATCTGCTAGTGAACAAAGCAATCACACGGTTTATGATGCGGCAGGGTAAACCTCTTAGCAACCAAATTCACCTAGCAACAGTAAGCAACCTACAGCAACTACTAGGCAACTGCTAAGGGAATACCCAATTTTCCCTAGTAACCAGCAGTTACTGAAAAATCTCTTGGCCAGTGTGAATGAGGCCAGGTTTTTTATATCTTCACAACATCTCTGGATACAGCAGTGAACAGTGTTCACCAACAAGGCTTTTGAGAACAGTTTAGTGATTTTCACTGCAGTGCTTGCTGCCAGTGTGGGACCTGGATGTCGCGGCCATTCTGTATTGGTTTACAGTCTGGTTTTCTCCAAATTCTCTTGATCTAATAACATATCTAATGACATTATGTTGTTATGTTATTAGGAAATGATGAAATCCCCAAATTCTTTGCAATTTTATGCTAACATTTTTATAAAGTTGTGGAAGCATTTGCCACACACAGTCCTCCACAGAGAGGCCCTTCCCATGTTTGCTTTTGAAAGGCTACCAAACTCTCTGGTATACTCGTTTTATGCACAGACACATTGTGATTTAACTAAGGACCCAATTCCAAGAAAAGAGAGAAGGAAGTTAGGAAAACAAGGATATGACAGAACAAACACAAAAGCCGGTGTCACCTTTCAGGAGTCAAATCTCTACTTTGAGTTTCATCGCTGCCCTGAATCCAAATGATGGAAGAATGGAAAAAAAAAAGAGAGAGAGAGAGCAGACCTTCCCGTCACCTCTGCGAGCGAGGGGAGAGAGAAACTTCGAAGGAACCGAAAAGGTCACCCGAATCTCGCGACTCTCAGTGATGCTAATGGAGCCTAATTTGAAATGGAATTTTATTCACATCTTGAAATCCAACAATGAGATTTCATTCAGATGTAGCAGTCACTTTTAAGTTGCTTTAATGATAAGTAGGTCCGAACGCCGGCAGAGGGAGAAGTGCGGGGGGAGTGAGCGAGGAAAAAAAAATAAAAGATCCCCAAGGTGCTTTGACTCTGTTCTTTTATTAATGACTCGAGCCCTTTTGTGACCGCCGCCGAATCGTTTGATGAATCATTATCGTGGAGAAAATCATCACGACTGATCATATTAAGAGAGGAACACAGTTGTTTTGCGAGGCCTTCTCTCGTGTCCATTGTGAATTATTGTCATTATCATTAGCATGAAATGAATTCTGGCCTTTCAAAAGGGGAGCGCCGCTATGAGTTGATGTATATTCATCCGCCGTCGGGCCACGGGCTTGTTTTGTGTGTTATTGTAGCCGCGGTGTGCCGCTTTGAACCCGCTGATAACTGCGCCTCGGCAGACATCAACCTTGTTTACATTAATGTCTGCAGACTGTTGCAGGTCGACTCGCGATCCATATCAATTGTGCGCCGATGAATAAATTCCGCCGACGAGACATCAATGGGGTCCGGATCCGTATTACAGCAACGCAAACAATACATTTCTCAGTGTCTGCTGCCGGGCGAAGAAATAATAGAGCCGTATTTACTCATATTTCCAGCAATGGAGTCATGTGACTGGCTGCATGGTGAGTTCAGGGGTTTATATTCCTCTCTGTTGGTTTTAATGTCACTCCGACTGTAATGTGTTTCGTCTTCTGGCGCTGGGGACATTTGGGGGACGTTTGGGGGACACAGAGCCCGATTGAGAGCAGCATCTGCAGCCTGCTGACTGAACGAGGCCCCCTCCAGTGCTACCTGAGCCCCGGCTAGGCCAGCAGCCACGACTCGGGGAGGGTGGATGAAAAGGGAGGGGGGAGCGAGCGAGGCAGACGCCATCACCGTGATCTGATTTATCCCCCGGCCCGAGTCTACAAATGAGTACAGACAGCTTTTTCATAGCCAAAAGACACATTTGCATCCATGTGCGTGTTTGTGGATCGGGGAGGGACGGGGTGGAGCGCAGGAGGGTAGTTTCACAAACAGCCCGGGTTCAGACACTCAGGGGTGACACAAAGGTACAGAGTCATACTTTAATCGACTTGTGCTGCAGAATCACGGAAACAATTCAGATTTTCATAAGAAGGCCTGCACGTTTTTAGAAAAACATATCTGTAATCACCGAGTGCTTCAGAGCTGCTGTTTCGCGGCCATTAGGGGTGGATTTAATGTACACCTCATAAGCTTGTACCTCTGCAGCAAGCGCCGCATTACTGCTCCTAGATGAAAGCTCTCATAACTGCAGTTCTGCTCTTATTTTCCCATTTCTGTCTATCAATAAGTTCTGAAACCTTTTTATAGTAAACCGAGAGAAAAATAACTGACACTGGAAGAAAATTTCAGCATGTTTCCAATAAAAATCGACTTGTTTCATCCATTTTTTTTAAGCAGTGGAGGTTGTTTTAAGAAGTAATACTGAGGCAGTCAGTATTACTGGGGAGCTGTTCTGCTCCCGTGGTTTATTATTTGCAGTTATATCCATGTATTTGTGTACATTGACATTTTTCTTTGTTATTTTGGCTTTTTTGTGTATCACAAGGCATTCGGTTTGATCTCAGGTGAACTCATCGCTGCATCAATGAACTAGAAGACGGGGTTTACTTGCTATTTCAAAAACTGCTCAATTACCTCTGCACCCTTTTTCCATTTAAACATGATACCAACAATTAAACTCCTCTCTCTCTTTTCTCATGTTCTATAAATAAAACATTATATTAATGTATCAGCATTCAGACTTGCACATGCATTTTAAAATTTATGAACACGTATGAGTCTTTGTGTTATGTGTTGGATTGTACACAGGTCTCTCTTGAATAACAGATCCTGATCTCAGTGTATTGGACTGATAGCTAAGAAAATACAGGCCACTTTAATCCACTGTACATGGATCCAGTGTAAAGCTGTTTCTTGAACAGTGTAATTAATTCAGAAATGCGTCATTTTCTCAGCTGGTAAAAAGGTCTGGAGATAATATGCATTCTCTCTTAATGCAGGTAAAACAGGCCATCCTTACTCTCCACGATCAAGACAATTCAGAGAGGTAGTGGGGATATTAACAGTGGCCAAATAAACAGTTTGATACATTGTGAAAAAAAAAGAAGGCAAAATAAAGGGTGTGGATGCCCACTGAAGACAACAGGGGTGGATGATCCCCAGCATCCTTTCTATGGTTTGGCAAAACAACTTTCAGAGCTCCTAGAGAATTATTCCTGAAGACTACTTAGAGAAATGCCTAAGAGAGTTCAGGCTGTGTTAGAGAATAAAGGTGATCACACCAGATATTGACTCTTAAGCTCATTAAAATACTACAAACTCTGGTTTTTTTTTTGCCTTATATACTGTATTTATGTGTATGTTTGAACTTTGAACTTTCATAGCAAAATATGAAGAAATGTGGGGTGGATCATGACTTTTGGTCAGTATTGAGTTTGTATGTAGATTTTTATTAATGGTGAAAATTTGGTCAGAATCAAATCGGATGTAAAAGTAAGTAGAAACTTTATATTACCTACAATTTTTTACGGATCTTTTTTAAGCTTCACAATAACATACTAGGCCTTGGCGGACGTGAGTACCTAGCTTGGCTAAGCATTTGGCTTTGAATTTCACTGCTAGCACCCAAGATCAAAGTTGACCTTGAAAGAAAATATCAAGAAACCATATTATGTAACATATCATATGAAAGGGCATGAAGAGAGCTGTACAACACACCTTTCGTTTTTTCAATATGATGCTGTATGACATCACAATGACACCATATCAGGCTGACGTTATCATATTGTAATAAAAACAACATAAAAATCACATTTTTACTATGACCCTTGCCCTTCAGGGGGAATTGAACTCTCTGAGTGTGCTTGTTTATCAATTGATGGCTTTGCGCTTGATCACAGCAGCAATTTTGCATTTGGAGACTGAAATAACCTTCAACTTTGATTCCTTTAACAAAAGAATGAGACTTTGCTTCAGCTGTGCTGGAAATTAACCAGTTCAAAACCATGCTTAATTACAAAAAGGGTGTGATAAGAAAAGAAGGGTATTTTTTTGTTTTTTAAATTCCTTTACAAGCTTGTTATTCAACAGGAGCGACATAAAGAGCGACCGGTATATCTCCAGCAGCATGAAATTACCAAAATCAGTGAGACCAGCGATGTGCAGAAACACAATGACAGTTTCATAAACCCAAAAAATTAATATTAAACCTGGATATGAACCTCCAGCACTGCAAGTCTGCTGTTTAAACTCCTTTCACAAAGCATTATTCCTTAAAAAAACATCCAACAATGAAATGCCCAGTCTTATTCTTTTTGCTCATTTACTTACAAATGTGCAGTTTTGTTTCATCTCACCACTAATTCTGCAAATTTCTCATCTGTTTCCAGCAGACTGAAGGTGAAGTCAGTCTGCAGACCTGAGAGCACTGAACTTTCCACTAATTATTCAGCGCTCGGGTCAGCTCTGGACAATATGCTAGCCATCTGCCGGCATCTGTGCTTTCTCCCACTAATAGACTGAACCCCCACCACCACCACCACCATCATCCCTACACCCACCTTCCCTGTACACCACCACAACCCCACCCCCCACACATGCGCCGGACCATCGCCACCACAGCCTGGAGCAAGCACCGCCGGGAGTAATACGCTAAGCAGGTCACATGTTGTCTTTCAGCCATATTTGGGTCAGGCCTTTGGCATTGGATGAGGAGAAGCTTAATGCACGGAGGCAATGGGTAATAATCCACCCTGTGTGTTGGCTACACACACACACTCAGACATACACATAATGTACCTCATTTGACTTTCCTGGATGCTATTTTGCCTCACGGGGTGTGAAATTCCTCATTTTTCTTTAATACGACCCTAAATCACAGATAGTGCAAATTTCTCAGAAAGGTGCTGAATATTTCCTGGATGCAGAATTCCATTTAGAAATTCCAGGATTGTATATTGGCACAAAGCAGAAGCTAACGGCAGCTTTAGCAGAGCATATGTTGCGTGGAACATATGTTTGGAGCATATGCTTAATGCCAGAGGACAGGGGGCTCACACATGTCGAGGATCACAGGTAGACGGGGATCTTAAATACAGAGCAGAGAGGCAGTTCAAAGAGAAATGAGAGCAGGAGGGAAACTCTGTGTGTTCATCTACTTTCAGAACTTTTAGGAGCTGTGAGGCCAAACACTTGCATCTAATATTTTGGGTAAAATATATGCAAAACCGGACTGCCAAATTTTCTCCCTCCATTTAGATTAGGACACGGCGCATATATCTCGGTGGCCTTGAATGCTTGGAAATGTGTAAATTTAATACAAAACTTTAAAAAATAAATAAATAAATATGGGAAAATAAACTTTCTTTTATCAGGAATTCATTAGGAGTAAACTCAGGGCGTCGTATGTTTTTTTGATGCTGTGTGAAGTTCCCAGGGCAGAGGCTGAGTGCGCGGGTATGAAATGTGATCAAATTTCAAATACATTCACAGTCGTGGCAATTTGTACATTTGCATCAAACAGTCTGGCGGACGTCTGACGGGAAATGGGATGAGGTTCAGCACATTTGCCGCGGTCTCCTCATCAGCAGCACCGGGCTTCTGCCCTCCTCGGAACGCCACCTAATGAAGGAAACGCTGAATTCTCGACTGGAGAAGATCTGATGATCTCATGAATGGGTGGATGGTGAAAGAAACAAATTCTAGCAGGACAGAAAGCCACCGAGAACAAGACGCAGCATCTGAGTTAGAGAGCTACGAAGTTACAGGAGATAGAAGGCAAATTTAAGCCCATCAGAAAGTGGCTGGAAGTGATATTTCTCTCCGTCTGCAACACCCATCATAAGGTTCATACCTCCATGTCTGGTCTCCTTAAAGAGTTTCCGCCATGAAAAGCGAGACACTTCTGATGTCTTGAGCTGTGACACATTTGCACTTTTCTCCTTCCTCTTTGCAATCACACTAATTGCTTTCACATATGAGGTTTTGCCGCAGAAAACCTTTAGTGTGATCCTTATCTCAGAGTGCAGTCAGTCAGGCGTCAGATTCGGCTTTTTGAAGCCCCGACATTATGACTTCATTGTGGTTAGAACTCTACCAGGTCTCAAAAGAAGCCATTAGGAAAGACTTTGATTTTCGGGACAGATGTTGCCTTCAAAAGATGAGTGGAAAAAAAATAAAAAATGAAGGTAAGACCTACATGAACGATTGGAAAAACTAATGAATGGGAGTGCTTCGATTACAGTGTGAAGATGATGTGAAGCATATGTGGTGAGAGGGTTTTGATGGATGTTTTAGACCGCACCCAAAACCAACAGCAACATAAAATTCAGGAATAATTTTTGGCCAAAAACACTGCTCATCCCTGCAGGAGAGTTCCTCACACTTGGAAACTATATGACAGGAGTCACACAAATTCTTCTGGGTGGTTGTGGTAAAGACACTTAAAGTTGTTGTTTTTTAGTTGTGACCAAGTCCTCTGGAAATTGTACTTCTTATTGCGATGTAATCTGGTTTTGAAAATGCTGAGAGTTTGTGGGTTCCAGTATTTTGAAAAACATCAGCCTATGTGGGCCATCACACGCAAAGTGTGATAGCCAGTGATGGAAAGAAGGAGAGAAAAAGTAGTCAAGGTCATTTTCAGAGAGATAACAGTTTATCTTTTGGGAGGGAAACAGAACAGCTACCTCAGCTTTTTCTCCCTGTTTCCCTTTTGACAGCCATCCTTCCACTGAGACCATTCTAGATGCTGTTCATCTGCTATAAATAGTTTTTGGCACTTCTTTTTTTTCTCCACTTCTTCTCCACTTATCCAGTTTCCTCAATTTTTTTAAGGACACAATGCACACAATGTTTAGATATCCAAATCTTTGACCGATAGCTCTTTGAGAATCACCTTGTTGATGCAAAAATACTATTTTATGTCTGTTAAACTGTCTTTGACACTTCCCGAGATTCAGCTAAAGAAACTGGAGCAAATTATTTGTTTATGTGACAGGCTGCTAGTAACAGAGTGCCTAAAGACAGAATTTAAAATTGGTTCATGTTAGGTTGTCTGTTATGTGTAGATAAAATGCTGGTTCATCCCTTGAGTTGGGTGTGTTTTTTTTATGCTTGAATGATTCTGTTCCTCTCAAAATGTTGACGTGCAAGGACCGGACTGAAAGTGAGTGAAAAAGCACTCAATGTCTAAAAAAAACAAAACAAAAACCCAACCTAAAAAACAAAACAAAATAAAACAAAAAAACCCCTCTGAAAGACCTTCAGAAAGCCTGGAGAAGCATTGCTCAAGACTAGTTTAAAAAAGTACAAAAAAGTCTGGCTGCTTAGAAGAAATTTTATAGAAATGAGCTGTGGCTCAAGATTCAGTTCTATATATGTTTGGTGTCTGTAGACTCGAGATTTGTATACTTTAGAAGTGCTAATCTCACAGGATAAATTCATGTACACCATATAAAAGGTAGACTTAGCCAGATTGATGGTCAGCCATTAGTTTTGAAAACTATATATCACTATATTTAAACAAAATGGTATAGCTGGTTAGAGTTAGTGTTAGCAGCTAAAGCTAGCATTTGCTAGCTAGCTAGCTTGGTGTTTGTAGATTTCATTTTGATACTAGATGGGATCATTTTTGCTATCAGTGTCAAAACAAAATGCACATTTTTACATAACCAGTTTTGGTATAAAAAGGTTCCCCTTCTCTAAAGTTGTTGTAAAGGGCAAAATTAGCAAGAGTAATTAAAACATTTTTGTACTTTGATGTGATCCAGACATATAGCTAATAACTTGGCAAGTATTGTGATTATCCACTGACACTTCCTAGCAAAATCATCATCACTGCAAGTGAACAAAGTTAACTGTGACTAAGCGTTCTCTGGGTTGAATAGCATACACTCGTTTCTCTTCATGCTGTTGTGCTGAACCAAAAAAAGACCCCACAAATTCATAGAAATACAGAAAGGATTGCTATCTTCACTGAAAACCACACTCAGTTTTATTTGTGCAGGCAGGTAGAAATCTGAGGCAAGCATTCCCACTCTTGAGTAACCTCTGTGCTGCTCTCACAGCCCTCTCAGTGCTTACATATTTGCATGCAGATAAAGTAGAAAAGAAGAAATGTTCAAGAGGCGAGGTCATGCATATCATCATTATAAAAAAAGAGGGAAAAAAAGCACCACATCTCCAAGAAGTTCAAAACCTCTAACTTCTTCCCTCGTCTTTCCACCTCCACCTCCTCTACCCTTTTCATTCCCAGTCTCCTAAGCACATTCAAATGTGCAGGTTTGTTTTGGGGATAAAGTCCTCCACTTTGATCAGCGTTAATTAGACAGCCTCTGCTTTAGTTCGCTACCTATTAGGGTTGGGTAGGTTATCGCCGCCCTAATCTCTGGCCAGTAGCCAGACGAGGGTGCTGCGATCCTGAAGGAGCCCCCTCAAAGCCGTCTAAGGTGAGAAGGAAGCGTGATGAAAGAGCTGTCTCCTTTCAGCACAGATCAATACACCCCTCTCCTTTGCCTATGGGGGATCAAGAGTTTGAAACACAAAGGAGGTTTTTGCATAAAGAGCCAAACAATGGTTCACAAGACATTTTTTTCCTCTTACTTTCTTGCCTTACTCTTTATACTTTCTTTTGCACTTTTTTTTTGCCTTTCCCTTCAACTTTCCTCTCCTGGAAGAAGGAGAGGAGCTTCTTAATGAAGCTAGAAATGCCTGCAGGAGCCAAAAAGGGAGGAAAAAAAGGAGAGAGCGAGAGAGAAAAAACAAAGTTACAGTAATTTCTCTTTCAGGATGTTTAGCCTTTACTCGCAGCGTTGCACAATATGTGTCTCATATGTAGGGATTCACTTACAGGCTCTCAGATATTGTTGAAAATAAACAAATGTTGAAGCTCTGCCAGATCTGCGTCGTATAGGGAGGTAAACAAATGTATGGATTTTCCGCTCTTGTATCATGCTCTTGTAATACTCCACCACATACATTTAATCCTGCATTATCTATCTGATACTTCATGCATGCATAAGGAGCGCCCAAGTTTTAATTTGTTTGTTCGACTTATCCCGGACAACTGAGCGTGCAGATCCATCATTTCAGACTATTTAAGAGGAAGCAAAACATTCTGAGATACTTTGAATGTGCTTGATTATTTCAAGCTCATACTGGAGCTTTAACAGGCTTCTTCTTCAATCTGATTAACTGATTCATGTTCCCTTCAACATCCTCGGCACATCCTCTTGATGATGCTACTGGAACAAATAGATAATATTTGAGAATTAAACGGTGGATATAATGTTAGAAAAACAGATTTCTTGCAATGATCTGGCTCAGGGTTGCAAAGGGGCTGGAGTTTATACATGAGGTGGGGTGGGGTACACCCTGGATCGACCGTCAGTCTATTTCAGGGCTAACATATAGAGACAGACATGCTCGCGTTCCATCCAGATGCCACACAGAGGAGCAACAGTGCTAACCAGTGCAAACTGCATTTTAAAGACATTTTTCTTTAATTGACTGTAAAATTCATTCAGTATCATTTAATCAAGCCAAACCATAGCCTGTATATAAAAGAAGGAAGTTACACTACCCCTTAAGCTTCCGGTCTACAGTTTTAGCGATTCAGATATGGACAGTCGGCCATGTTGCTGTCATTTTTGTCTACCATACTTAGACAGGAGGTGGTCTGTAATTTAAGGTTTACTAACTGGGATGCTTACTTTGGCTAGCAAAAAATGGTTAAAACAAAATGTGCTCAACACAGAGTCTGAACATGTGACATCTCAGAGGTCACGAGTCACTGAATGTGGCGTTGCATCAAATTATGTAAAACACTCAGTTTTAACAAAACTTTATTTCAACACGTCATAAAAGGTTATGTTAGTTACAAAGAGCTAAATAGTTTCTTCTAGGCATGTAAACACATTTATTTGTGCCCTAATATTGAGAATGTTAACATGGGCGTCAATGGGGAATGCATTAAAAACTGAAACAGGCCGGAACTTATTTAGGATCTTCCTTGTTTTGCTTCGGAGTTTTAGCTGCTTGGAATTAAAGCTCTCTTTATATTTAAAAGACATTTTCACTATCCCAAGTGATTTATTGATATTTTTGATGGAGTGAAAGGAAAGATTTTGAGACTCTAGGTGACCAAGACTTCTAATCCACGTGGTACAATACTTGCATGGTAACAATTAACATTGTGCTGCCTCTTAATGGTCAAAAATAACCAATATTGGGGTTAAGTTTAATGTTTATATAATGAAATAAGCACAGAGAGATCCAAAACAGTGGCTATCAAAACATACAGGGATCTTAAGGTAACTAATGTAGTTCTGGTCCATTTCTACAGGACATTTCATAAAATTATCAGTAAAACTGTTTAAAAAGAGTCGAATATCAGCCATCGTTTCACTGTGCTTTGTCTGTAAAGACATTTAATCGGTGAAAGTAGAGACAAGACGTACTGTATGTCGAATTAACCTACAGTATGTGCAGTCTTTATGTCTTTCAGCAGAAAAGCTCTCATCACTTCACGCCTTCCGTCACTATTTTCACCATGACTATGTGACCCCTTTTTGCAAGTAATTTCCCCTGGATTAGAAAAACAATCAATCCAATCAAGACCGAGAGAGAAAGAGAGAGGGGGGGGAGGATTTGAGAGGAAATCTCTCCTGAAGTTGTTGGGGTGTTGCGGGAGAAGAGAAGAAGGCGCGATCTAGAGGGCCGGCGTATATTTCCCTCTCAAGTAATTCATTTATGTCTTCAAAACTCTTTCAGAGACCAGAGTTACTGTGCCTTTGTTGTGCTTTAAAAAGCTTAGCTGGTCTCTATGAAGAGAAGCAATGAGAGCACTTTAGAAAAAGCTACAAAGGGAACGGACGGGCGGCGGAAGAAAGAAAAAGTGAATGGCACCACTGATAAAGTTGAGCAAATTAAGTCATTGACCTGCGGTGGAGATTAATAGCAAACAAGGTGCCCCAGCTTCACAAGTAATGAATATTCTTCAAACGGTGTGAAGGGGGGATTGGGGGAGGCGGCAGATAGAGCCGGCTTGATGCGGATGACATTGAAAGTTGCGGAGAACAGAAAAATTCTGTCATTTTTCATTTGTATGCAAATTCGCCTGTTACACAAATTAACCCCTGAACCCCGGTGTCAGTCCTCATCTTGGGTGGAAGCCGGCCCCCCGCTGGGGCCTCACGGCCGCTCTACCCACCCACTTTTCCCTCTCAGGTCAGCGGCGGCCTTAGACGAGATTCCACAGGCAAAGTTGAGTCCACCTTGTTTGTTTACTGCGTTTCCTCAGAGGCGGGATTGCCTCAAACAAAGCGAGTTAATCTTAGAAGTTGCAGGTTTAATCTCCCGGGACAGCCGTGGAGAGCGGCGATAAAAGGGCAGATATCTATATTTTGCGATTTGTAGCCGCTAATATTTGATTGAAATGTCATCAAGGCTGCTTTCTAGACGCCGTATTACAAGTGGAAGACAGCAGAGGAAACAGATAAAGTCCTAAATTAGCCACACATCGATCCGTCTGAACCACCACTCGTCCTTTTTCAGCAGTTCCCGTCACCAGGCTGGCATGATTAAAATGCAAAATGCCCGCTGTGCAGCACCCACCTTGGCCGAAGCTGCCGCAGCTAATCGCTTCATGTTGCTTTAAGGTGAACCTCCGGGACAGAGAGCAAATCCTGCTTCACTCTGCAGCTGCTCGAGTTCACAGCATTCGCCTGCAAATGGAAATACCTCTCAGTTCGAGTCAAGTGGGCACGGGAGGACTTTGCCAAAAACCTAAAACATTACATAAACCACTACTGATTTTTAATCTACGTGCAACTGCTGCCAATATACAATCACACTTGGTGTAGTCAATTATTTTAATTAGGACTTTAATAATACCAGTGATTTATAGTCAGGAAAAATGAGTTTCTGAGGCGTCATGAGACCAAGTGAACTCTCTGATGACCTCTAAATGATTTTAAAAAAAGGACATATTTGTGATGTCACCAAGAAAAAGCTAAAAAAGGCAGACAGTGGGTATTTTTGTTGAAATTTCTGGTCCAGGTTCATCTCACAGAAACAACTAAAAAGACTTCAGCCTCTTAAGATGATGAGAGCAAGTGGTGGTGTGAGGTAAAACCAATCTTTTTAACCTCTAGCTGTTAGGTCACTGTGTTTTACATTGTATTTGTTTTTTTGTTGTAGTTTGAACCTAAAAAAAACACCAAAACTAAATAATAATGGTCAAACGAGGGAGAATCCCTGGTCATTAAGCACAACCAAGAAATTTAGTTGTCTGCCAAACAATTCAATTCAGTTCAATTCAATTTTATTTATACGCTGCCAAGTCACAACAACAGTCACCTCAAGGTACATTATATTGTAAGGTAGACCCTACAATAATACATACCAAGAAAAATCCAACAATCATATGACCCCCTATGAGCAGGCACTTTGGCGACAGTGGGAAGGAAAAACTCTCTTTTAACAGGAAGAAACCTCCGGCAGAACCAGGCTCAGGGAGGAAATATGTTAGTTAATTAATACATAAATAACAAATTAAAACAACAACTATAATGACTAGTAATCAAATAAGAATGTCTACCACTAGACAAGACAAACCGAGTCTCCTGAAAGTCCATGTGCCTAAAGACATCAACGACAGCCACATAGTATCTTATTGTTATTAATATTAATATTAATAATAATAACTAGCACTAACACAATAATATTAGCCCTGTCTCATGGGTATAATACTAATGCTTATACTGAAAACAACCACTGAAAACAAGAAATATATAAAATCTTGCTAAAAATAATGGCTATCTTACACTCATGGAGCCCAACAACAAAAAAACAAACAAAAAAAATTGTCCAACATTGCACATGAACCTTAGTCTTCTGGGTGAAAGTGTTGGGTTTGATTGCCATACCTTAGTGTTCGTAAACTGGACTTTCTTCGTCTTTTATGCTGCTGTGTGAGCCAGTCAACTTTTGTCCACTATAAATGAACGTTCCTGATTTACTTTCATTGTTTTTGTTTTGCCACCACCACTTAATGTGTAATTAGGAGGTCAGGTCATGTGATTCTGTGACACTAAGGGTTAGTGCTCTCACCCAATGAGAGCATTTCCAGGAGATGAGGGTATCCTAATTCTTTTAGGTTGCATATAAAATGAATGAAACCTCAGTCTGTTGCTCAGGAGCGGAGGAGGTAGCTCTAACCAAATTTCACCATCTGCAGAGGAAGGTGGCAGCCGCGCTGTGATTGACCCTTTTAATTGATGTTGCTTTAATTATGATAATCGCCTGCCAGAGTTGCTGTTGTTTCGTTTTCCCTAACACACACACACACACACACACACACACACACACACACACACACACACACACACACACACACACACACACACACACAAACATACGCTCACACACAAATACACCCTTTATTTTCAGTGGTGTTTCATACCCTGGCATGCGCCAGTGCAGGTGTCCTACAGATGTTTAGTTGCCGTCCCTCTGTGCTGTGCAATTTGTTAGCTGCTAATCAGCAGCCACCTTTGCATTTCTGCAGTGACACGTGCTTAGATGTTGAACCGAATCGAAAGCTGATGTTACAATGGGTCACTGAAAACCTGCAAATGATGGACTGTGGCTTCCAAAATGACTAAAGGATTTCGCTGCAATCAACAACCACTTTCAAAAATGAATTTGCAGCATTTTTGCAAACATTTCATCCAATGGGAGGGTTCTTCCTGGCTCAGAACGGGCCACTGCGGGGTCATTATGGAGGGAAGGAGACTGTTCTACATACAGCAAAGTCAAAGTCTGCGTTACCTTATTTGATTGAAGTTCACACACATTTCCTGTTTTTTCTGAGTTTTGGACATTTTATTTGTACTTGTCTAAGATAAACAACAGAATAATGATGCTATTTAGTCATAATAATTTAGGCTTTAGACAAATAAACCTTTCTCCTTTATGCAGTGTTTTTTCAGCTTCCTTTGTGTGCTCAGTTTTGAAAGATGCTAAATAAGCTGGATGTAAGAGAAAATTTGCATTTGATACCACATAATTGCAGCTATTCAATCGCTGTATGGTAAAATGATCAACATTCAAAACCACAGAAACATCCTTTAAACCAATACACACCAAAATGTGTGCATTGCACAAACCAGTCCCTTATAATATCACCAAATGTTTACAGCTTTCAAACTGGTTTGCATCTAATTTGCATTAGTAAAAGAAATAAGTGAGTATAAGGGACCAGGTCCTTATACTTTATGCTTTTTATTCTTTTAACTGACAAAAACTATGAGTGTAATAATGGTCCAAAAGTTGGACTCCAAGGTTAGGGAGATAGATAAGGAGGAAAAATTAAAAAGGGGGGATGAATTGATAATGGCTAACCAGGATATCCCAATTTTATATTTCATACAATAAAAACTTTACAATCCGTGTCCCATTATCAGCAGTGGCAACAACACAGGCAGATTAAATACTGTATATAAAAGATGGATATAAAGCCCCGAGCTGAGCATGATAGTAATCGCTATCTTTGTTACACTGTAAAATGTAATATTGTGTTTAATAAAAAATATTAAATAGGCTGAACTCAATTTTTATCAATTTGTTATTAGAACTCGATTTAAATACTTTACCAGTACTTTTTATGCAAAAAACGCTGATAAACTCAATTTATTTGAGTTGTCTTAACTTAGAAAAACTAAGTAAGCTGGAAGTTTTGCTTCTCAGTGCGGAAGGATGAAAGATGTGTTTTGAAAATGCCACGTGACTACCGTCCTCCCTCCCGGATCAGTCCGCATGTTCATGGCGCCAGCATTTGTTATGGAATATATTGAGCAAACCTGGAGATATTATTGTTGTCATTGCTGTGGATCTTTACTGACTTGGTGAGTAAATGTTTACTCTTATTCAAACTGATTTTGTGGCTTCTCTTAGTTTAGCACCAGGTTTATAATCTTGCTAGCTAGTTAGTGTTAGCCTAGCGTTGCTGCTGCCGCTGGGCTCATGTTACTTAAAAATTAACACCACAGCTTTAAAAACCTTATATAAAACTATGTCTGTGAAATTTTCTGTTGATTGTTTGAAATAAAAAAGTGAGATAAGAGCCCAGACAAAATTCTTCGGGAGGTGCAGCCGTTAGGGGTAGGGTGGGATGTGGGGGATATTTTCAATCCATAGCCATAACTAACTAACTAACTAACTAACTAACTATATATATCATGTTTAACCTGAGTAGCAAAAGAGTGCAGGGGGGTTGAAAACAATATGCCAGGAGTTGGCTGTGCTCTATCAAGCCTTGACCTCCAGGTCAGCTATCGCGCTGTGGATAACAGAGCTCTCCGAAAACGTGGAAGCACTTTTGCAAATATGTGATATTTTGATAAATTAAGTAGATATTTGAGCATTACACAGCTACATTCTCGCCTGAAAATATCTTAAAAGGTTATTTTGTGACCCAGAAAGGGTAATCTGGGGACAAGGGGGATCGCATTTGTCGGCCACGGTTGTCGGAGCCTGTGTGTACTTGTAAGCGCGACAATGGCGGAGGAGCGCGGCTAAAAAACGTATTACTTTTTCTGGGTCACAAAATAAACTTTTAAGATATTTTCAGGCGAGAATGTAGCTGTGTAAAGTTCAAGTATCTGCTCGATTTATCAAGACATCACATATTTGCAAAAATGCTCCGACGTTTTCAGAGACGTCCATTTTTTTCATGCTTTGTGGCAGCTTTTGAACATCTGTGGGATCTATTAATGTCAAATCTAGCCTTTATTTAACAACATAAGCAAACTCTATGTTACAATGATTGCACAGCCATTAAGGATCAAATCAATGTTCTGTTTTTTCTCCCTCTGCTTGCTTCTTACTGTCTTTGAGGCTCGGGACCAGCACTCCTGTTGTTGGACAGAAAGACATCAACTCAGTGGTAAGTATTTTGGTTTTCCAATATATTAGCAACTGTCAGTGACATTTATATTAATCAGGCTGAACTTTAATCATACTTTAGATCAGCCTGTTTTACTTATTGTTTTATTTGTGCTTTGGTTTGGGGAAGTTGTTTCTTTACTGATCTTTTCCTGTCTTCTGTTATTAGACTTGAGATATGACTGCACTATGCTGTTGCTGGTGACTCCAGTTAATTCTACAAGACATGCTGTGTAAGTAAACAAACAAACAACAGTTTGGTCTGCATTTCTTGAAAGATCACATCCCCCAAACTTAGTTTAGAGGATCTACACTGTATATAGTCGTCTGCAAGTTTTCTAACAGCAAAATTTGTTTTGTGCCCAAAATCATTTTGCACATCATTAGAATGAAAGTTATTGGCCATGTTTGCAGAGCCCTTTTTAAAATGATACTTTCATGACATTATTGTGTGTTGGGTGGTGGTCAGGGCTATCCAGACTGACAGTGGGACATTGAATGTCACCTCTCCGGTGGGGAGGGAGCCTGAGATTGTCTAAATTGGAGTCTGTTTTATACCAAATGCAGAAAAAAAATGTTTTAAGAAAGCAATTAAGTTCATGTTCCAAAAATTATGATTGTTTGCTTGCAGGACAACAGGAGAGATGAGTCCTCCGTCACAGATGGTGTGGTCAGTGAAGATGGTCGCCTGCAGGTTCAAGCTCATTGCATCTCCAACCCACATCCACTGCCACTGTACTTAAGGGAAGTTAAAGACTTTCTTCTGCACCTACATTTGGATCACCTTGATCCATGACAGTCATTCAGGCAGTAATGCCTGGACTGGAAACAAGCCATCCTTAAAATATTACAACATTCCAGCTCATGTGTTGGAATGAAAAACAAATGTGTTGTTTAAATTAGAGACTGCAGTTGTGACAGAACAACAAATATTTTATTTTGATTATATAAGTAATGTAAGTACAAAACAAACTTGTGGTAGGCCTAAACTTATTTTCAGAATAATTACATCTGAGACTTTGTTTCATTGTAAGATTATAACAGTGATGGCAATATAATTGTTTGTTGTTCAGCAGAACAGTGTCCAGTATGTTGGCTGTTATACTTTGTTGTGTTTGAAAATAAAAGTTGGGCTGATTTTAACATCATTACAAAAAGTGTTGTTAATTATTTTTAATCATAATCAGGTTACCACAAATTGTTTTTTCATTTAGTTGAACTTGAAATGTTTGTCAGTAGGTAAACAATTAGTATTGTACAGTCAGAAATATCAAGTTATTCTTAATACTGCAGACTTGCAATGTATAAGTTGTCCTAACAGTCATCTTAAGTAAGCTTTACTTAGTTTTTTTGAGGCAACGAGTTTCCTCAATTTTTTTGAGTTCTGGGAACTAACAAGGCTGTACAGCGTACTCAAAATGAGTAAGTTGCCCTAACTTGGTCATCTTACGTAAACTTGATCCAATTTTTTTGAGTTCTGGGAACAAATGAGCTTGTACAGAGTACTCAAAATAAATAAGTTGTCCTAACTTAGTCATTTTTAGCTAAGCTTTACTCAATTTTTTTGAGGCAACGAGTTTCCTCAATTTTTTTGAGTTCTGGGAACTAATTAGATTTTACAGTGTAACACAGATGTGCCAAACGTGACTGAGGGACGCTGCACGCTCATACTGTAGCTACTCGTAAATCACAAAGTAGGCCTGCTCTAAAAAAATAACCCAATTTAAAGTCTATTTTACCCCAAACTGGAGTTTAAATTCTAAAAATAACATCATATTGCATTTATAAAGACTTAAAACTAACAACTGAGACCATAAACTCATGCTTCAAGTGTTTACAGGGCTCATAAATCAAGTTAAAAATAGGGTCCTTTTCTCATAGACTTCTAAACAATCTGATTTATTTTTGTGACCAGAGGAGTCGCCCCCTGCTGGCTTTTATAAATAATGCAGGTGTAAAGTTTGTGGGCTTCAGTTTTCCAACTGGGAAAATATATCAGTTGTTTATGTCAAGTCTGTGGCTTTAACCAGGCATTAATTGATAATCAGGAAATCAATACATATTAATACACAATATTTCACAATTTATTTGCACACATGATGTTTACAACAACACAAATGTCCCCTTATTATGAATTCCACAATCACTGTTCCACAGAGGCCTCTGTCACTAACCTCAGTCACCACAGATTTCCACGTATGAACATCTCAACCGAGCACCAAAAAAATGAACAAAAAAACCCAACAGCAATTCATTCACGTTTAAATTATCCAAATTTCATCTTACTTACTTTTATTGCCCTCAGCATGATTCGCATTCCAAGATAGATGAATACCAAAAAGATAGACAGCCCGCTCACATGTATGTTGTGCAACAAAACACATCAATATTTGATCAGTTCTTTCAATAACCAGATATCCCTGCTTAAAAAGAAAGTTGGAACTCCATACTCCCCAAGTGCCTTCTGTACTTTTTAGAATAAAACTCTTTAAATTCTGTTTACACTGAAACTTTTGCAGGAGCAAACCCCTCCCAGTGCCACAGCATGGTGGCAAGAGCAGTGAGTAAAATGGGTTTAGACAAACAGAAACACACACACACACACACACACACACACACACACACACACACACACACACACACACACACACACACACCACACTGAGCGGCCACCAGTGGCTCTGCAGTAAGTTTCCCTTCAAAGGATCCCCTCAGGATAGACGTGCGTGAACATAATCCAAGGCCCCTTTGAAGTACGCACTTGAAATGTCTTTTGGCTCGGCTGCTGCAAGTGGCATCTCAGCCCTTTGGGTTATTGGAGAGGAGAAGCGCTCTTCGGCCGGCTCGAGGTGGAGAGGCAGCACCTGGTGGTCCCCGCTGCCTCTCCTCGCCATATTTCACACATTTAAAGTACACTGGGTGCTGCTCCCCTCAGCCGCCTCGCTGCCGCAGCCAAGAGGTATAAACGGTGCTCTGGTTTTCTGCCGGATAAAGCACAAGTACATTTTGGAGTGGATTTTAATAAATCCAGTGTGGCTTTGTCGCACAGTGGAGTTTCACTTGTACACATATTTCTCTGCAGGCGGCAGCTCTAAAGGGCAGGAGCAGGGCTAATCTCATTGGAGGAGTTAAACCCAGATGGGCGGAGTTAGACTTGCCAATGTCAAGAACTTGAAGGAGATAACATAACGGATGTTAGCACTTTGCTACTGACTAAAGTCAGAAGCCCACAGTCCCATGAGTTACATTAATATTGGACAGCTTTGCAGCTCGTAATTCACTTGTGAGTGTTTATTGTTAATGCACCAAGTAAGGTGTCCTTAATGTGGTGAAGGTTGGAGTGAAGGTGTGGAGGTAAATGAGCAAATCATGGCTCTTAAGTCTGAAGAACTTAATATAAAGATATAAACCAAAGCCAAGCTCTTTTCTTAACCTCTAGTTGAGTGTTAAGAATCCGTAAATTTAGCCTGAAACAAATCCGAAACTAAAAGTCCACAATGGACAACTTTGGGCTCAAAGCGGGGAATTTTAGCAATTTTTGTCCTTCCTATTTGTACTCTTGTATGACTAAGCCATCAAGTGAATTCTGAAATACATAAAATGTATAAATATTTTTCCCCTGTGCACCAGTGTCAGTGAATGACTTGCATATAGCAACATAAAGGAGGATTTTTGATGGTCGATACACGTTCACGTCCTAACCTGAAGCCACTAGGCTGCAGGTAGTGGCTGAATAAATGGGATCATGTTTCGGTGTTTCCCCCCCAGGAGAGAGATGGAGGCAGTGGCTGGAGAGAGGGAGATCTACATGTTCCTGCTGTCCTGTAATCCAAAAAATGGTGGAAGATGGATGAATTTCATAACAAAGATCAGGCATGAAAGTGTGTGTCAGTGTCTCAAATGTATGACTGTCTGATTATGACCAAAAAATCTAAACATACAGGACAAATTATGTGATCCTATAGTTACCCTGGCCTTTATTTTCCAGGTTCTGTGAACAGTACAAGACTGTTCTAAAATCAAAATCAGATGTTTAGGTTTGTTCGTGCTGAATATTCTCTCCTTCTGAGGTTAGAGACATGAATTTATCTGCAGTTTGAAGACCTAGCATGCTTCAACGACCCTTGCGCTTGTTCCTTGTAATTTTCCACATTTTGCACTTTGAGCAGGAGCCAAACACCTCAAACATGATTTCGGTGTAAAACAATAGCTTCCAGACATGTGGCAGAAAGCACCCGGGACACGAAAACCAATATATGAGGTGACTGAAAATCCAATGTACCAATTGTGTTTGGCCGTTTCTTTGTGAAACTCATAAGAACATTGTTGGGTTTAGAGTGAGAGGATATTGTGATACAGTCAAGTTTGGGAGGATAGAATCTGTTTCTTCTTATTTTTGGACATTTGGGGGATTCCCATGGATGTGTCCATCCCCTACAATGCAAATGACATATTCCAGTTTTTTAAAGCTTATACAGATGTTGTGCTGTACTGTACTGTGCCCCTTTGTTATACATTTATGACAGCGTTGTGACACAGTGGCCCTTTTTAAGGAAAGAGTGCTCCTCGTAAACAGTAAAAATGCTCACACAGCAAAGTCAGCGAGTGGAGCAGCTGAGCGGCTCTGTGTTTTACTGCACTTCTTATTAAAAATACAGCAGAGAAGCTGTTTGAGATGGAGAAGAGCAGCAACATTGCGTCTAAGTTTATGGAGTCGTTAGCTTGTTGGCGTCACACAGTTTTAGGACTGTGGTTAACCAATGCAACAAAGATGTGCTTTTATTTACTTTTTCCTTCCTTGCCTTTTAAAAAAGGTTTTAATAGGAAGAATTAACCTTTTTCCTTTGTCTAGCTGTGCTGTCTGTTTGTGTAGGACTGGAACATGGAAAATATATATGAGGAAGAGTTCATTAGAGGTGAGCAGGAATAGAAATTAGAGTTCAAAGTTCCTAATACTTTAAAATGAACCAGTTTTAGAGCTTTTAGAGCATGGGATCAGGTTCTAAACTGGTTATCCTCATATCAAAAAGAGTGGCCTCATCCACAGCTTCCATTAGCTTTGGAATCCCTCAGGGATCCATTTTTGGTCCTCTTTTATTTTAATTATACGTTACTACTCAGGTCTATTTACTATCCTTGTTATACAGATGACACCCAGTTTTATCTACCTGCCACACCTGATAGTGATTACTCCCTGAAGAACCTCTTTAAATGTTTTAAAAAAAAGTCTTGTTTTTCATGGATAGTTTTTATGGATATCCACACATTTGTCATCTCTCAGCTTCACTACTGCAACTCCCTTTCTTGACTGCAGATGGAGATGCTTCAAATGCAGCTGCTCGACTCGACATTCTGGGTACGTTGAAATAACAAGTTAGTGCTACCAAACAGGAAGCTCAATGAACGAATTTACCTGGAAACAGATGGTGCAGACAAATGGCACTCAAAATCGGGTACTGATGGTGAATAGAATAATATCAGTGTATAATAAACATGAACAAACTACTGTTGTGCAGATAATAACGGGATGTGATTCAGCCAGTACCACAAGGACTTCATCATTTGGAAAACCATGCCTAAAATACTCAGCAGTTTGCTCATTTATGACCAGCAGCTGTAGAACTGGAATCTGATACCTTCCACCTTCTGATGTACCTTTACAGAGCTTCTTGACTGGCAGAGCTAGAAATAGAAAAAGCAATGAGGAGGTGATTAAGTAGCTGCACGCTTGTACAAGATGGAATGAGATTCCATAATATTTGGGAGTGCACCTGCCTTTAAACTGTAACGTTAACGTTAAAGTTCAGTCTTAACAAAATCAGACCTTTGTAGTTCCTCCCACACCAGAAGGTGCCTCCAGGACCAAATTTTGCCATGACAACACACACATAAACACCAGCCCCATTTTCATAATAATAATAATGATAATAATAATGCACTAATAAATAATAAGAAACCATCTACGCCTCTGCGTGCTTACTGGGCTGATGACTTTTGGATGTGCTTGTAGGTGAGCATTTGTGTGTGTAGTGTGTGCGACAGAGTGGGTTTGTGATGCTTTTGTGCGTGCATGTGTGCCTTCTCACCATCTTAAGCCCCCTCTCAGTAAAGGCAAGTTTCCGGGAGGAAGCGAGTCGTGACCCTCGAGTCCATCATGGCAGTGCAGAGATTGAGCAGGTGCCGCGGGCAGCGGAGGCGATCAAGGAAGTCACTTTCATGCTCGGCTCTGCAAGGCTCTCGGAAAAAAAAGAAAAAAAAGGCCAGAAAAAACCCCCAATCAGGCTTGACACAGGAAGAATGCTGAAGAAAATAACAGAGAAAGATGAAATGGGAATCATTTTATGGTGGGATGAAGAAAATAAAGAAGAATTACAAGAGTAAAAGGCTTAAATTCAGTGGCTTTCAATGCAGCCACAAACTTAAACATAAACACATTAGACCATAAAGGGAATCTACAGAATCTTAAAGCAAGGGACAAGATCTTGGTACTGGAAGCTTTCTGGTTTCTGTTTGTCAAAGCTTTTTGGATCGATCAGATTTGGATTTTGCCATATTGCATTTTTTTCCCTAAAAGACCAGCACACAGATATCTGTTAATATCCTCAAAGCCCCCAAAGACTGTCCACTGGCAGGCAGTCTCCAAGCAGTCTCTAGGCCTAGTGACTCTGGCCTAACCTTAAACAAGTTATTATATAATAATTAAAATCAAACACGAAATATTTTTAAAATTGTTTTTAAAAATACTAAAAATGATCTGTGACATATGTAGCTGGTGTTAGTGGTGAAATGATTCAATCTCCCACCATCCCCTCCAACCTCTTAAGTGCTTTTAAAATAGACATAAATCAGTTCACATAAGAGTGGACTGATGAAAAGTCTGTTTAGACAAATGAAATAATATTGAAATATTTTGGGGGATTTTTGTTGAAGAATTATAAATGTTCATTATTATTTCAAAAACTGCTGTGAGACTGGCTCGCAGAAGAAAAAGAGATTCTGTGTAACTATAAATACACATGTGCCATCAAATTTTAGCTTGCCCTTTGGTGTTCCTTAGGCAAAAACAAACAAACAAAAATAACAGAGTCATAACATTTGCCTGGTTGTTTATTCCCATTGTGAACTTATAAGTAATAATTTTTCCAGCCTTTTAAATGCCAAACAGTGGTTTATGGAAACAGTCGGCTAATAAAATAAATCAGCTAACCCAGAGGATGAACTTGGGCTCGAGAAGCCATCGGGCGTGTAATACAGTGGCAGAAAAAAGGGATACAGAGTACTTTGCAAATGTTTTTATATGTCGCTTTGCAAATGTGAAATAGGTGCAGTGCGATATAGAAAGGTGCAAGATACATGGAAATACTGAATATAAGGCAAAAACAGAGTTTATACAGTACTAAACCACCTGAAAGCCAATAGATGACCACCTTCATGCTTCAGCACAGTCTGAACTCTCTTAGGCAGCTTTCTTGTCATTTCTTTAAATAGTCTTCAGGAATAGTTCTCCAGGCTTCTTGAAGAACATTCAAAGCTCCTCTTTGGATATTTCTGCCTTTTGTTCTGTTCTCTGTCAGCATGATCCCACACTGCTTCAAAAATGTTGAGGTCCGGGCTGTGGGGAGGCCAATCCATGACTGATAGTGTTCCACTGTGTGTTTTTCTATCCAGGCATGATTTTACTGCATTGGCAGTGTGTTTGGGATCATTGTCGTGATGAAAATGTTGTCGTCAATCAGATGCTTTCCAGATTCCATGGCATGGTTGATCAAAATCTGATGGTATTTTCCAGTTTGAAAAAATCTCCAAATTTTGAATTGTATCTTCTTGTGAAGATACAATTCAAAAATTGTTTTTGCTGAGATCTCTGTTATGTGTAGACACAGCATGGGTTCATCCCTTGACTTAGGTGCCTTGTTTATTCTAGAATGATTCAAAGGTCAGTGTTAAGTGGGTTACCAAACAAACATTGCTCTGAAAATGGTCAGGTATAAGGACTGGACTAAAAATGGGCCAAAACGCAGTCAATGTCCAAAAAAACACTTTAAAAGATGCTGCTGACAGAGAAGTCTGACATGAAGGAATAAATGGTGGCTTAAGACCTTTGCACAGTACTCTATGTTAGAAAACAAAGTAGCAAAGAATGTAACCTTATTTACATGTTTCTGTCGATTTAAAAAAAAAAGTGTTTTTATGGTATTTCATTTAACATCTCTGTTTCTGCTGCATGGACTAAAGTGAGTTCAGAAGCCACTTCTCTTTAGTGTGATGGTGAAAAAGTCTAGTTAAAAAGCAAAATCACAACTCTCAGTGCACCACTGCTGACATTTGCTGTTCTCTTCTAAGATTGTTTACAGTTCCACATTGACTTTCTCTACTGGATGCTTTTGCCTCTTTATTCCCTCGTTAATCAAGATTTTTCTAAAAGGCAGTGATAAAAAATGATTACTGTGACATATGATTAATATATAAAACAGCGAATACGTGCATTGATTGTTGTAGAAAGTAATATGTGTTTGCAGACTGGCTGAAATTTGGGGTGTGATATCCTCATAAGATGGTGGATAACGTCATCGCATTATATTGTAAGAGTAGGTACCTCTTTTTCTCCGAATGGTGGATATGTGGGTTTGGAACGGAGCTCATGATGACATGTTTTCTGAATCCTCTGCCCTCCCTCGACACAGTTTTGAGGAGAAGTCTGTACAGAGGGAAGAAAGAAAGAGAGACAGTGTATGTGAGTGTGGTCGAGGCAGCCGGTGGGAGATTAGCAGAGTTTTCTGCGAGTGATCCTCGCCGACTGGCCAATCTGTTCAGCCGGGGCCTCGAATTCACGCAGACGGCGCGAGTAGTGACACCAACTGCTGCGACAGAAAGGGAGAGCGAGCAGGAAGTTCCATGGCACGCCGCCCGTCACGTGACCACTTCAGTCTTGGTCCTCATCCAGCCATCTGTTTTTTTTTTCTTCCTTCTTTGGTTTTCTGTCTTTTCCCCTACTGTAAGTTTAGTTCCTCCTCTAAAAATGACCACATGTGGAGAAGTCAAGTCTGGACCTTGGTGGATTGCTTTCATAGGTTGGATATGGGACTGGACACTCCCTTAAAACTCTTCATTTTTCCTGTCTCATTAAGAAAATAGGCCCTAACTATCTCATTATTTTAATTCAGTTGCTTCACCGTATTCTTTCTGCATGTGATGACAGGTCCCGGTGCAGACGGCCAATTTGTAATACACTGCACCAGAACAGCTTTCACACTTCAACCGAGCCTACCAGACTCTCTAAGAAAACATCTCTGAAGGGACTTCTGCAGAGTTCAGACTGAGCAGCAGCAACCACAGCTGGGATGCTGAAGTTAAAGAGGTTGTGAACAGTTATGATCGACGTAACTTTAGTTCTCTGTGTATCTCCTATTAAAAATTGCTGTTCCATTTTATAAAAAATATTCAAACATGCCTGCTTGGTCCTCCAGTTTGTTTCCAAGTGTGCCGGAGCAGTGAAACCACTGTATAACGACCAAAAATCCCTTACCCTCTGGAGACCTAAGGTCGCATGGCTCAACAGCAAACTACTATACCAAGTATGTATTATTTTCTTTCATCAAGACAGCAAGATAACAGAGCTATCCATCCATATGTCATTGTTTTTATCCTGTAAAAAATAACTACTCAATGGGCCTAAACATTCAAAGCCATTTATTGATACAAATTAACTGGTCTCATCAAGTGGTTATTTCAGTTACTGTTTTATCAGCAGTCTGACCTAGCGCTCAAACCAGTAACTATGCCACATTTAAAGTCTCTTAAATCACCTTTGTTCCCCATTCTGACGCTCACTTTGAACTTCAGCAGGTCGCTTTGATCCTGTGTACATGCCTTGCTGCCATTTGACTGACTATTACTGGCAGAAAGCATCGACTTCCAACATCTGGGTGCCACATATATCATCTGGGTGGCTACATATATATATATATATATATATATATATATATATATATATATATCTAAAATCATCAGGGACATGATATATAATAAACTACTGTCTACTATCTACATCGTAGGATGGTCTTGAAAATGTGTATGGTATAGCAATTTATAAAACTGTCCAAAGCCCAGAAAGGCACTGAGTAATTTGCACCGTGTAAAATGAAAATGGGGTCAGCTCCACAGGATCCATATGGAATATCAAAAAGCAAATGATTCAGCGGAGATACAAAGTGTAAGACAACAAACATAATTGCGTTTGGGCGTCAGGCCTCTTTGCGCAGCTTTCATATCCCGGCTCGTTTGCCTGCATCGCTTTGGAACAGAACTTGTTTCAAACGGCTGCCTTTCCCTCCAATATTGTGCTAATGCATTTAATTTAATGTTCGCAGATGCCGTAATTGGTATAATATTGCTCTATAATACTTTGAAGGAAACCTTAGCATTAAGCACTAAATTGAAATTTTGAAATGAACGCTGAAAACGACTGTGGGGGCAAAGAAACCCCATTAAATGTAATTTGTTCTGCATGGCTGTGGGGGTAATGGTTACCGAGACACTCCTTTATTAAGTCGAATAGGTAGCGAGGTAGCTTCGGATTTGCTCTCTCTCTCTCTCTCTCTTACTCACACACACACACACGCACAGGGGTTATGCTGTCGACACACTGTTAGTGGAGGTATTCAGCAAGGTGTAAGCTGTCGGCTGCTGTTATTCAAGCCACAAAGGGAACGTTAAGCAGCCACTGGAGGGCTGCTGATCACACACACACATATACTGGCAAAGACACACACACACGCGCGCGCGCGCACACACACACACACACACACCTTATCCTACCAAGCTGTAAGGTGTGAAAGACTGAAGGAGGAAAGAGGAAGGAGAAAGTCTAAAGAGGAAAAGCCAAAGGATCAGTGGGAATGGAGGAAAAAGGAGAGGAATGTGAGAAGCAAAGAGGAAAAAGGACTGGATCATGAAACTTGTAGGAGGATTAGGAAGGTAGATACAGAGGAAGAGGAAGAAGACGCTGAGAGAAAAAGATAAAAACTACCTACAGCAGATGAACAGTATCTGAAAGTGATGTCATAACTTAAGAATCAAGAGGTAGAGTGGTATTTAGGAAGAAAAGACAAAGAATATGTGGGAGAAGAGGGAGAAGCAAGGAAAGAAGATAAAGGGAAAATGGAGGATTAGATGAGAGAAGGAGGTGAAAAGGAAGTGAGACAAAAGGTGAGACAAACACAGAGGGAAAAGAAGAGTAAGAGAGGAAAAAGAGCAGAGGGGGAGGTGAAAAAGAGGTGGAAAGGGTAACAAAGAAGAGGGAGAAATGAGAGGAGGTAAACAAAGGGGAAAAAAGAAGAGCAGGCAGAGGAGAAGGAGCTGATGATGAGGTGAATGTGGAATGAGATGAAGAGAATGAAAGCATTGAAAAAAAGGAGCTGGGGAAGATTGGGAAGGGTGACAGAGGAATAATAAGAGGAGAAGGTGAAGAGGCAAAAGAGGAGAGAGGAGGAAGACGAGGAGGTCCCTGCGGAGTAGAGGAGATCAAACACAGACTCTAAGTCAAACTCCGCTGAGAGATCTTAAACCTCCTTTGTAATTGGAATTTAAAAAGTTAATACAAAGACGCTCCTCAGTAAGATGTCTTTAGCAGATAGAACGAGAAAAACACAAGGATGACTTTTTTTGTCCCTCCATTGATGTTTAAAGCAGTCGCTTTCCTTCAAGCAGGAAAATTAAAGGAGATTTCTTCTTCTTTGGTGTAAAGATTGTTGAAGCGTTTCAAGAAAGACAGAAAACAACGAATGTTAAAGGTTTGGAGTTTGTCAGCGAGTTTAGGATGGAAGAAAGAGCCAAAACATGATGCTCTGATTCAAGTGGCGCTAAAGCACTACACAAATATAATTTAAAGGGCTTTTTGTTTTACTTCCTGCTTATTTTCACTAAAATAAATAAAAGAATTATCAAACTTTTAAGTGGACTGAATGTGGGCTCTTCAGCAGTGGTACAAGTATGTTTACGTTAGTTTATTACTTCCAGGAAGGGCAGTAAAATAAAAAATACCACACTAGTAAAAGTCATTTGAAATGTTGTATGTAAACACAGGTTACTTGAAAGAGTTTATGTTTTCTTATTTCAAAGATAAAAACTGTACCATATAGTTGGCAATATGTCATCTTTTTAACTGCTTTAGCAGGCTAAGAGCTTGTAAGCTAGCTTGCTTGTTTTGTAAAAAAAAAATAAGGCAAAACACAGAAGCTAACTATGTGCAGAGCAGTATATTAAAATTTCACTTATAGAAACAGTAAAAGACTAAATTATATACATTATCAACGCAATGTAAATGTCTCTGCATTTGGTAGCAGTCATATACCTACTAAAGTTAGCATGCTAATGTATTAGCCTGGACAATCTCAACTTCTAGTACTGCTCAGAAGGTGTATGCTAGGTTTTGCAGTCACATGAACAATTATTCTTTTATGTCTTGGGGAAAACCTCCTAATATGGTTAATATGGTTAATTAATATGGTTTTACTTTAGCTGTTGTCTTACGCCTGTGAGCTTGGTCAAACATAAACTAAGCAAAGCTAAATGCTTAACTATAAGGCGACACTGCACTTGGAGATCATTAGATGGTGATGTGTTTTTCTTTTTTTGGCAGGACTGGTCCATTTCTTTGTTCTTACAATAAAGGGTTTTGTCATCAACAATAAACATTTTGGGTAATATCACTCGAAATTCAGTTTTCGATATGTATGACTAATTTGGTCTATCAAATTGTGTGTGACCAATTCAATAGACCAAACTGATTACACACAAAATGCAAAAGTCATGCATCACTCTAAATTTCTTTATTTCGCTTCTAAGAAGCCCAATTTTCTTGAAATGGAGAGGTCTTCAGCAATAGTTCTCCAGGCTTTCTGAATATCTCTGAAAGGTCTTTTTTGGGCATTGGCTGCTTTTTCACTCCTTTTCAGTCCAGTCCTTGTACCAGACAAACGCACAGTGGAACACCATCAGTCATGGATTGGCCTCCCAACAGCCCGGACCTCAACATTATTGAAGCAGTGTAGGATTATGTGGACAGAGAACAGAACAAAAGGCAGAAACATCCAAAGAAGAGCTTTGAATGTCCTTCAAGAAGCCTGGAGAACAATTCCTGAAGACTACTTAAAGAAATAACAAGAAAGCTGCCTAAGAGAGTTCAGACTGTGTTGAAGAATAAAGGTGGTCATATCAAATATTGACTTTCAAGCTTGCTACAACTGTACAAACTGTCTTTGCCTCAAGTATTGTGTTTCTATGTATAGTTGCATGTTTCAAAAGGTCACTATTTCCCATTTTCCTAGCACAACATGAAGAAATGAGGGGTAACTTAAGACTTTTGCACTGTGCTGTACTTTACTGTACTGTACTATAGTACATTCTAATTCAAATAACTGGTCAATAACTGTCAGTCCTCTTGTGAAAGTAATCTGTTCAAGTCATGTAGCAGTCTAATGGGAGCATTTAGCATTCTTTTAGTTTTGATTCTGTTGACCTTGCGTCCCATTAAGGAATAAACGGGAAACATTTTGTGTCACAGAACTATCACTTTCACATAAGAATCCCTGCTGGTTTGGTCTCTTGAAGTTAGTAATCTGAAAGCCCAAACTGCTACTAAATTATGTAAAAATTCACACTGATATAATATGATTTCCTCTAAGCAGTCCTCAGAGATCCATCCCCCAGAGAAAAGGTGCGAATGTGCCATGCTCATGCGTATTTTGGCCACAACAATGACCACATTCAGCGTTTTATTAAACAGCTCTCATGCAGTCGAGTTACAGATGACACCAAGCAAACAGGCGCTGAATATTAACAGACCTGTTTCTAAATATTTTTTTTGGTGAATTTATTTATTTTTGGAGGGTTTTGTCAGTAATGTGGGGAGGACAGCGGGATGGCGTGCAGCAGTGGGAGCTGCAGAGTTTTGCTCAGTGGAGGAACAGATGGGAGAAACTCGCCAGGGGAGGATGAATTCCGGTCAAAAAGAAGGTGACAGCAGAGCGTGACCGCCAACATGTCCGCCACATACATCTCCCTCTCTGTCTCCTCCTCACTCACTACAGTTTTTTGCCCCCTCCTCCCTCTTTCCAATTTGTGTCTGCGCACAATCAGTTCTCCATTTTGACACATTTCCATCGTTTTCTTTCCCCTTCTCTCTGCTCCTTCTTCTTTCTGGTTTTGCGTGTGGTTTTTAGACATCCAGGTGCTTTTTGCAGAAACGCAGTTCAAAGGTGATCAGCTGGAACAACTATGTATTGATTCTGGCCTCCACAGCATAACAGAGCCACCAGATTCCCTCACTGCAAAGCTCAAGGGTTGAGGTTTTTCTTTTAATTTGTCACTCGTCTGTATGTATAAATGTGTCTGCGAGGGATTTCTGGCTCGGGAATACTTCCAATATTTGCACAGGCCTTTGATGTACGTGCGCGGTTCACCAGAATGTGTCTTTTTCCATCATTTTCTTTCTTTTTTGCTCATTTCTGATGAAGTTGGCTGGTTTCCAAACTCCTGAAAGTCAGATTTGCCGGGCTTTTTTTTTCTCCTTTCTCTCTCTCGTTCTCATTTTGCTTATGAGTCTGTTTAGCAGCTTCGGGCCAAAAACACACACTAAATCCCCCCCGAAAGCAGTGGTAACTCTGGGCGATTAGGAGCCGCCGCAGACCCGAGACGTGCCTTCTTCACCCAGCGAGGTTGTTAGGAGTGAACGACCGAACAGGCGAGCTTTGAAGCAGCCCAACAATTAAAGGATGGTGAAAACAAATTCACATGAGGCAAGGGAGAAATCCAGCTGCTCGCCATCTGACTTTCCTCGGAATCATTTGGGTTTTCTTCCATCGTTTAAAATGACTGACAGCACCTCCCAATGCTGTGATTAACAGCGTAAAATTATTGCATTATTCTGGTTTTTGTGTGTGTGTATGTGTTTTTTTTTTTAAAGGACAACAGGTAGAAGAGTGACAGACTCTATCTCCAGGAGAAGAATGAAGAAATTGTATGTGTGTTAAGTGGGTGTTGCACATGACAAAGCACAACTCAAGATGAGTTGAAGGCTTTTCATGTCCTAGCGACAGGTGTAGCCTGCATAACAAGAAGTCTGCATCAGTCAGCTAATGACACGTTTAGTTTTTCTAATTTCCATAAATATCTACAGTGTGTCATTTGAATGGTAGAAAGTGTATTTGTTTGTATGAACAGCACAGAACATCTGATTTACATTTGGCTTTAAATCAAACCACTTATTTTAAATAGTCATTCAAATATAGCAAAAAAAACAACAACAATAAAAACAAAAAAACTGGTTAACCCCCCAAAAGTCTTTAGATGTCAGAATATGAGAATAAAGTTGTATTATCATGTCTCATCCATAGACTGTATATCAATGACGGACATAGATAGCTGCAATGACCATCATGTTTTAAGGTTGTGTTAGAAGCCAGAAGTTACCAGAGTCAGAATTTGCAGCTGGATCGCCTCCTTGAGGAAGATTATTATAGTTAACTAAGACTAGACCAAGACGGCAGTGGCTTATGTACACAAGTCCAGCTCAATGAAACAGTAGAATTTGTCAAATGTACCACCATTGATGAATCTTGTTTCCACCACAGAAAAAAAACAAAAATTGCCCTCATTAAGTCAAAATGTCAAGTCATTGCCTCGAAATTTCAACTTACTCATAAAGTAGATTCAATAAACTAGTTTTTAAATGTCTAACTCAAAATTTCAACTTAGGTCTGCCTTGCAAAAGCAGTTTTCCAGAGGCAGAAATAAGCTTCCATACTACAGCTGTTATTAATTTGCAATTTCCTAAATAAGTCGTATACAGACTACCGACCAGGATACTAGAGGAGCCTAGCAGACGGCTTGATACCCAGAATCCACTCCTGAACCTTAAAACAGTTTTAACTGTTGACCTATATAAAAATTTCTCAGTAGAGGCAAAAACTATCTTTTTTCAAGGGTGTAGCCATTTTTATTTCCCCTGTTAAATTGGTAATTTTAACATAGGAGCCTATGAGGATTGACTCACTTTTGGAACCAGCCTCAAGTGGGCATTAAATGAACTTAATATTTCAAATCTGCCTCATCAGAAAATGATCACTGGTAGATTTGTATGTCTTGTATGTACTAAATGTGTGCCTTGTTATGATTTTCAGGGGTTTATTACATTTAAAACCCTCAAACAAAAACAATGTTAGCAAAAATTACAGTGTTGAACGGCATTTTAAATAATATGCCTCTGGCCCGGTCTTTTTCACCTCAGTATCATATCATAACTAACACTTCCTCCAAAATAAACACTATTACAGATCAAAAGAGGCAAAAAAAAAAAAATCCCCCAAAACAAAAAACAAGAGTTCTTCCAGTGCCCATGTTTGCCCCGCAGTCCTCCACTCTTTACCCATCAAACTACATGCTTGGGTTCAGGCTGCATGTCCTATACTATGACATATGAGGACATTGTTTGGAAAAGAAAAAAGCCTTCCAGTTCTGCTTCTCACTCTGCGTTTCACATGTGAATACCCAGCATGCATTAGGTGGCTGTGGGTAGGTGAGCCTCGGGCGAAATTATGGCTCCATGCTCAATTGTGTAGGAGGACTGTTTTTACCAAGGCACCCAGGGGCCCACATAACCTCAGCTAAGGCCTTTAATACACAGAGTACACTCATAAACCCTGTCCTGCAGACAAACATGTCCAGATGCTCTATGTATGTGCACAAAGCGTGATAATAGAGGACAATAATAGAGTTTCACATGTGAATATATATATATATTTTTAAAAATGTCTTCCATCAAAACACCCATGCTTTGTTTCATTTCATGTTATTTAGGATACACCATGTTTCTGCCATATTTAATCAATCGTTATTATGACTGAAATTGCTTCAGTAAAGAGTTGAAGTAATAACTCTCCCACAAAAAAGAAAATAGACTGCTGTAGTTCACCCAAACTTTTGATGCATGCACTTCTTTTTCCTACAAAAAAAGTAAAACTACATGCACTGATATTGAAAGAAACTTTTAAAGCATAGGAAGATACAATCAATACTGCTGCAAGCACTTAAAGTTTATATAAATTTTAGAACTCGAATTTTGTACCATCTTGCACTGCACGCACATTAGGATCCACATCCATACGAGCTAAACCTCTCCAACACCCTCGCGCTCCCCCGAGCTTTAAATAGGCAAACTGAGCACACAGACTCAGATCCAAGAAAACAGATGCTGCTACACACCAACACATGCAGAAATGAATATCAGTTTTTCAGCGTCACGTTCATCATATGTGCTTTCTCTGTCACTTTCCACACAAGCACATCATCCAATCACCCAGAAACACACATCCATGCTTAAAAAAAATATCACTCCATCAGACCTGTTACTGTTCATCTGCTGTTTATAGTTGTTTTGGGGTTTTTATAGGCTTGCTGCTTCTTTTTTCTTCCACTTGTCCAGTTTCCTTAAATTGTTAAGGACACACTGCACGCCATAGTGAGATATGATTTAAAACTGGTTCTTTGCCAAGTTGTCTGTTATGTGTAGACACAACACTGAGGTAGGGGCCTTTTTTTAGTTAGACAATTCACAGACAAAGTCAAAATCAAAGCCAGCTTTATTGTCAAACACCATATGTACAGTCTTACACAGGAATTTGAAACTGCAATGCTAGTCACTGTATACTAAAACAATAAATAGAAAAAACAAACAAAACTTTGAAAGACCTCAGAAAGCCTGAAAAGATAGACATAACCAAATTGATGGTCACCCACTACATTTAAAAGCCAGAAGTGACTATATTTGAACAAAATCGTATTCTTGGTTCGAGCTAGTAGGCTGCTAACTAAGCTAGCATTTGCTAGCTTAGTTAGCAAGGTGGATTTACGAGTCACTGTAATACTAGATGGGATTTTGGTAGCAAAACTCAGTGATAAAACAACATTTACATGATTACAAAACAAATTGACATATAAAAAGTCTTCATTATTCTAAAATTGTTAACTAAAACAGTTGTTTTTGTAGCATGGGGAGAGTATGTTAGCTACAAATGTGCTAACGGCTGAATGTTAGAATTTTGGCAGTCACCATCTCGTTTGTTCAGACACAAACTGAATCTATCAAAGCAGTTGTCAAGAAGTAGGCACTAGCTGCTTTTTCACCTGTGTCCTATGTGAACATAATAATTAGCCTTCTCAGAAGATATACATTGCTATAACATAGGCTATAGTCAGCTGTATTCAACATATTAAATGGCACAAGACTGTACCAGACTGTAAACGTGTTTATTTCTGCTGTAAAACTGGACATTGTAACACGGGGGGGTCTATGCGGACTGACTGATTTTTGGAGGCACTGGAGGATCTCCAGTGTTTTTAACTTCCCCATCGACTTAATACATTTATTTATTCATTTATTTTTCATCCCAGAGATTAGAGGTTCTGGTTAATTTTTCCATACCACACCTTGTATTACTACACCAAGAACAGCTGTTTGAATATTGGGCGGTGCAGAGAGTAGATCCATCTATCCAGTCTCTTTGTTCTGGCCTTATGTCACCAATAGCAAATTTTTTTCATGGGGGGAAGGGGGCAAATAGAGCCACCAGAGACTGCTGCTGCAAGCTAAAAGAAAAATAAAACACACTTTTGAAAGCAGAGTGTGTTTGTGTTTGCGTGGCAGCAATGCCACCAATTGCACTGCCTGTCTGTTTCTTTTTCACAACCTCACGTACACGCACAGATTTTACATATTTATACACAAATCAGAACAACTGATCATACGACTGTCAATCTCCGTCTTTCTATTTGAAACTCACTTTTTCTCCCTCACACACAACACAAACACACAGACACACAAACCGATGATGCTCGGGGCTGTTTGGCGCAGCACCGTCACGCTGCCATACTGAGGAGGCAGGTGTTAATTACCGAGTGAAGCGCGAGCTAAAAAGGTGGACGGCTCGGAACAGAGAAGAAGAAATTGGACACCCTCCTCCCCATGCAGAAACACGCACACGCGCACACACACCTCACACACCCCTGCAGTAGCAGCAGCCGCCACAACAACACACCTTTGTTCCCCAATTAGAGGCCCTACAGCTTGCGACTCCTCATCTATCGCCGCAGTGACAGCGGCTTAATCAACGCGACGCAGGCGTCTCCGAGTGCACCCGAGAAGAAATTCTCTTCACACTGCAGCTTCAGCTGAACCCAGAGCTGAGTTTTCCTTCAATAGTCTCTGAAAGACTTTTATTTAAGAGCCCTTAAGCAAGGCATTTAGCATATGGAGCTTCATTTGCAGTGCTTTAATACTTGGTGGATTAAATCATTTATTTCACCTCATTTCCTGTACTTCTCCTGGTCTGTAGCGCTAACGTGTCTTTAGATAATTTTCATTATCACCTTCTCAAAAGCAACTGATAGCAGTGGCCCTAAAGACTAAGAAAGAGGTAGAAAATAAGGAGGCCTTTTTGGGTGGTGGTGGTTTAATTTGTCTTTGTGCTTCTTCGTGCAGTTTAACTTTGATAATGTTCAATAAATTCAATCTGGAAAAATATAATTATCTAAAGTTTGAGCTCAGCATTTTGTTCGAAAATGTAAATATGCTGCAAACTTTTTTACAGCTCTGTAAACTTGTCATCATTATGATTGTGCCATTGTTTCCCTGTTTATGTGTCTTTTTATGTGCTCTTGTTATTCTTCATTTTCTATTGTTGACCTGGGTTTAATCTTTGTATTCCATATTGGAGAGAAATCTGTATATGAACCCTTTGGCTTCCATCCAAATTCATTTCACTTTATTATTTTATGTCTTAAGCTATGATTTTCTTTCAATAGCAAAAACAGTTTCTGACATAGTTGATTTGGCAGCACTCATCGAGATGTCCCCAACTACACTGATGGCAACAGCTTCGTTGCTGATGCCATTGTGGGGTTTTTTGGAGCTAGAAGTGACCTTATTTGGAAGACAGGGTGATGTGAGTCTATAAACTCACTTAGATTTTTGTTAATTAGTGCTACAAATAAAATACTAAAATTACAAGATTACGCATATTGGAGCACAGACTTCTTAGACATTGTGGTTGTATCACTAACTGCACAGTAATTGATGTTATTTCTCAAATATTTCCATTGACAACCAACTGGGCTAAAAGCACTCGTCCTGAATGATATTTTAAACTTAAAAAAAATAATTTGCTGCAAATATAGTTATCATGAAAGAGGAAATTGGTGATAATGACCAAAACCAAATTCTACTGTAGACTGTAAACTGCTGTAAAGCTGGCATGTTGTAGTTATTTTTTACAGTCTCTGTAAGGCAGCCTCAAGTGGCCACCTGTGGAACTGCAGCTCTTGGAACTTCCAGGTCAGGCCCCCATTCACACAATCCTAAAGACCAGTCAGTGAGACTCTGGCAGCCACTGGATTTAAAGGAAAACATGAATTCTTTGGCTGGCTGATTAGCGGTTGCTGGCTGTCATTAAGTGTGTTGGTCACAAAGAGATATATGGTATTGTACCAAAAACCTCCTTGTGATTGATTTGGTTGCTATCAGATTGCCACAGTCACCTGCAGTTTCCATAGAGGATGCCAACTTATCTGCTAACAGTCACCAACTGCTTACTGAGCAGTAATGAAACTGAAAAGTGGAACACAAACTGGAAAAGAAGACTGTCTGTCTTGAAAGTAAAAGTTGTGCCGTTTGAAACATGTTTTTTGTGGCAGTAAGGCAGAACTTTTACTTTGAAGGCATCTGCAACCACTGCAATATTCTAGTGACCAAAGCAGTCACAAGGAGGCTTTTGGGACAGCACCCTCTTTGTGATTGATACATATTTTCACATTTATTAATTTTATTATTCATTATATATTTATTATTTTTCTAATCATAGCCTTAGTTATTGTTTCTTTGAGGTCTAGTGTTTTTTGGTTTGCTTATATCTGATTCCTTCTGCCTTGGTTTATTTTCCATGCCTTCCATTAATGTTAAATTGCGGTGGGACCAGTCTGTGTATTGGTTAGTTACTTCCTGATTTCGTTTGCGAGCCCCCTGTCTCTTGTGTTTTGTCTCAGTATCTAGATGCTGTTCACCTTGGCAGGGCTATTAATACACCTTGTGTGTATTAATAGCCCTACCCTTCTTTTGTTCTTTTTCAGATTACCTGTGTGTGTTCCCTGCTTGGATTCGGCTTGCTTTCACACTATTTCGGTTGTGTATGGACTTCTGTTTGATTTGGGCTATCCACCTATTGGATTAAAGGTGCTTTTGGGTCTGCATTTGGGTCCTCATTCTCATCACAAAGCTCTGGGCTAAATTAAGTCACTGAATTGGACCTCTTGGCTGTCCAGCGACAGCCAGTCACCTCCACCAATACAGGTTTTTCAGAGAGCAGCTAAAAACAGTGTACAATGTCATGTACAGGTCAGTGCACAGCCAAATTAAGCAGAGTACAATTAGCAACTTGTCAGTTAACCTTAACTCATAACTACAGGTTATTCTGTGCGTTCTCGCCATGTGCAAAAAAAGCCCCCCCCCCCAAAAAAAAAAAGACAAAAAAAAACAACACACCCCAAAAACTGAATTTTAGTGACTTTTTTTTTTAGATTTAATTTAAAGAAGAACTCCTTGTGAGTACTGCATGGACCCTGTATATCCTCCAACATGTGGGTGGTCTTTTGGAAACTCTCAGGCTTTCGTCTTTCATTAAAAAAGAAACCCTCTCCGTATAGTGCTGGTAGCCAAAGAACTTCTCTCGTTTTTAGAGAAAAAAAAGTTTTGGTTTGGGAGTTTTACAACAGCCTGACACCGTTGGTGGTCACTCTGCAAGACCTGAAGCCTTTGCAGGAGTGAAACTGGAGATCATCATGTTCCTGAGTACTTGCACCTCAGTGTCATCCACCAAAAAGGAGACGGAGGAGGTATGAGGAAGAGGACTAAAAAAAGACCCTGACGATTTCGACCGGAAATTCAATGTGGCATCACATATGGGACACATAAGGTCTGTCTTTTATAGTTTCCTTTTGTTTGTGTGTGTCAGTTTCAAAGTAAGACTCCCAGTGCATTTGAAGGTATGCAAAGCTGGCGACATGTGTAGCCATCATAAGGTCTGTGTCTATCTGTGTTTCATTTTTTTTTTTTTGGGGGGGGGGGAGCACAGAGAAGCACGGGCGTTTAGAGAGAGCAGAGTGTGTGTGTGTGTGTGTCTGTGTAAGGGGGGTAGGAGGTGGTTGAGGCCGCCACAGGTTTGAGGCAGATGGGCTCTGTGTCAGCCATGACAGGCGGCCAGGCTTCCTCAGCTTCCTCTGCACATTTTTGAAGCCCAACACACACACATACACACACGCACACACACTGAAACACACACCCCTCCCTCCACATCTCTCTGATCAGGTAAATCTGGGCACCCTGTGGAAAGTTCTGGGGGATGAATTTCGCCCGAGGCTATGAGTTTTGTGACTCGGCCCCATCTGTCACAGATCTTCACCGGCCTCAGCTGCCAGGAGGGACTGCACCTCCTCCTCCACCACCACCACCACCTCCTGCTCCTCCTCTTCTTCCTCTCTCAGAAAGAGAGAGATAGAGGGGCGAGGGGGGGCGGGGGATAAAGTGGAGGCACAGAGGGACGTGCGATTAAATACATGGAGATTAAAGTGTGTTATTTCTCATTTGTTGAGTGCTGTTTACCTGTGTTGCTCTGCTGCCGCCGCTGCTGAAGCTGCTGCACACAGACAGCAATCAAGGTACTAAATCAAATATTTCAGCAAATGAAACATGAATCAAACCATATTGCGGCGGCAGCAGCTCGGCTTTCAGGAGCTTTTTGAGGTAAAATTGTGTTTGATCGCAACAGTCAAAGGGCCTGAAGCATCAAACAAAAACATGTCAATGAGGAGGAAAGAAACAAAATCAACTAAACATTTTCACCACAGGCGGATATATCCCAGAATTCTGAGGGATAAAAAGGTAATTCATCCAATTTAAAGAGGAAACAAGTGTTTATATTTGATGCTGCGTTTAGATGAAGAGCACTGGGAGTTAAGAGGCTGTGCATGACAAAGATATTATGCGATATTAATCTGAAAAGCTTGTTTTCTTGGAGAGACAGCGCAACAGCGTTTGTCTTTTTGATGATCTTAAAAGGAGACACTACAGGTGAAGAGCAGGAATTTTATTAAATTAAATATGTTGTGTTTAAATATGCAAAGGTATTTATATGCGTGGCTTGTTTTTTTTTTTTTTAAAAAAAAGCTGAACATTGGCTAAATGCAGATTCAACATTCGTGTTTCATGTTTTTTTTTTCTTTTTTTTCTTTTTTTTACATATCTGAGCCAAAGTTTTTCTTGTGGCGGGAGAATTTTAAGTTAATCTTTTTTTTTTTTTTTAAATGACTGTAATTCCAAAAAAAAAAGTTCTTTATGGGCACAATGTTGGGAATAAAATGTCCTAGAATTTGTATACATCTTTGAAAAATAAAAAACAAAAAAACCTGAATATGTTGAGGGAGTTTTTGCTCCAGAGAATGATGAATACATTACATTAATACAGATAACAGATTAAATGTAGATGAGAAATTCACCGATTAAAGAAAAAATATAATAGAGATATCACCATGCGACTTCCCAAAGTTGTTACTTACTTTAAGACAGTTAAATATGCAAAATGTGATGTTTAAACATGCACATGAGGGGCTGTTTTTACAAATTAATAGAGTTTTTTGAACTTTATATAAATACATAAATCAAGAAATATCGTCAAAGCAAGAAAAAGAGGCAGTTTTACAGATGTTGTATAAAGTTTAGTGTGTGTAAGTGATGATGAAGAGATTTCTAAAAAAAAAAAATCAGCCTCCTTACATGCAGTTTAATTCACTTTAACAGGAAATGACTGTTTATGGGATTTTGCATAACAAATGCATTTTTTTTAATCTTGCCTACATATATTTGTAGCATTTTGTCTCAATATTTGCATATCACTCTTCTCACATATTAGATATGAAGGGTTTTTAAGAGGGGATTTTAAAAATGTCTTCTCATTCCTTTATAAAACAAAAAATAACTTCAGCAGCTACAAAAAATTCTGCCATGTTCATGGAGAAAATGAATTCACTGCATAAATGTTCAACAGAAAATATTAAATAAACATCTAAATGTGTGTTTATGAAATTTTCTTTTTATCATTCTCAAAGCAAAGCAGCTCAAAATCTCAAAAGTGAGCAATGCAGGAAAAAAAGACTTTTCAGGGCGAGAGGTGGGGGGCGCCCGTTTATCACGGGGCTAATAGATAATAAATAAATGATAATAAAAAATAATGACATTTGTTTCTGTAGAGTCTTTTTAAAACAGAGACCTTTGCACCAAAGGTGATTTGAAGAGAAAGGGAGTATAAATACATGAAATACACAAAATGAAAGACAACTGTATTCATAAAAGGCGGAAATAGTAAAAGTTTAAGAAGACGACATGAATGTTATACAAAGGCCAGCCCAGTTTTTTGGGTTGTCAGAGGTATCGTTGCACAGTGTTGATGCTAAAACAGTAAAGGGGTCTGTTTTCTGAGCTGAGATCTCAAGCTGACGATACAGAAACACAAAACATTAGTGATACAAAAATATGACCTGCCAGAGAGAATGTGCACATGAAAGATCAGGATTTAACGACTGAGCAGACTGAGCTCATGCTTCAACGACCATCAGACTTTATATTTCTATATTACACCAAAAACTATCACGACACAGCATGTATGAGGTAGGTGATTATATTCTCTGTTACTATATCATCCTCTGCAAACAAGCCACACTTAAAATAGCAGCATAGCCTCTGGTCTGCTGAACAAAGGCCATAAAAACCACTGATGTCCCTAAAAGTATAAAAAATTGATAACTGAATTGATTTTCAAAGGTAATATGAACGTAGCGGATGCATACATTTGTAATTTGGCGAAACCCTCCAGCAGTACATTGAGGGTTAACAGCGGTCCAGAGGAAATGCCTAATTCATCCACTTTGGTTTGGTTCCTCTCCGAGTTATTTCCTGTTGGAAGAGCCCTACAAAGTGCTGCCAGATCAGCGAGCATGAATCATCTCTATATGAACTCTGTTTTTTACTGCTACACGTCGCTGTTCAGCTGATGCTTTTATCCAGAAAAAGATCAGATGTGAGCAGCGGATGAAGGAGGGTAAAATTCCACCGGAATGGCGACTGCAAGGAGCCAGTGGTGAGGGGGTCAAAGGTCAGTGCCATAGGCATGTAGAGAATACATGTATGGGGCATTCCTGGATGTAGTAAATGACGGGGTGTGACAGAAGTGGTGAATGAGGAAAAAGGAATATGTGCGAGCACAGGGAGGCGAACAGACCACAGGCGAGATAAAGTTTCTGTTCTGGTGTTGTTTCTGGATATGATGCTAATGATGCTTGGGGCTGGATCTGGACGAGTGACCTACAAAATGTGATAGGTAAAATTGGAGGTTTAAAAAAAGGCAATAAAAAAAGAGAAATCTCAAATATTAATGTGTTACAGTGTCCTAAAGGCAGTTAAACTGGTTCATAGACAGATTACTTTATTAGTGAGCCAGGGATACATTCAAAGGACTAATTTATGCTTCTTTGTTTGCTTTAAGTTTACATTTGCACATGTAAGGTTCAAACATTAACAAAACCTGTAAAAAGACTTATTTACCATCTCATGAAAAAGAAAGAGTCTCACAGGACTCTCTGCACTCCTGTGAAAAACAGTCCACCCTTACTGCTTCCAGAGCTCCTCTATGAAAGCAGAAGTTTTGGCAGTTTGCATGTCTGGAGCATTCCAGTGTTTAACATAATGCTACAACCTACAATCAAAAAACCCAAGAGCTACATCTCAGACTCTACAGGCCTCAGTTAGCATGTTATATGTTAAAGATGGTGACAGTACAATTAGATAAAGACTGAACAAGCATGGCTTGTCTGGAAGGATTGCAAGGAGAAACAAAAAGACCTCAGGAACAATGTCCTTTGGACAGATGAGACCAAAGGGGAGGTTTTTGGTCATAAAACCAAACAGCATATCATACCCTCAGCACGGTGGTGGAGGGATGATGATTTGAGATTGTTTTGCAGCCACAGGCCCAGCGCAACTTGCAGTCATTGAGTAGACCCCGAATCCTCTCTATAGCAGTATTCTAGAGTCAGATTTGAGGACATCTGTCTGATAACTTGGGTCATGCAACAGGAATAAGGAAAGAATCAAGGTGCTAAAATGGTCCAGTCAAAGACCAGACCTCAGCTTCACTAAAATGCTGTGGGGGGGACCTTAAACTGACAGACCTCGCCTTGTGCATAAAATCTAAATGAACTGAAGAAACTCTGTACAGAAGAGTGGGTCAAAGAAATGATCAAAGTTCCTCTAGTGACCACTTGAGAGGGACTAAAATATCTTTTACCTCTGTGATTAGTTTTAATTTGAATTCCTTCATGACTCATTTAAACTTTATAAAGTTTCAAGTTGAGGATGTGGCCGCTTTAACTGACTGGTAGAAGCTTATCTAAATATGGTCACTTCTGGTTCCAAAGTAGCTAACCTGATGGCAGCCAAAATGCTAACGTTAAGAGTTCAAAATGCAGAGTCAAAAAACAACTGAATAACCCCAGTGGTGGTTATGTCTATCTTTTATAATAAAGTTTCTGATTAACAGTCTATTAACAGCTGTTGGTGCTTTGTCAGTACATTGTAGAACAGAACAGACAAGAGCAGGATGGAGACAGACACACCTGATGAACTTCCACTCTAAAGAGTTGTATCTGCTGGTAGTTGGCACTACGTGATCAAAACTTTAAGAACTTAGAATATTGTGGAGATAAATGTCCCTAAAAGGAGCATTTATTGAAAGTGGAGAGAAAAACAACCCTTTTGTATGACTGAATTTTATTTTTGCAAAGATGCTGATTCAGTAAGGTGTCTTTTTATTCAAGACTTTAAGACTCTTTCTGCCTTTGTTCTGTTTTCTTAGCCTGACCGAGGTTTTAAGTTCTCTTCCTATTAAAACAGTGTTCTTCCTCCCTACCATTGCCAGCAGGGGACCATCCAATTCGTGTGGTCTTTCCACAGTGTATTTTATGTCCTTTCTTCCTCCCCTAGCCCCAACTGGTCACGGCAGATGCCTGCCCCTTCCTGATTCTGGTGCAGGTTTTCTTTTAAAAGCGTATTTTTCCTTTCCACTGTCGCCAAGTGCTTACTCTTAGTGAGATGATAGCTTGTTGGGTTTTCTCTCTATTATTTCAGGGTCTTTACCTTACATTATAAAGCACCTTGAGATGACTGTTCTTGTGATTTGTTGCTATATAAATAAAACTAAACTGAACTGAACAGAATTATAATAAATAACCTTGTGATGTAAAGCACCTTACGATGACAGTTCATTTGTAATAGCACTATACATAAACCCAAAATAAACTGTACACTCTGTAGTTGTAATTAAGCAACAAATAATTACAACTTTCTACAACGGCAAAATCAAAATTAGACTCAGCCATCAAGACAAGAAAAAAAGCTGTTGATTTAAGGTAAAAATGTGGGGAGCAGCTTGAGTTTTATATTCATGATTTATTTGTTCTCCTTCTCTCTGTATTTGGTGAAAGCTGTCACATCAGCTTCCATTCAGCATCTTAATGCTTGTTGGATTTCTGTTGCTTTCTTTTCCAAACTTCTGCCACTTGCAGTAAAATGTCAACTTTTCCCAGAACTTCAAAAAAAAAGAAAAAAAAAAAGCCTTACTTAACTTGACAGCAACACATTTTGGTTCCTGTTTACATAAAACGGTTTGGAAAGGACTTCACGTTGCCAGACAGTTGTGGACTTTTCTCATCCCCGCTCCCTGCAGAGCAGCGTGTTGTCTTAAAGCTGAAGCTACTTACATGAAATATCACCAGCACTGGAGTAATGAGCTTTTTTTTTTTTTTTTACAGGATGGCAAAAAATATAAATACATTTCTTTTAAAAAAAAAACCCCACAACAACGGTGGCTCTCTGTTTTTTTGGAAGAAAACTCCGTAAACGTTCCTTGGAGTGGATGGGATGAGGAGATAACGAAACAGACGGGAGGTTTTACGCGCGACCAAAATCTGCTACGAGGAGCCAAGCAAAAGCAGAAACTACAGCAGAGGCCAGACGAGAAGGAGAAAACATGGGCCTCTTTCAAATCACAAAAAAACCCATACAATTAAAAAAAGAAATGGAGAAAGGCGGAGGATTAATACTCACCCTCCTCTTTTTTTTTCTTCTTTTTTTTTACTAACTAACGAAGAAAGTCTGGGGTTGTTGAGGACAAATCTCACAAAGAATAATAAAAAAAAAAGTGCACCTTATGAAACATATGGACACTTGGCACATTTTTTGGCACCCTCTTAATAGTTCCACTCCCAAAGTCAGATTCTGTGGTTTTCAAGTGCCGCTGCTGCATATGGAAGTGTTAAACTTTTTGTCACCTTTAATTGACATCATATTGTGTCGGCTGAACTTTTGAAACATCGTGGTAAACACTTTTCCCCCCGCCGCTATGCTACGCTAAGCTACGGATCGACCCGAGCGAAAGAAGGAGTGGAGGAGCCTGATCATCCAGGAAGGTTTTTTTTTTTTAAATTTGGGGTGCTTTTCCTCTGTGAGGAAAGTAGCTCGCGGTAATGCAAGAGACTTTGGGAAGGAAAAGGAGAAGCTAAGTGCACTGAAACGGCATACGACATCAAAATTTATACTGTGTGTGAAATGGAATGAGTTATCAAAAAAATAAAGCTCGAATTAGGTAGGTTGACTCTCCCTTCTGGGCAGATCTTTGTAGGATGACAGCGGGAAGAAGAAGAAGACGAAGAAGAAGAAGAAAACGTGGAGTGCAAAACTCTGGTTAGCAGCCGGCTCTCCCTTGGACATTGGTTTTTAAAACGAGGGGATGTGGGAGGAGTGACAAGACACATGATTGATTAATGACTTACTTTTCCACTTAAAGGCCACAGCTACTTTATGCTCGCATTCATTTAACTTTAATTTATGAGGGAATGCTAAGGTAAGGCGGGATCGGCGCTTGTCGGCTCACTCAGGAGACAAGGTTGGTGTCAGGAGAGCTTTGGTTGTCTTGGTAGAGAAACTCTATCTCGAGCGTGTCTGTGTGTGAGTGTGGAAGGCTTCAGTCTGCGCGTTTGAGGCTGCGTCATAAATAATGCACCCCATCTAAAAAGGGAAGGCTCTCCAATTAATGCACAGACAAATGGGAAACTGTGAAAAAGACAAGTTTGCACATAGCAAAAATTCTCTTTTTTGTCCCTTCTCACCCCCTGTTGTGCAAAAGTACTCGGCATCACCTCAAGGAAGTCCAAGAAAGACGCTAAATTCTGTTGAGTTTGGAGCCTTTTAAGCACCACTGTGCTACATTTTGCTCTCTTATGTGTCTGATATCCAGTTTTGTGTCGACTGAAAAGTTTGCCATGAATTCCCTTTGACACCAAACCACCTATAAGAAATCTTATTTTTTGAAAAACATGCCTTAGAGCCTCATTTTGATCACGTTTTGGCTTTTGCACGTCGCCATATGTTGTTGTTTACCTCCCCTCCCGTTTCCAACATCTTTGCATTTCGTGATGCTTGAAAGTGAGAAATGTCAAAGGGACTGTTTGGTTAATTAAAGGTTAAAGAGATAAAAGTAACCCAGGCTCTCTGTGTTCATCTCCAGAGAAACCCTCATCGTTAAGCTGCTTTTTTCTTCGCTGATCAAACGAATTAAAAATAAAGATTTTTAAAGAGGTCAGATCATTTCATTTTACATATGCATGGCTTCCCTTACCCCATCCGTGAAGTACCTGAACACATCGTGTTCCTCCTCGTGTGCTAAAAGCCCGGCGCTCAGGTGTGTGTATCCAGCTCAGCTGCGGGGAACAAAATACAAATGCATATTTTATGGGACAAAAACCTCAAAGCCAAACCTAGATATTAGTCACTTTAGTAATTAAAAATGTATATTGCTCTGCGCCGTCTCACACTGTGCATTATTAAAGACAGAATTTTCTCTCTTTTTTTGTTTTTTTTTTTCCTCACAGCCCCCCTCTCCTCCTCCTTCAAACTTACATCGACTCAAAAGGACTTTTAATGCAAAACACTCCCTCGGAGTGGCTGCGCGCACTTCGCTCGACTCCTCCGGGTGACTTAGCAGACGTGTAGCAGATGAGGAAAAAAAAGAAAAAAAAACACGGGGAATTTGTATTGGCAGGAGTTCCTGCGCAGGTGCCTCAGACAGGGTGTATTGTAATTACAGCAAATCACATTTGTTCAAGGGGAATACAGCGCAGACACTTGAACGCAGCACAAATGATGGATGTGGATGTAGGTGAGCAGGATGTGGTTTGTAGTGTGTCAAAAACATGCCTTCATCAGTACACAGGATGTGAAAAAAGGGCATGATGCTATCCTGATTAGTTTAATGAATAAATGCAAATCATCTCCTGGATATTTAAAAAATAAAAACTGTGTGTGATGACAGAGGTAATTAAAGTCTTTCTTCTATGCTGTGGAGCCAGTGTTTATTAGTCACCCGAATCACTCAGAGGCTGTGAGAAATAATCGGAGGTTTTTATGAAACAACGCAGAATTTAGGGAGTTCTGCATTCCCAATGTTTCGTCTGTTATAAGGTACACACACAGAGTTAATAGGCATAGATGACCTCAATTGTGTAGAAATGATTACACTGGATTACACTGAGTGTATGGACAGGCTGAAGGGATATCAGGTGTGGTAGACACAGTTAACAAAAACCCTCTAAACTTAATGCCCCCCCTCTTTAAGAGCTCACTCTCTTCTGATTGGCTGCCCCTCACCTGGCTTCCACATACAAAGCCCATTTTATTTGATCATGTTAAAAATGTGACAGACCTAGATCAACATTAATGTTTGGACAGCGGCCATTGGTAGTATAAATACTTTTTGCAAGGCAATGTGGGATACTCTGAGTCTACTATAGACTGTAAAACAAACAAACAAACAAAACCTGTAAAAATACAGTAAAATGTCTATTTTAAAATGGAGGAATTTTCTGTATGTATTGTTTTAACCACACAGTGAATTTTATCACAATTTTATCAGCGTTTACAGAAATCCTACTTACGTTAAAAAAACAAACAAATAAACAACAAAACAGTAGAAGATGAACAGTGCATTTTTTAATTGAGTGATTGATTGATTTATTAATATGGTAATAACCGTTAAATGTTTGGAAGGCGTGACAAAAAAAAATCCACTATACAGTGAGTTTCAGACACAACAAGTAAATCTCAAAACTTACTGGGATTTTATTTTTGACACGTCAAAAAACGCTCTTGGTCATGCTTAGTAAAGCATGACTAATCACATTAATTTGCTTTTACTTGTAAAAAACAGACCTACAGTATATCATTGTACTACAATATTTATATGTATATATTTTATGAAAATAAAGTATTCAAATATATCTGCAAAATAACATATCCTGCACAAAATACATTTAAAAAATATATAAACTTGAAAATGAAGTACATAGTGATCAAACACACAAAGACACACAAAATATAACAACGAATATAAAAATTGTGAATAATTAATAATAATTCTCAACAGGGAATTTTCTTTCTTTTCTTTAATCTTGGCTGTGATGGACTTCCGTACATCCTACCTGCATTTGTAGTTTTAGTCACTTAATCTTTTTTCTTTTTTTTTAATAATACATAAATAAATAATACATAATATTATTTTTTTAATAATACAATATAAAATATCCTCCACAAAATAAATTTTAAAATATTTAAAAAATTTAAATAAAGTACATACTTATCCATGCATGCAAATACACAAAGACCCAAAAATATATTATTGATAGAATAATAATTAATAATAATTCGTAGTAACAAATATTCTTTTAAACTTTTCAGGTTTGTAATCATCTTGCCCGTGTTGGGCTTCTGTACAACTACCTGCATTTATAGTTCCAGTGAATAATCCATTTTCATTCCACTGAATATTTCACAGGTGATGCATCGAGTTAATGATTCTGTTACAAAAACGATAAAGTCTGACCAGATGAACCCCTGCTAACATTTCATTCACAGTCCAAACATTGACTTTAGGAAAACACAAATCCACTGAGGTTCATGTGCACTCTTACCACTGCACTTTAACTCTACTATATAGAATCCAATTACTTCATTACAGCAGGCTGCACGAGGCCCTTCCTATCTTTAATGTGTGTATTCAAATTAAAGTATGGAATTACAAGCTGCTAATGCCTTCAAAAAGACGACCAATTATGCATCAAAGTGAGCCGAGTGGCACCGATGCTCGCCGTGAATCCACTCTCACTTAACAAAGAGGAGGTGATAACGCGCGTGCACAGAGCACACGTATAACTCAGTCACGAGACACACAGCAGTTACTTCTTTCATGGCGTCACATATTAGTCACAAGGAGTCTTCCACATAAAGTTTACCCTGCCTAATCTATTACCCTCTAAATGGGATTTTAATTGAATTGGCGTCAAAACGACAAACAATGACGCCTCTGTTGCAATTAATAAAATCACAGCGCAGAATCTATGAGGCTTGATATGAACCTCCATTCAAATCTAGTTCATTAATGTAAATGCAAGCCATTGAAAGAGGGTCCCAATATTTCAGTCACACCCCCCCCCCACTGATGATAGTTTGATTTTGAAAAGGGGGCCCGACAACAGAAAACAGAAAGAGAGGGAGGAAAGGAAGGGGGAGAGAAAAAGCTGTTCTGATAAAGATGAAAAGATCGTGGTGACACCTTTTATTCAAGTTAAAATAATGAGGAGTACAGATGCACAAAGGCAGGAGAAAAAAAAGCTATGAATGCAGCAGAGGAATTGATGAAATCTTTCAAAAAAAAAAGTTAAAACTATTTTTCTTTTTGAACATTTTCTCGCAAATTGCAAATTACTGGTGGGTGAATTTTAATAAACTTGCACTCATCACTTTTAATGCGGAGAAATAAGTACTATTGCTGGTTTTACAAAGCAGTTACACTGGGTTTTTTTTCTTTTTTTTTTTAAATGAGAGCCCTTCTGCTACCAGTGGCTGAGTAAATACAATGAGGTGATTAAAAGGGGGGAATGCTTAAAGCGCGGTGCTAATTAAATGGGTATGCTAATGTTGTCATACTTAGCAGATGGAAGAAGAATCACTTAAGTGTAATGCACATGTTATGGTATTTTCGACATGACATGGAGGCCCCTCGTGGGATCGCTCTCTGCCGTCACGTTGTGTTTCACAACTACTGCAAACAGCACGTACACACACACACACACACACACACACACACACACACACACACACACACACACACACACACACACAAGCAAACACAAACCTTCAGTGACACTGTTCAGCCTTCAAAGTTGTGAGTGTGTGACTGGAGCCACCCATATGCACACAGTGACACACACTGTACAGATTTCAGTCAAATGTGTCACTTCTGAGGGCTGTTAGAAAAGTTTGTTGAGAAGAAAACCAAGTGTAAAGGTTCTTGATATGAAATAATTTTATTTCCCTACCAATATCTTTGCTAGGAAACAGGGAATATGTGCAGTGATGTATTAAAATGTGTGCAAACCTGCATGGAACTACAGCATATAAGGTAAAAAACTTGAGAGTCAATATTTGCATCTTTATTCTTCAGCACAGTCTGAACTCTCTTAGGCAGCTTTCTTGTCATTTCTTTAAGCAGTCTTCAGGAATAGTTCTCCAGGCTTCTTGAAGGACATTCAAAGCTCTTCTTTGGATGTTTCTGCCTTTTGTTCTGTTCTCTGTCAACATGATCCCACACTGCTTCAATCCATGACTGATAGTGCTCCACGGTGTGTTTTTCTATCCAGGTATGATTTTACTGCATTAGCAGTGTTTTTATGATCATGGTCTTGCTGAAAAATGAAGCTGTTGACAATAAGATGCTTTCCAGATGATATTGCATGGTGGATCAAAATCTTTTTTTATTCTTGTAATTCATCGATTTTGAGAAGATCTCCAACGCCATGCACCGAAATGCAGCCTGAAACCATGACAGAGCCTTCACCATGTTTTACAGATGGCTGTAGACACTCACTGTTGTACATCTCTCCTGACCAGTTCCTGTGTCAGGTCTTTGCTGGATTTGTTGCTGTTTCTTAAGGACATTTCAGATACTGTTCATCTGCTGTAGATAGTTTTTAATACCTGACACTTCTTCTTTGTCCTCCGCTTGTCCAGTTTCCTCAAATTTGTTAATATTATACCATTTTTTTCAAGTTCTAATTGGTTTCCCACCAAGTCCATGTGCTGAACTGTCAACACTTTTTTACTTTTGCTTGTCAGCAAAGCAGTTGCAAGGATATTTTGATGCATAATACTCTTGGTGATCAATTCCAGCCTTAAAAAAGTGGTTAGAGAAAAGGCCGGTTAGAGAATAATTTTTATACTCTAACCGGCTTTTTCTCAACCTTGTTTGATCTGTTAATACCTGTCGGAGTATTGTTGTACTAACAAGTTGTGTTATAGTATTGGTGACTGTAGCTCTACTTACTTGCATATTAAATACCACGAGTTAGCAGATATTGGTGTCTGAGTAATGTGTCCCGCTAAGCAAGCATGCTAGCATTAGCTGACAACCTCTCACTCCAGCCACTCATCTACATATGGTCACTTCTGGCTCCTAAATAACCCAAAGAGGGGTTGGTCCACCTTAATTAGACAGCGGGACAGCATTCACAAACCGTGTGTAGGCACAAACCTGCATGCAAGCCATTTCATGATGGTAGAACGTGAGTGGATGTCAGGGGTGTAGCTAGTTTCACGTATGCTCTTTGTCCACCCATGGATAATGCTTATTTAATAATTCTGACAATAGTTTTTACCATAAAGAGATAAAGTACATGAATAACAACAAACTGTGTTACGTAAATGTTTTAAAAGCTTTCAAAATAAAAGCACAGTTACATTACCAGAGAACGTGTCAAAAAAGCTGTTGATTAATGAGATTAGCAATTCCCACGCACAAACATTCAGAAGCGACTGTCACATGAATTTACAGCCCGCCTTTCTAAAATAGGCTGTATGCTAATTTCAGTAAAGAATTCAGGCTTCAGATCAGTGATTGCTTTATTAAAAGCGTGTGTCTTCTTTTATTATTATTATCTTTTTTTTGATGGATGTCCCACACAATGTGCAGCCCTTCCATCATACCACACAAACACACATGCAGTGACAATGTCTAAAAGGATGGAGAACAAAGCTAATGGCTAAAAAGAAAAGTTTGGTCTGAAAGAGCCGGGGGTCCATCATCCCACTTTCACTCCAAATTCAAAACGCCTTCATTATATCCGTTCCCCGCCCAGAGACCAGTCCATTCAGCCCGCCACCATCACTGCTCATCTACACGATCTGCATGTTTCCCTAATTATGGCCCATGTTTATTCCCTGGAAGACCAACTTCCAACTGAGATGGCAGGTTGTGTAATCAAAAGTCTTACTCTTGGGGCTCCCAAAATGTAACCGCCTGTAAATGAAAATTGAATATTTTGAAACTTCATCTGGGGAGACACCATTAGCGTCAAAGTGTTCTGACACATTTGTTTATTCCTGGAGCTTCAGAGCGCTTTGTTACTGTCAGATAAAAGCCATCTACATAAAAAAAAGGTATAATACCGTAAGTAAAGCACAATACTCAACATGTATGAGAAGTCATTAGGAAAGACAATGCACAAATGACCATGTCAGGCTCAAAGTTGAGAAGTAACAACAGCCAGAGAATTTGCACTTTTGTCACTAATGCCACCAGGAAATATAACTTTACTAGTTAATTATACATTCTGCAATAAATGGAGATGCATGTGATTTCCCTTTTAAAGCATGATCGCGATAACCACAGGGCAAACCTCCACAGTCACTACTGTGCAAAGCTGCCAAAGAAAAAGTTTTAGGGAACGTTTCACTCAAAAGTAAAAGCAACTTCCATGAAGCCATTTTTTTAGCTGAAATGTGAATACAATTTTGGCGCTTGTATCTTGAAGGGTAAAAGAAGAAGAAAAGACTTTTTTTAGCTCTATACTAAACATTACAAGCAACCTTAGAACCTTGAGCTGAGCATTTTGGGCATAGCTATGTTGTCCAACTTATTTAAAACCAGACATCAGCTCAATCACAAGGTAGGCATACCCAGCTTTACTGTCAATTTCAAAATGGGATCAAAATTTACAAAATAAACACCATTTTCTAAAAAAAAGAGACTTAAAACTTTAGGCTGAGAGTATAAACTCATCAGGAAAATGTTTACTGCGGACATAAGTCATGTTAGAGTAAAGGTCGCTTTACCTTTAACTTTTATACAGACGCGGGGAGTTGCCCCCTGCTGGCCATTAGAAAGAATGCAGATTTAAGGCACTTTTCGTGTCATGACACCAAATATGGGAGGAAGTTTCACTCTCTTCCGCAGCATGTCTTTTGTCCTGTCTTCCTTCTCTCACCCCAACAGGTTGCAGCAGATGGCCGCCCCTCCCTGAGCCTGGTTCTACTGAAGTTTCTTCCTGTTAAAAGGGAGTTTTTCCTTCCCACTGTCGCCAAAGTGCTTGCTCATAGGGGATCATATGATTGTTGGGTTTTTCTCTGTATGTATTATTGTAGGGTCTACTTTACAATATAAAATGCCTTTAGGCAACTGTTGTTGTGATTTGACCCTTTATAAATAAAACTGATTAAAATTAAATTATGATACTTGAGCTAGTAATACTTCTTTGGAAACCTCAAATTTTCATATGGCATTACTTACTTTTTATTCAAACGCTCTCCCGAAGTTGAGCCAAATAGCTCCAGCTGCCCTGAAATGATGCAAATAACCTATATAAGTTCTTTGTCTTGCAGGCCATGGTAGTCTCCAGCGCTTTACCAAAATGTTGAAGGTACATGGACTTCTTCTAGAGTTAGACAATTCCAAAAATGGGTTTTCTGGTTGCAGTGTGGTGCAAAGTTGTTTGCCAAAGTAAAGAGTTTGAATGCAATTGTGACGCTTCATAAATTCACTTCACATTTTGTGGTAAATGTGCTGTTATGCATTAACTACAGTACAGTCCTGTGAAAAACTACGAACACACTTCTGTCATAGAATTTATGTTGCAGTCAGGTGCTGCTGATCAAATGCACTTGATTGACTGAGTGGACCACGAACTCCTCTGTGTACCAAAGTAGAGTCAAATATGAGGCTGTTTGTCCGACAGATAAAGCTCGGCTGAAACTGGGTCATGTAACAGGACAATGATCTGAAGCACAGCAGCTAACCTACAACAGAATGGCTGAAAAAGAAAAGAATCACCGTGTTGCAATCATCCAGTCAAAGTCTAGACCTCAACCTGACTGAAATGCTGCCGGACCTGAAGAGAGCTGTGCCTGAATGACTGCCTGGAAACGTCAATGAACTGGAGCAACTTTGTAAAGAAGAGTTTAACAAAATTCTTCCACAACAATGTCAATGACTGACAAAGTCAGAAAACTTCAAATTGCTACAAGTTACAGTTTATTCTGCAAGCTGAGGAAAAACCTATCCATCGCAATGACCATCACAGTTAGAAAAGATCAAGCAACAACAACAGTTAGGAAATTGTTCTTTGAGTCTGAGACACAGCACACACATTTGATTTCTTTGGAGGGGGAGGGAGGGCTTAAAGCTACTAATTAAAGTGTAACCTACTCACTGTAAAGGTCAGCGCACTGTAGAGGTTTTTGATCGGTTACCAACAGTTTTGGACCGCTGCCAAAAAAGACCCCAAGAAAACTGACCCAAACCCAATCTACACAAAAAAAATTAATTTTCCCAAAATGAGATTCCAAAAGGGACCAGGAGACGGTCTGGCTCTGTCCAAAATAGAACCAAAGATAATTAGAAACTATCCAATTAACACACCACGGTCAAACAGAGTACAAATCAAAGTACATTCTTTGTCTTGCCTTTTCAAAACATTTTTTTTTCTTGTGATTATTAGAACAACATGTGGACTTAAATTTCAGACATAAAGACGCATGGCAGACAAAGTGGATCATACCTGGGCGATATTAGCAGTTTCCTGTAAGCCAAGCCTGTTTGGTAAAGATTCAATTGAGTCTTCAAACTCCAGTCACAATGAAACCCTAAACCCCGGTAATCCTTTTACTTTAAAAGTCAAAAATGTTGCCGAACTAAATTTGGGAAAAGAGTCCTCAACCCCAGACACTTTGACACAAATCAACCCTGCTATTTTTTCATTCCTAGCTCGACTTAATTGTTACTCCTCTTCCCTGGTCAAATATAGATAATATGAGCATTTTTCCTCTCAACAATCACTGAAGAAAAATTGGCTCAACGAAAAACACTTTGCCATCAAACCGAACATCACCGACTGATGAGATCAAACAGCGGCTGACAATCTGAGGGTGGATCTTTTCTTTAAACTGTCAAACTCTGGGTGTGCACTTTGTCACAGCGTTCTCTCCCACACGAAGAGAAATAAAAGGGAACAACGTGAATCAGTGACGGGAGGCCTCCAGCGCTGTTTTTTGTTGTTGTGATTATTCTCATATTGCAAGTACAACCTGGAACAGAAGCTTGAAACGGCCAGATCTGCCTCTGTGTGTGCGCGATCAAACGAGCACAAGGTGAGGGAACTCCAGTCACCCCGGATTTCCCCCGAAGAAGAATAGCCCGAGGCAATAAAAGGGAAAGGGGAAAAAAATACCCTCACAAATCGAGGGGGCGATAAAAAGGCTGCGAGGCGCATTAAAAAAATGTCACGTTTTTGAACCATTTGGTAGGGAGAGTTAACCAAATATGAGCGCGGCGTAATGTTCCTTTAAGCTGTCATTTAAACTTATACCTATCATCACTCGTGGCCTTAGCGTGCGCGGGGGTACTGATGATCCAAGAGGAGCGCACAGTTGATTAACTGTGCCTCATCCAAGCGTTGCTTTCTCTATTTCTGTCAGGCCTAATGGCATTAGATCAGTAATTATAAGATTATTCACAGTTCACGCAGGCCTCACTGTTAACTTTTGAGATATGAGACCATTATCTTCTTCTAATCTCTTTTTCTCTGAATTACAGCGCAGATTCATATCGCCGTTTTGACGGCTCGTATGTCGTGCCCGTCCTCAAACTGGCACACTGTGTGTCTGTTCAGGTTCCTTTCACTGCTTTTGATCACAGTCAATTTCTCCTTTCTGGAGCCAGCTTTGAAAAGACTTCTAAAGGAGGCTTTTACCTACAGACACAGTGCCACTGTTTGATCGGACTTCCAGCTTGTTCCAGTAAATCTACTTTTATAGTGCTCACTGTTAACTGTTCCATGCCTCCATGAAGAGATAGTGACACTTAATAACTTTCTAGTTATTCTGATGTATTACTAGAGTTTTATTTGTTGACTGCACAGCAGCAGGGAAAGATAAATAGACACTTTGAAGCTACAATGCATACTGTAACTGTGGACATGAACCAATATGGAAAGCCTGATTTTTTTTCTTTGGTAAATCCTGATTTGAACCTCACAATCCACAAACTCTCCCTATTAAATATTTAAGGACAATTTCGACACGGAGCGTTTCTCAATAATTTGGCCATCGTTGCTCCGGGAAAACAAAGAGTTGCACCAAGCTGTGTATATTAATGCAGAAGAAGACAATCTCATTGCAGATTTCTAAACTGGAATTAATGCCTTGTGCTTTTATGCCCCTGCCAACAAGTCATGTCGATTATGCTGCATGTCTACTTAGACTTTCAAGGAATTTAAAAAGTTGGAAGCAAAGATTTCTGTCACCAATTTATTATTAAAGAAAACACAAAGTATGAATTATGGTGGTAAATAATGGCCAGAAAGCTGTTTTTTCAGACTGTTATGATGCAAGTCTGACCGTTGACCTTTGACCTTTTGGATGTAAACTATCATTGCTTCATCATTTGATCCTTTTAGACATTTTTTTTGTGAAATTTTGTGATTATTAGTCAATATGCTCTCGAGTTATGGCCAAAAACATTTGTCCTAATCAGTTCATTCCTAAACCCAAGCAAGCTTTCATATCAGATTTAAAGTCATTTCTTCTCAACATATAGCAGCTGGGACAGGCCTCAGCCTCCCTGTAATCCTGACCTGGTGATCTTCAAGGCATTTCTAACTGGGGATGGGTATCGTTTAGGTTTTATCTGATACCGATACCAAACCGGTACTTTTGAAACGGTGCCGGTGCTTAAACGGTGCTCGAACTGGTGCTTAAAGAATGGAAAAAACACAAACTTTGTCCTAAAACCTCTCATGTTTAGCTGTTTTTTTTGTAAAAAGATAACAATGTTAGCCTTTTCTGCAGCTATAGGGCATATATGGTATCACTCTTGGCTGGAAGCAGTGCTTAAACAATGGAAAAAACACAAACTTTGTCCAAAAACCTCTCATGTTTAGCTGTTTTCCACTTTTTCTTTGGTCATTTTAGCCTTTTTGCCCAGGGTGAAGGGAGTATCTGACATTAAACAAGAAGACAGCCGCATGTAACTACGACGGTGTTTGCTAGTTCACCCTTACGTGCATTAATGTAATAACGTGGTTAGCGTACTCAACGTAAATTACACACGAACAACATTAAGCTACTCACGCAGAGAAGAACAGCTGCTGCTGCCATCATCATCCGTCATCATTTCTGCTACACTGGCAGGGCTAGGGGCCAGGACTCTACTCTTCGGGTTCTTGGGGGATGTTGCTAACTCCGGGTCCGATAACAGGCACCACACCAGCAGTAGATGTGCTCGGTGCTCGGTCTTGCAGCAAGCTATCAAATACGGTGCATTTCTCGGCTTTTAAAAAAACGCTGTACGTCGCCAGGTGTTTCATCAGATTCGAGGTGTTATTTCCTTTGCACAGTATCACCTTAAAGCACTTGTTGCAGGCTGCTGAGTTTGCATCTTTTGCTGTGAAGCACAGCCAGACTTTTGACCGCTTCGCCTTGGGCATTTTTAATCTGTAGCTCTGCTCTAAAAGAACGTACGTACCTGGGCCCGCCTACTATCCTTGCAAAGGTAAAATGATTGGCTAGAATCCAAAGTGTATGACATCTCAGGAAATAAACCGAAAATGAACCGAAATAAAGCACCGAAATGCGCGCTGCTTTTCGGTCTGGTTACTATCGTTTATGTCAGAACCGGTGCCATTATGGCACCGGATACCGGTACCCATCCCTATTTCTAACACCACTTAGCAAGTTGTGTGAATTCTTGAATAGTGCTTTGACAAATTTCCATAAGCTATTCTTAGATTACGCCGTGAGTCATACAAATCTTGAGTTATGGCTCAGAACATTTCTAGTGATGTCACTAGAAATGTTGAAATGTTGACCAGCAAATACTAATCGGTTCACTAGCAGCGGCACACTTTGAAGACATTTCTTAGATTACTTTGCAAGATGTGCAAATTCATGACTTTCTGAGCCAAAAATATTTGGAGTGACCTTAAAACAAATGTTTAAGAACTCACACACATACAACAAATGTTGTACCCTGAGCACCCACAACAATGAGTTCATTATTAACATTTGTCAACATTTGTGTCAGATTTGAAGAAATCTCTCATGGTCCTCAAGAGATACTAAAGTCACAAGAATGATACCAGCAGCATGGAAATTTAATGCATGTGATCTGTACATAGAACATTTCAAACATTCGTTTGAGAGACAGAAATTAGCCTCTGGGCCATTTTACTGATTGGACTACAACCTCATCAACGTGCATGAGGCTGTCTATATAGTCAGGGTTTATCTATATAATCTCACTTTGTCTTTAATACCTGTTTCTTTGTGACAAATGAAGCAGTCAAGTTGAGTTTAGCCTGAGTCAAACAAGGAAAAACCTACTATGATATTTCTTTTTTCCAATACAGTGCCTTATGGGCTGTATCTGTTCCAGAAGTGACATGGACAGTTGGATTTCTGCATTTATGTCCATATTCGTCTATCAGCAGGCTCATAAATTTTGGTTATACAGGGACCCTCATGCACATTTTTCTGAGAACATAGTGTATTTCACAGCGCGCTGTAGATGTGACAGTGAACTCTGGGCTTGTTTCAGCATTAAGATACTCATCTCTAGAAAAATTGTCCAAAAAGCTAATTTTTATTGGCTACATTTGCAAGACAGTAGGGTTTGGAAAATCAGTCATAGTAAAAATAACAGAAAAGAATAAGATTTTTTAGCAGTGGAAATAGTTTAAACATGTAGATGTAACTGGACATGAACCACAACTCTAGTTAAATAAGCAATCGTTTTAATTCTTTATTTGTTCTTTTAACCTGACAATAATCGGACTGGAACTGAAGTGTGGTTTGGAGGGAGCAAGAAGACATTTCTCTTTTCACTTACATGATTTTCCTCCAATGCGAACGTCTATGACTTTTTCAACCTCAAGACCACACGGCTGAATCCAAGGTCAACATGGACAAGGCTGCTGAAATCATGACTTTGTTTATGTTTGGAGAGACGCCTCATTGCACTCAAAGCTTGGATCCACATACCATAACAGAAAAAAAATGGGGGTGGTGACAAACCCCGGGAACTACTATTTAGTAAAAAAAAAAAGCCGCATCCAGCCCCGGCTGCGTTAATCAGAAGCCACAATCAAGTATTGCAGGGGTAAGATCACTTCCTTCAAGCTTCTACCTCCAACTTTCATCCATTCTATCATCCATGGAGTCAGAGTACTCAACCTCCTCTGTAATTAAATACTGAAGAGGAGACACTGCGGTGGGAATTGGTAGCTTATCGCTCTCTGAGGTGAAGAAGAGCTTCCACCAAAGACGAAAAGGAGGAGTGCAGGAGATTTGTCTGACCTCTACTTTTGGTTCATAAGTCCTGTTCAAGAAGGTCTTGATGCTTTCTTAGTCTTCAAGGTAAGGTAAGCCCAGAAAGTTGATTCTCTTCATGTGAATATTGTGTTTTCAGTGGGAGATACTGGAAACTGTTATGAAACATCATTCCATTTTTTTTTTTTGCATCAATCTGTACATAAGCTGAAAACACAAAATCCAGATGAACAGGATCAACTTCCTTGGCTGTTCAAGAACCTTTGAGCAAGCAACAGGACCTCAGCTCTTCATGTGGCCTGCCCCATACCTCTTTTGTTCATACATTAGCATAAACTAATAACTATGTAGGCCTCCAGTAATCTGTTTAACACTCTAGTCCACATTAAGTCAGTTCAGGCTTGAAAAAACTGAGATGGTGACCATAATTCCAAACTTGAGGCTTGGAACGTGTTGAAAAATATTGGGTTACAAATACAGATCAGCCAGGAACAGTTCATCAACCCATTCATGGTGAGTACATCAGTCTTTTGCAAACTATATATTTTTGCAGGTAGCTCAGTGCTGCAGTGTGTTAGCTCAGTGTTTAGCACTGTTGCTTTGAAGCAAGAGAATACTGGGCCAAAAAACAGTTGCATGTGCTTCCTTCCGGTTTTCGTCAAGTTTCTCCTGCCATTGACAAGCATGCCTGTAAAAAGCTGCCCGCGGCATCCCAAGAGTTTCACTTTCTGGTTGAATTAAATTCTTATTTATAAAAAAGAATCAACATTTTCTATCACAGTCTAGAAAAATCACAGCACTTCATTTTTGTAATTTAATTCAATTTTATTTATATAGCGCCAAATCACAATATCAATCGTCTCAAGGTGCTTTATATTGTAAGGTAAAGACCCTACAATAATACAGAGAAAACCCCCAAAATTAGATAACCCCCTACAACAGAAGGAAAAGGAAAATCTCCTTTTTAACAGGAAGAAAACAGTCTCAGGGAGGGGCAACCATCTGCAGCAAATAATTGGGGGTAAAGGGAAGGAAGATAAGACAAAAGACACTGATGACATTACTGCTACACCTTTGTGATAGTGACATCCAAAGAAGAGCTTTGAATGTCCTTCAAGAACCCTGGAGAACTATTTCTGAAGACTACTTAAAGACATGACAAAAAAAGGGAAAAAGAGAGTTCAGACTGTGCTGAAGAATAATAATTAATTGTAATAAAACACAGTTTTATGTTTTCTTATACATTGTTTGATGGTGTGTTATTTTTCTTATTGGTTTTGTTTGACCTACCAGGGACTACAGATGAAAAGTAGCTTTGTGGCTAATTTTTGGCACATTTACATTGATATATTAATTAATATACCACATCCATTATAAATAAATACATTTAAATAAAGATGGCTGCCCCAAATATTGACTTTCAAGCTGCTTAGAATTGCAGAAACTCTGTTTTTGCCTTATACGCTGTAGCAGCCTCCCCTCCAAGATGCTGAGTGCCATCAGAGAACATCAAGCAAGAGAAAAGAATCAGCAACCATAGATTATTAAAATAAATATGTCCTCTGTGCAGACCTCGACACGCTAACACGTCTCATCTGTATACTGATACAGAGCAATTAAGCAAATTGCATTAACAAAGGGTTGGAGGGCCATTTTGCTAATGGTGTATCTCACAACCTCGGGGCAGACACGAGACTGATTCACATGTAATTTATGGAGCCACGTCACAGCCTGTATGTGTAACAGGATCACTGTGCTGTTAAACAGTGTTATGAGGATATATATATATATAGTACATAAAGGCCAATAGATAGACAGTGTTCCTCTGAGAGACTTGATGGCACCTGCAGCACATTAAAAACAACAAAATGAAAGCAGGAAGTAAACAGCCACTGTGGCCTTGTAAGGCTACTGTACCTTGAAGTAAAGTGTTTACAGCCCAAATGGCAGCAGCTGACTCTCTGTGAGGTTAAACGCCTTCTGAGACAAATTTAGCGAGGGCCCTCGCGAGGAAGCAAAGGAGGTAAAAGACAAGTGAAGGTAAATCTTTAACAGCTCAATCAGCTCCGAACACATGCGGGATGACAGCGCTGGTTTGTCTGAGGGGCTCGGCTTAATTAGCCTGTGCTTTATTGTTAATGAACTCCATGCAGTTGTTTGCTTGTATAATCAAGGCGAAGAAGCAGAACTGCTAGCTAAGGTGCCAAAAATAAGCTGACAAAAGCACCCGGGCCCTCCTCGATTGCACCCTCCCTCCTCTGCCCCCCCCCCCCCCCATCCTCAGCCGCTCTCAAATGGAAAAAGCCAACTGCTTGCTTCATAAAACTCGCTTAGCAAGACACTGAGACAAAATGGACTGTAAAGTTCGTTAGATGGAAATATTAAAAAAGAATTAAGCTAATGGAGATAAAATTAAAAGAAATGAGGCAACAAACACTCCGCACCAAAAATGGCATCGCCATGACAGCTAGGATTTCTAATGACTGACTGCATTTGGGAGGGAAAAAAAAATTAAATGGCGTCCCGCGCTTAAATTTCTTTGAGGAGTAATGATCCGAGAACGATGCTCACTCCTGGTACTGGTGGGGAAGAGGGAGGGAGGGAGGGGGGAGGAAGGAAGGAAGGGGGGAGGAACATAACAAAGGAGAATGTCCTGCAGTGAGGTTTAGGTAGCACATGTAATATTACATTGTGATGAAAGACTCCAGATACCCTTCCCTGAGTGAGTCTGAGAGAGGAGGCGGCACATCAGCTGAGAGCTGCCAGAGCCGAAGCAGACCAGCCTGTGTTTGTGAATTATCAGCGATGGACAAAGAAGATACCGAACCTGAGAATGAAAACACAAGATTGTATCAGAGGGGCTTTGAGTGGGTCTCAGCGTGGAGTTTAAGGTCCCCCGAAAGGAGATGGAGAAAGAGCTCAGAATTAATCCAAAGTAGAGACGGCATAAGACCATCTATTATAATCTTAAACACCACTATGAGCCATAAAACTACATTTCTATAATTATCACTCTGTGAACAGTACAGCTCTTCAATTAGTAATTAACAAAAGGTAAAATCTTCCCACATAGGCCTCATGGGGAGGAAAAAAGACTAGTTTTATAATCTATCAGTTCTTTCTCAGTCCTTATGAAGCCAAAGCAGGCTCACTGATCTGATACAACAAGTATAAACTCAGTAAAGTCCTAATATTTTTAACTCGGTTAGATTTTCACATTTTGACCGACAATGCTTTTAAAGCAGTCTGCGGTATACACTCATTAGCCACTTTATTAAGTATACCTGTTTAGCTGCTCTATGGGGAAAATATCTAATCAGCCCATCACACGGTTGTGATTCAGACATGTATACATGGTCAGGATGGTCCAGTGAAGTCCAAAGGTGTTTTAAGTGACTTTGAATGGGGCATATTAGTATTTCAAAAACTGCTTAGTGGGATTTTCCCACATCTCTGGGTTTACAGAGAATAGTCTGAAAAAGAGAAAATACCAAATTCTATGGGGAAAAAAAATACTTATTGGTGTCAGACCTCAGAGGAAAATGGCCAGAGTGCTTTGAATTAATAGGAAGGCAACAGTAGCTCAAATAACCACTTGTTATAAACCAAGGTATGCAGAAGAGCATCTCAACAGCAGCACAAGACCACAATAGTTACCGCTGCTGCCAGCTAAGAAAAGGAAACTGAGCCTTCAGTTCACAAAGGAACCCCAAAACTGGACAACAGAAGACTTTGGTGCCAGAATTTGGTGTAATCAACATGACATCATAGATTTATCCTGCCTTGTATGAACAGTTCAGGCTACTAGTGGTGTAATGGTGTGGGGGATATTTTCTTGGCACACTTTGGACCCCTTAGTACCAACTGTGCATCATTTAAACACCTCATCCTACCTGAGTATTGTTGCTAACATGTCCATCCCTTTATGACCACAGTGCCATTTTCTGATGGCTGCTTCCAGCAGGATAACACACCATGTCACAAAGCTCAGATCATCTCAGACTGGTTTCTTGAACATGACAATGAGATTATTATACTCAAATGGCCTCAATGGGAAAAACAATGGATACAAAAGACCACTGCCTGTGTGAAGTGTTCATTATGTAGAAATCCTGTAAGATTTCTGATCTTATAGACGTGTGTGCAAATGTATCAGTGTTAGGAATCAATCAGTCAGGAAGGATGTAGGTTGCAGTGTGTTACTCTTATTACTTATTTAGTTTTGGCTTGATATATAAGGGACCAAAACCTAATAAGGTCATCCTTGAGTTCAAATAAATGCACCAAATTTGTTGTAGTGTGTGTTGTATATTGTTAAGCTTTGCTCTGGTTCTCTTAGAGCTAAGGTATGATTGCCTTTGTTTAGGAAAACAGCCAGACTGGCACATCAATTCGATGTCTGAGCATTTCTTTTCATAATAATAACCGCAAAAACATCAAAACAGAAATATAATGCTCTGTAGATTTAGGTTGAATTAGGCATCTCCGAATTAAGCTCTAAGATTCTGACCACTGTTTTAAGGTGACTTCCTGCTCACAGCACAAACGCTTGAATAATGCTCCTTTGTGAGTTCGAAAGCAACTCTCTCTTGCACACACGCACACACACAGACACACACACACACTCATATGCAAAAGCCTCCAGCGTTCAGGGGCCAGTCAGGAAAACTGCGAGGAGAACATGAGAAGCAAGAGATTTCTGCTTTTTTTCCTCGCACAACTACTCCCAACTTTCTGCAAGTTGCTGTCACCGTCTCTCCGCATGAATTTGCATACGAGGAAACAGAGGAGCTTCCCAGGGAGGCCGTCCTTCTGCCGTCACAGCGCTACTTTCCCAGTCTCTATTAAAACAGGCCAAATTTATTACCAAAGTTTCTGAAACAGGATTTCTGCAGTACAGCAGAGGATTAGGCCACTCCTGCTTTAGGATCAAATTGCAATAATTAGGTAGAATATGAAGCCAAAATACGTGAAACACGTTGGAACTTGACATGCACACAGACGTACAACACACACACACACTCGCAGAAATCAAGAAAAATATTTCATTTCAGGCAGATTCTCGCAATGAGCGAAATCCCGGATACTGTGAGGCCTTTTCAGCATTGCCAGTTAATCTCCTCAAGGAGAAATGCAAGATGACAATGGCAAAGCACCTCCAATAATTGGTTCCAACAGGCTTACCGTATTAAAACCTGAAATGAGTTCTTCCCCTTTTAAGTATGATCCATTATTTCAATCCGGGGGAGAAAATTCTGTCTTAGAGAATATTAATAACTCCCAACCACGCACTAACATGAAAAAAAAAAAATAGACCCTTCCTCCTCACCCCTCCCCTCCTAAAAGCTGTGTACCTGGCATCACGGCAAAGGTCCCACCAAGGACGGGCACTTGAAAGCTTTGGTCCTCCCTCTTTCTCCTTCTCCTACTCCCCACCCCCACCCCACACCTCCTTTTTTTTCTCCCCACTTTTTATTTTTTTCTCCTCTCAGGCTTCAGAGCCATCTTGAAGAAGACCTTGAGGCCCCCTTTGTCGTCTTCCCTTGAAACAAAACAAATAGAATTCAGGTCTTTTGATTGGCTTTAGCGAGCAGATCTCGCCACGTCTCCCTCCCATCATGTGAGCCAGAAGTTGCGACTTCAGAGGAGAGCCCCGGCGCTCCTTTGCCTGCATCGAAATGAGACCGGCAGGTCTTGAGAGGATGTCTGCTAACTTTCTTCCCACATCCAACCTTGTTACAAAATACAGAGTGTTAAAAACTTAATGCCAGCGCTCCTTTTGCTTTGAGGCGGCAGGAGTGGCGGTCGGCTTATTATAATCGTCCTAGAAAATACACCTTTTCTGGGGGATTGTTGTCTTTCCCCCGCCCCTTCCCTCCCAACTGACTGAAGACTATTTGAATATTTTTGATTACGTCTCTGCATACCGCAGCTCTCTCTTTGCCATCCCCGAGGGAAATTTGCAAGTCCAGGACGGAGACGGCGGCTGACACGTTCCTTTTTCCGTTTTCTGTGCATGAATTTGAGGCCGTCCTTTTACTGTGCACCTCTGCAGGAGCAAAAAACACAAAGTTCCCCCATTCTCTCTCTGTCCTCAGATCCAAAACAATGAAGGAAACGAAAGAGAAAAAAAAAACACCCGGTGAAAAGAAAAAGGGAAAACATTAATAAAAACATCAAGCGCAGGCATTTGTTGTGTGACTGCTGTGTACATCTTTACACAAGCTTGCATCATTATGGTTTGTTTAGTCTGCAGATCAAGCCAGAAATTGTTCAGATCACCAGGCGTCTGAAAAGCTTTTAAGCACTTTATTCGGATAAGCCCTCTTTGATAGAAGATCCATGCATGAGTGAAGGAAAACCGCCGAGATAAACACAACAACTGACATCTGCTAACCAACTTCTCGCCTTTTTTGAGGCGATGTTGCCAGCAGAAATTGTCTGTTTTGTTTGTGTCGGGGCACCATTGAGAAACCGGTACCAACGACGGTGCGCACCGTTTATTTTGTTCCTCCGACAGGAAGATTAGCGTGCTTCACCATTTGATCTGATCTCGGTGTAATGTAGAGTACCTATAGGGGGTGGAATGACACGAAAGCTAATTATTGGCTTCAGAGTGAAGCCGTGTTTGGCAGGAGCTGAAAAAGAAAGTGGACTTTAAAGCCTCTGATGATGGTATTTGATATCCTCCGATATATTATTGGTACATATGTCACTAACAAGGTTTCTAATGCTTTTGATGATATTTATATGGCAAAAGTGTTCAAAGATTTAGCTTTTTGCTTGCTACTTGGGACATCCAGGCATTTCCAAGAATCTGAGCATGCCCTTGTTGCTCCCTGGGATCGCCTCGTTGTTGAACTCCTCAGCTAGGTGAGTCCAGGTGACATCTTCACATGCTCAAAGCACCTTAATTAAGATGTAAACTTGTTTCCTTTAATCTGATGCTATCTAAACAGTGGGGCTTCATATCTGCAAAGGATGCAACATCAGTTCTACTCTTTGCACGTTCAGCTCGGCTTAAAGTGCAAGAAGACAAAATAAGCTCTAGAGTAATTTGATATTGGTCTGATCTGTCTGATCTTTTTAGTGTGTCATGTTCTGATTACGATCTGTCATGTTTCCTGTCTTGAGTATATTTCCATCCCTCCATCCATCACAGCACCTTAGTTAGTTCTGGGGCTTTTAAAATGCACATAGTGACATCAACCATTAAACAAATTTATAAATTAAAAGCCTGTTTTTTTTTGGTTTTGGGGGGTTTTTTTTGCAAAAACTGCAAGGAAAGATTGCAAACTCCTTCTTCTTTCCAAAGTGTCCTGGCAGGTGGATATCCGGAAGGTCCACCATGTTTAAATGGGCCTTCCCAGCATGTTGTCCCTCTATGTATGTATGAGGTGTAACAATTCTCCAAATTGTTACAAAAAAAGCACACCAATCACCCAATGCAGGTTTACGAACAAGTGCAAAACTTGCTAAACCTCTTAAGACCCACAAGGTCGCCGGACACTCCTTTAGGGTTAGAGGTAGTGTTAGGGTCGGTGGTCTTTTTTAGTGACATGTTAAAGAGGCGCATTTTCACAGATCAGGACCAGATGAAGTTAGAAGATTTCAAATGTAGTCGGTTAGATGTATTTTGACATTCATCAGTTTCTATTTGGTATTCCAAATCCAGGAATTGGTGTAGAACACATCCTCCATCAGCGGGTCAAGCTTCACACTCAGTACCTCTGCGGCCTTGCATATCAGTTCATTGAGTCAACTGCCCAAGCACATCCACAGCAGATATCAGGGTGTTAAACTTAAATCGCAGGGGCCGAAATCATCCCAGTAAAGCCTCCAATTTGGCTCATTGAACTGCTTTGGAAAATCTGAACTTTACACTTAACTGAATCTTTATAACGTTTACAGCTTGTCCTGCTGATAAAGACTTCCCCCATGGTCATTCAAATTACCCTAAAGTAATTAAGAAAGAGATAAACAATTGAGCAACAGAAAAATTCCTGTTTGTTTTTTTTTCACTACTGACCATAGAAATGTATGTGGTTTTTTTTTTTAAAACAGACCCACAGTTTTAAAATAGATCCACCACTTTTTTACTTCTGGGCAACGAGCTACTAATTTTACACATTAATTTTTTATAATTTAAGCCCAAAGAGTCCGACTGACAGATTTCTTTCATTTACTCCAGCACCATTTTACTATCATGTAGAAAAACTGAGATGAGCTTTTGAAATTGCACTTTTATAATTAGATATCTCAAGGATTAAGTGTGTAGTTAAACTTCTTTACACTGATAGAAAGAGGAGTTGGTCTGGTCCACTTAAGATCCAAATGGACTGTATTTGCACAGCTGTTTGTCATCCCTGGCATAGAGTCCAGTTTACTGTTAGTGTGAGGTATCTGTGATCCTGAACCATCTCCATGCAGATACCATGGATGGAAATGGTAGCCACTGGTGCTCTGGTCAAGTTTAAGATATTAAACAGTCACCACAAAGGTGAGCCCACATACCAGTAGTGTCCCAGCTGTTATCTACAATCCTTCCTGCCATGTCTGTTACTTAATATCCTGGTTTAGCCCATATTTACATTGATGCACTGGATTTCTACAGCACCAGTATGGTAATGAGAGCCTAATAGGAGAGAGCCGGTACTGCTACACTGAAAGGCAGAATTGTGACATGAGGACGTGGATGTTTGTGTTGTGATTCCTGTCTCATTTTCAGTCCATTACACCCCCGCTTTCTATTGTTACAGTCCAACATTACCACTGATTGCTGTTTTACTGCCTATGACTATGCCTTTGTGGTAAACATTCACATTACCAGGTGGTAAATGGAAGACTTGTAGGTAAGATTTCCTGCATTTGGCAGCAGAGAGGCTGGAGCTGGCTTGTATAAACTTAAATGTATTATCTTCACTTAGAATTACACCACAGGTGTATAGAACCGATAAACCCCTCTTTAAATACAAAGATATCTCTCTCAGCTCCCCAAAGCACAACTCAACTCTGGGTGCCAGCCGGCTGGTTAACACACCGCTGAATGTAAACAGGTAATGTCAGCTGGTGTCTCATATAGAAAAACAGCAGGACGCCTTTTCCCGCTCCAGCGAATTGCAGGTTTTCCACAACCACGGCGATTTTATCCAACTGTTATAAACTGGCAGCCGACGATCTGCTTATCATTACGCCAGGCAGGCGAAAATTAAACACTCCAAACACAAGTGCATATTAACGCCCAGAGAGCAATTAAACACAATGTGGTTGCGCGCGCTATTCCCTGCCTTGCACCAGGTAGGGGATGTAACAGAGCTCGGCGGCTGCACACTCCAGAGGGTAATCGGCCATGTTATCTGCAAAAAAACACAGGGGCTCCAATATGCACAGGTGCTGTCCTCAGCTGTGCTATGTTGGTTAATTGAGCAAATCTCTTATTTCCAACCCTCCTATAGCTGCAATTATGGCCTGGCACGAAAGCACAGTCGGCTGCTTATGGCCTACGCGGGAGATATGACATGCAAGGTGAGTGCAGCTCAGGTTGAGTGATTTTTTTTGTGTATTAACAGCAGCAGTGCTTAACACTTCATTGGATTATCAAAGCAGCACAATGAGATGCTTGTTTTCAAACCGGTTTAACTCGAGGAAACAAAAAATGCTTGAAGGTGAGCTCCAAAAGTGTTGGTAGAGACTATAGTCTCTAAGGGTTGCCAGCACTTGGGAGCCACTTTGGCTCCACTTCTCTGGTGAAACACTTGAATGAAAATGAAGCGAGGAAATGTCCCATTCACTAATGTACAAAGAAAACTCCATACTGTGTTTCAAGATGGCAGCCTTTTGTGCTTGCTGGATGAGTGCGGCAGTAAAGGTTCTGCAGTTCTTCCACATTTTTGGGGGGTTACACAGCAAACCTGGGAACCTGAGCAGCGCAAACAATAATATCCTAATTGACCTCTTCATAAGATTTAAAGCCTCAAATTAGAACATGCGTGTTTTGGTTGCAGTACAATCTTTGTCAATGTTTACATCCACTGATCATGTGTATGTCATGGTCATTTTAGGTTTTTAATTTTGTTGTTGTTGTTGTTTTGTGGAATGATTGTACTGCAAACACCTTTAATGCCTTAAAAAATAGAATTTAGTTAGAAAGTTAGAATTTATTTTGGGTTTTCTCAAATACACTCAAAATACATATAGGACTATAATATATGTATAGTCCTTGTTCCAGAATCACATTAGATTTAAATTTCCTCTGATGAAGAATCTCAAAATCTAGAATGTTCCAGAACCTCAGGAATCTGGAACATTCTAATAGAATTCTGTTCAGGTATAGATGATTAATACACGGGTTAATGGTAAACGACTGATAGAATCTGAATCTGAGATACATTTGATTGTACTTTTTGACATATAGTTGTGTATGATTTCCACCATACATGTGGTTGTGCCCAGAATCCAATGAGTTTAAGACGTCTTGTCCAGACTGACAGTTAAGGGTATCTTCACCAGAGGTAATTCCAGGAATTTTGGCAAGGTCAGATATTGGTCATCATGGACAAAAGTCTGACTAAATTGAGGTTTTGATTATGTTTTCTGCAGGTCAGCCTCAGTCTCAGTATTTTTCTGGTAATACAGGAGACTGGTGAGCTTGAAAACAAGGCTTTTTATTTACAATCTATATGAAATTCATGCATACAAGGAACACCATACTCACACTGTGGAGCATCTGTGAGGAGAAGGAACTCCAGTCTGGACCAGAAGGAACCAAAGTATAAACAATGCAGTGCATTATTTATAAGGAACACAGTATCACAGACTTATGTTTCTGTATTGGGAAAAATAAGTGTTTTGTGTCATTTTGTGATCCAATTTGATTATGCAGGAAGTCACATTTCCAAAGATTGTTGTTCTACGTTTAGCTCTTTTTTACTGTGCTTGTGTATCAGCCAGTATCACATGTATTTTCTCCAGCGGATGTCTGTGTTTTCACCACCAAGACGACAGAAACTCACTTGGCGTCTAAAGTGGCTTTGATTGCACGGAGCGAATTCTCCACCACCTTTCTCTCCAAAGTGCAGCACCGCTGCGCCGGCAGGGAGGAGGGAGGCGCAGCGGCCGAGCTGTCATATCATATCAGGTCGTTGCAGGAGCGAGATAATATGTCAGATTAAATATGTATGGGTGAATTAGGGCTATCTCAAGTATTATATCATTTAAATTCAAATCGCTCCATCACTCGGTACCGTCTCATTATGACGCTTGAGAAATTAGCAGATAAAAACACTGTCACACGGGCCTGATATTAAGTCTAATTTACCCCCCTCTTGAATTTCTCTTTTTCACACTCCTAACACTTTATTGTAGGAAATAAAAGACGGGTTACCTTTCAAAGTCGCTTGATATTAGAGTTTTGTACAAAATTGAGATGTCCACCTTTTGAAATATCACAACACCTACTCCTGCCCAAATTAAACTTCAAAGTGAAAAGCCTGTAGAGAACATTAGTGAGGCTGTTATATCTGAAGACCTTTGTGTCTCTTGTTCAAAGGCGCACACAGACTCCTACTCAGCATGTCTCCTGGCTTTGGTTGATCACTGGCTACGCACTTGTCTTTTTTATCCAAAATCCAGATAATGTTTGACATTTACCCCCCTACAGGAGGAAATACACAGAGCTAACCTCTTCAGGCACACAGAGTCTTTGGCAGCAGGTTTTTCCTGCATGGTTCATGCCCCAAACTGTTGTTAGTAGATGATGTATTGTGACAAAACAGCTTTTGTTTAAAAAAAAATAAATAAACGAAAAACTTTATTGTCATTCATTAATAATTATTCTTACATGAATCATGCCTTCAGTTGCAAGAAAAGGTCAAAGAAAGAAATAAGACTAGCTCACAGATGGTGTTACAAAATTAAAGAGTTTGAAGGAAGTGAACAAAACCAAAGCCTAATATTTTTTGGGTGTCATGAAGTTTGGGCACAGGCTACACCAAGCTTTGGGGCCAAATTATGTTGGTACACACTGTGCACACTGTTTTAAGTGGTTTTACATTGCCTACAGGTGCTGCCTCTACAAGCTGCTTTGCAACCCACCTCTTTATTTCAGGGCTTCTATCTGGTTTAATCAAGTCATTTCTATTGTCATTGGCTGTTCAGTTCGGTCCTGAGACCTTGCTACTGCTCTCCCTGGCTTTATACTTTACATGCATGCACATGGAAGGATGTCCCAGAACAGAGCCATACATCCAAATATAAATGACCACAGATGCATTACCATCTCCTTTTAGCTAAAGTGGTCCTGACTGAAATTAGTTATTTGCATTTCAAGTTAAATTGGGATTTCGGCAGAACACTTTGAAGCACCTAGTTGTGCTCTTAGACTGCTAGTTTTAAGCTAGACATTTTTTTGGGTGATTACCACCTATGTTGGATGTCTGCATGGGTTCTCTCCAGGTAACCCAGCTTCCTCTCATAGTCCAGAGACATGCATGGTTTTAATTCACCACAAATGCGAATATGGATGGTTATCTCTCTCTATGTGTTAGCCATGCTAATATTGTTGAGAGCACTGTATTATCCTGCAGTCACACTGGGGAAAAATATTTGGAGACCACGGCATGATGACAATTATTGCGACCACGTGCAGTGAACCTGCGATCTTGTGGACTTTGAAATGGTTGCTTCAAAGACTGAGGCGAGGTCTGCAATCACTTGCAGTTACTTCCCATCTTCAAAGTGACTTTGTTGCAATAAAAAGACATTAAAATGGAGTCAGCCTGGTCGCAGTAATTAATAGACTCTGTTGTGGTCAGTTGGCAATTACATTTTTGTAAGAACATGACAATAAACTGATAAATCAATGAAAACTGCAGTCTACATACATGTAAATTCACATGAAGTACTTACATTCATAGTCCAGCCAGAACCTCACAGATTAAAAAACAGATATTCAGAAGTTCCTCCACAAATAGTGACGTAATTTCTGCAGGATGGCAGTTTAACTGTAAAATGACAGAGATGCAGAACACAACCAGGTGGCAACTACTAAAGTCAACTTCCAACTGCAAAGAGACACATTGAAGTCCAATTGATTGCAATATGATGGCAATCTGTCTTCATCTATAAACTCGATGACAGTTATTTGCAAACTTTCACCAATGAGTTTGAGAGTGATTGCAGTCCTTCTGCGTCAGATTGCGATTGTTTGTCTGGTGTACTACCACCTATGCAATCACTTTGACATCAAATGTTGTTGCCCAGAGGTTGGTGGTGTTTCGTGTTCAACCTCTGGGCAAATCACTGGTCGCAACAAGGCTATTGCCCTTTTTTAAATGTAGTCACTCATTTTCAGTGCAATCAAACCAGTCATTGACCCCTTTGCATAGTATGAATTGGGAGTATTGCCATTCCGAAGTAGAATACTTAATAAAAACTTAGAGGTAAGTGTCAGTATAAACCAGTACTAAGGTTAAACTTAACCTTAGTACTTAAACTTAAATGCCTCAAACAACACAGCAGAATCACTAGATTCCCTTGGTCATTGCATCCATACATGAGTTTCCAATCTTCTTCTTCTTCCTTCTCCTGCTCATTCTTGATGGTCCGGACGCCCTTCATGACGCAACCCCATTTACCTGACACAAGGGGTACATGGGCTTGTCCCCCCCCCCCGATGTCTTTGTTAAATGGGTTTCCAATGGAATTCTTAAAAATGTTGCGTTTTTCAGCCTGCAAAGCAATCTAGCAATCCCAAAATGTAAGGAAATACATAGTGCTTTAGGCAGAAATTAGAAAGAGCCAAAGCTGCATGTAAATTTATTATTTAATGCATGTATTTGTCCAAGACACAGTTTACCAATCACAAAACAGTCTTTTTTTCTTTTGCTGATGGCTTCAGCCTCAACAAATAGCAAACACATCTCTAAGTAACAGCACGATTTTACCCATCACAAACTATCAACTAACAGGGAAAATTGCTTAAGCACTGTTGCAGTTTTCCTCATTTTCAGCTCAGTGAATCATTGCCGCAGCTCAGTTACAAACAGAAACCACCTGATCGTCCTGGTTGGTCAACTGCCGCAACGGGAGTCTTTTACCGCGTTAACACAGAGAACAGTTGCTTGAAAAAGCCCCCCCTTTGCCCACCAGCTCTCCTTACTGAAGGTCAAACAGCCTGTGTAGAGCTTAATAACAAAGTCCACAAACAAATTACCGGCAAACAGCAGCGGTTCAGCTGGGTACAGCTCTGCGCTCCTTAAGGTGAGGTATTAGCAAAGCTTATTTATTTTCATTTCCGTGGCTTTTATTTGCTCCTTTCCCCTGTGGTAAAGCAAAGGCTGATTTCTGCCATGATTCCCCTCCTTAATTTTAATACCCTTTTTACTCATCATACAGACATTAGACACCCCCACCACCCCACCACCAGCCCCTCCCACCCTTCATCTTTCTGAAATAATGTAACACGGGCTCACACAGGAACACAGGGCGACCACAGGGAGGACTGTAAACTAGCTTCCCCCCCCTTCTCTGCAATTAATTGGTGTACAGCCATGTGCATATATGATAACGGGGGATTTTTTTTCCTCAAGCTCCCCCTATCCACCACCACCCTACCCCACCTTCACATACACACACACACACACACACACACATACCTCCCCAACAAGGAAAAAGGGAGGTTAATTAATGTAAGGGGCTGCGTGTTCACCGAGATGCAGAGTTTACTACATCGCTTCCACCCCTCCTCCTCCACCTCCACCTCCTCTTCCTCCTCCTGCTCCTCTCCATCAACCTCCCCCCCAACACCTCCACCCCACATCCCCTGCCGCCTTAAGAGCCTTGATTCTTCACTAATGACCTAGTTCTTTTAATGAGCGGTATTAACCCCTGGCTACAGTCGCCCAGGTCTTAATTGTCAAGCCAGGCTGAGACGCAAGAGACGAGTCCCTCACCCCGTCCGCAGGTAGAGGCGGCGCAGGCGGCGGTGGCGCTACATTAGCACGCCTCATCACCGGGGCCCCGAGAATAAATAATGACAAAATAAATAAAATAAGGAGGAAAAAAAGGAAAAAAGAAAAGAAAAAGGTTGCCGAGGCAACTGGCGGCCACTATCATCAACCACGTTACCCTCCTCCTCCTCTTCCTCCCACTAGCATCCATCTTTTTACCCCTTGTGATGATGGCGATGATGATCACCTACCCCCTTGTCCCCCCTCAACTCCCACCTCCAACCGCCCCCAACGCTTCCCTTCACCCATCTCTCGGTTTTGGACTCCGTCTCCTGCTGTGACCCGAGTGGGGAGGAGATGACACACAGTGAATACGCACATAGGAAAAAAAAAATATATATATATATATATATAAATATATATATATATATATATAAAATCAGAGCGTGTATCTGGTTAAGAAACCTGCAAACTCATTAAGACACATTTAGAAAAAAATTGAAGGGAAAAAAAAAAGCAGTCCGGGTCCTTTCATTTACAGAAAACGTGATTAAAAATTCCCCTTTATGTTGCACCCATGAGGTGTGTTTTAAAATTCAAACACTATTTACTATTAAGCACAATATAAAATAAATCCAATAACGAGATATAGAAATATAGACACCTAATTAGCGCGAGGACGCTGCGGAGCCTCATGAAACACTAATGAAGAAAAAGTCCAAAATAGCAAGAGATTCGTTCAGATGCGGGAATGTGTCAGCCATGCAGCCGCTCTTGCATGACTGCAGTAAGAAAGCTTCAGTTTGCCTGCAGAAAACATGTTTAATAAGTGGGAAATATGAGATTTATATTTTTTTATTACAGCTTTTAACCTCTTAAGAGCCAACTGGTCATCGGTTAGCCCAGTTAAAGGCTAGGTTTAGGCTTAAATCTACCCCTTTGTATGGTATAATCACTTATATGCCATAACCAAATGAAAATCTTATAGCAAAAGAACTGTGAAGTCACAATTCATGTAACAAACCTAAATTGAAGGGCGAAATCTTCTAGTTTTTTACACTATGCTTTGTTAGCATAGCACCACCCCCTAACTGGTTCATTAGCAACTTTTTATAATGCGCCTTTTTAGACTTACTGACCACCAGTGTTGTGACTAACGCGTTATTAAGTAACGCGTTACAGTAACTACGTTATTATTGTGGTAACGAGCACGGTAACTAGTTATTATGCCAAAACCAGGAACGCGTTACTCGTTACTGGGATTTAGATAGGCTCGTTATTCGTTACTTCGTGTGGTGGATATCGCGGAGCTTCCACAGATTCAGTAACATTAGCAAGTGGTGGAAGCCAGCAGGTGGATGAAGGAAAAGGGAGGCAAGAGGAGAGACCCGAAGCGGCCGCCGGTCCGAGTGTCAGGTGAACTGAACTTCAGGTAAGAAGTTATGACCTGCAGTCTATCGGAGTCAGATATAAACCAAGTTTAGGTGGAGTTTATTTTCGGTATGCTGACATTTTCGTACTGCGTGCTAGCTAGCATGACGGAGTTTCTATACAGCTGGGTGGTGCTATGTTACTGATGTTGAACTTTATTTTGTTCATACGGTTAATTATTAGAGTTGCTAACCGTCCCCTAAAAAACAGAATCGTCTGGTATTCAGAGAAAATATTACGCGTTTCGTACTGAGGTGAAAAGGAACACAGTTTGTCCCGGACTTCAGCTACAATGAAAAAGACACAAAGCTGGAGCTGCACAGCTGCCTCTTCTTCTCTCATTCTCCCCCCTCTCTCTCCTGTTTCTACTTCAATCACGAAACTGATCAATGATCAGCTGATCGGCTTTTCTCTCTTGTTTATTTATCGTCCACTTTGCGCCAGAAAGAGGAAACCAGCGGATGTCGCGCTAAACAACAGCAGCACGTTTAAGCTTGATCAGCTGTTGTTAGAATTTATTTAATATTAATTTCTAGTATCAGCTGATGTTTGCTGGAGCCACAGCTGTAAAGCTGCTGGTCATGATATCAGTTTGGTTATCTGGTGAGAGGGAAACATGAAGATGAAACCAGGAGATGTCCTTACTGAATCATCAGAGCTGAACAGGTGATGTAGAAACAGGTTTACCTTTTAGGTGACATGAATGAGTTGAAGGGAAGTTATGAACTGTTTCTGAGAGACAAATAACACCAGGATCCTTTTCTAAGTAGCTGACAGCTGGTAACTGTGCAGGGGTGGGTCTAGCAAAGTGTTGCCAGGGGGGCCAGGTAGGGCATTAACAGGGAAAGGGGGGGACAAGGAAATACTTTTCTTTATTATTCTCATTTAAAATGTCTCGCTTTTAAAAAAATAATTATCTGAGTCTTACAACAAACGATTGATAGATTGATACATGTATACCATCAGAACAGTGTACATCACTGTCACAACAGTGTTTGTTTTCATTCAAAGGCTTTATGATTTTTCCTATAATGGTGGGCCGGTCTCTAGTCAAAATGCCCGGGACGATTTTTTTGTCCCAGTCCAGCCCTGTATGCAGCTCATCTGCAGTCTGGTGTTACCTACATCTTCCTATTCAGAAGGCAGAATTTCCGAGTTCTGAGTACAATCGAAAGCACCACGACTGCAGTTTTTGTGTTGGATGTAAAAAGCAGGCTAGAATCATGGCGGCGGTCAACGACGGTCCAGGCGTCCAGGAAATGTGCACATTATTTTTTCCTTTCTATTGGTAGGTGGCACAGTGCACTGTGGCAAGTAAGCAAGCTAGAAGACTGGCAATCCTGCTGCGTATCCAGTTACGGAAGCAACACATTAACAAGAGAATTCTGAGTAAAACCAAAGTTACTTTCCCTAGTAACTAGTTACTTTGAAAGTAATGAGTAACTTGAAGTAACTGAGTTACTTTTTTAGAGAAGTAACTAGTAATGTAACTAAGTTACTAATTTAAAGTAACTTACCCAACACTGCTGACCACTCAGACCTTATTCAGTGCATTTCAGTGCTTTATCTACCTTGCATTTATACCTACAGCCAGTTTTAGAAAAATGTATGAAGCTCACATGGATGTTTCTTTGGGATTAATATATAGAAGAAAGAAATAAACCCTCGTCTTCTGAAATTTTTAGCTTACATTTTACCTCTAAAAGAAAGAAAATGTCCAAAATGTAAGTAGGTTTGTTTTTTGGCTTGGATTTTTTTTTTTTTTTGACCTGGTGGCAATAAACAGGGCTTAAATAGACAAAATTCTTACATGGCCTGTATTTAAGAGTTAAAAATTGAGTTTTGACTGGTGGTGGTTATAAAAGGTGGTGGAATTATTATTATTTTTTTTAATTAAACTGGGGGTTTGAGTGATTCTTTACCTCTAAATGCTAAACTTTGAATGTTTTGGGGGTTAAAAATACACCAGTGTTTATATCTCCTGTATTTTGGAGATTTAAAATTTCAATTTTGAGCTACTTATCTAAGTGAGAAAGGATATGTGCCAAAATGTAAACATGTTGATTTTTAGCATCAATTTCTTGACCTGTTGTAAAAATAGCGAAAAACACACAAAAAACTTGGCATCTCCAACATTTTCTTGATGAAAGTTTCAGTTTATGCTCAAAAATGTAAATAATTTTGTTTTGGTTTCAATTGTTTTGTCCTGGTGGATATAAATGGTTTTAAAAGGCATAATTCTCACAAGTCCTGCATTTTGAGGATGACAATTTGGATTTTAGGGTCATGTTGTTGTCCTCTAAAGCCCTTTTTCCATTAGTATCTACTCGGATCAACTTGTGACGGTTTTCAGGGTTTTCCATTAGGTCATAGTACCTGCTTGGCGGCAACGGGAGAAATGGCTACAAAAAAAAGTCTGTGGTCTCAGAGTCTGATGAAAAGCCACAGACCAAGCAGAAGGTACATCGTCTCCTCGACCTTCACCTTTGTTGTAGCATTCTGTCTGCATACCAAATACGTCACAGGATGCTCAGTTGAGGTGTTAAAGCGACAACCACGCACATAAGGTAGTACTCTAGTCTAATGGAAAACTAGTTGATCCAAGTAGAGTCATGGTGAGTTGGTAAAAAGGCTAAAGAGACAGAAAATGGGCCAAAATGTGAATAATTCTGATTTTTAGGCTTTGGTTTTTCAACCGAGTGGCAGGAAACAGGGCTTAAATAGTCAAAATTCTTGCATGGCCTGTATTTTAGTTAAAAATTGCGTTTTGATTAACTTTTTTGCCTTTAAAAGAGAAGAAAATAAGGCAGAATGTAAATAATTTTCTTCTTTGATTGCGTTTTTTCTTCTTCTTTTTTTAACCTGGTGGTTGTAGAAGGGTTTTAGAAGAGTTTTGAGTGATTCTCTACCTCTAAATGAAAAAATGTAAATGTTTTGCCTCCTTGCACCAATTTCTTCATCTGCTGATAGTAAACGGTTTAAAAGCACACACAAAAAGTTTATATCTAGTACATTTTATACATTTTTCAGTGACTTATACCTCTAAGAGAGAAAAACATTAAAAATAATTCTGTTTTTTTATTCAATGTTTTTCTGCCCAGCGGATGTAAAAGGGTGTAAACGTCAACACTGTGACATTTACTTTGTTTTGGGAATGTCAGTTTTGAGTTTTGGGGAAATTTGTTGTCTCTAAGAGACAAAATAAAGAAACAAAATGTAAATAATTCTGTTTTTGGCTTCAGCTTTTTGACCTTCAGCTCTCCAGTTAGTCTTCATCAGACTTCCCACTCAGAATCAGATCAGAATCCTTTCTGTGGTCTCTAAATTTGTGTTTTTGTCCTTTGAATATATTACAAAAACACAATTAAAACATGAAATGTAGACTATGAATAAAATGTTGCATATACAATGGCAGTTTTATTATTTTAAAAAAAGGCTCTGTGTGCAACATCTCACACACAAGATGAGGGTGGATGTGTGATCATGTGTTTTCCTTTAATGTCTCCTCCCTAGGTGGCGCTCTCTTACTCTTTTGTCCACTTCTATATAGTCCAAAGACAACTCATCTCACTTTGCACGCAGCAAAGAAGAACAAGCTGTTAGACAGAAATGGTGACAAAACTTTCATAAAGCAGACACTGGACGCTCCACCTTTGGACCAATAGAGAGGAAATCAGTCGGATTAAACGCCCCCGTTGACCAAATATGGGCGTTTGCCGCACCCTTGCTCTCATCGTGTTAGGAAATGAGTCCATTTCCCATTAGGATGCTGCAGCTCTGCCTTTGCAGCTGGGAGTATTAGCAGCAATAAACCTTACTGTCAATCTACACCAGGGTGGAGGCCTCAGTGTGTGCGAATATATGTGTGTGCGCCTGCACAGATACACTGTGCTGTCAGTTCATTTGTGTGTGCATATCAGATGGTGTGCGCACGCAACTGACTGCTTACTCAAGCGCGTGCACGCGAGGAGGAGCCCGCAGACTCGGCCAGCGGTCGGCGTGTTGACGTGACAGCCCGTCGGTCACATCAGGGGAGGGGAGACCTTGACCTGAGCTGTCCAACCAGCAAAGAGCCCCGCAGCACTGGGACCAGTATGACAAGGGCAGTGGGAAGGGCAGCTGAACACACACACATGCACATACACACGTTCACGGGCATGCAGTTGCAGATAGGGCACACCAGTAGCATACACACGTGTAACAGAAATGCCTCAAAATATGAGTTGTCAGTTCTTTTAGAGACAACTGGAGAAAACAACCCCAAAACAGAGGGAATCACGGGTTGAACGAGACGAGGCCGGTCTGCCCTAACGCTCCGTGCTGTAATAGCGAAGCTTCAGTAAAGCCAGGCCTGTTTGTTCAAAGTCTGATGTGAGGATGTTCCTGCTTGCTCCTCGTGAATGTTTCTCCGGCCTGCGGGATGGGGGAGGTCGAAAGGTCTGACTCAGCCATAGCCACGGGACTGGACGCATCATCCTTTGGTAGAGAAAGTAGATGCCTCGGCCTCTTCTAGCTGTCAAGCCCTTTTCTTTTCATGCAAGCAGTCAAAGTAGAGTTAAAAGGTGTCTTAAAAGTCTCTCCCCCCCAATAAAAAAAGAAACTTCGTTGTTTGGTATATCTCAGCGTCTCTACATCTACTCGCCCGGTGTCAAACATGAGTCAGACCGGTTTGTCTTTTGTGTGATGTTAGCGCTGACCTTCAAACCTCTTCCTGCTAAATATCTTGTTCTGAACTTGTTCCGATGGAAACACAAAGAATGAGTCACTGACTTCATGCAGACTCACTGGACAGCTCTTCTTAAAATCCCTTACTATGGGTAGGGGCTTGAAGGTCTTTCGATGGCTGAACTCGTCTTTCGGCTGTTTTGCTGGCAGGGAATTAGCAACATCTTGTGTGTGTGTGTGTGTGTGTGTGTGTGTGTGTGTGTGTGTGTGTGTCAATGCCTCTGCAAACAAGTTTGAACTCTCGCCATGCTGAATCTGACATTACAGTGTTATGAGTGCACAGAATCTGTAGGCAAAGGGCAAAAGTTTGGTACTGGAAGCTTTTATAGTCCACTTATCGTTCTACTTCTGCTGACCAATCACATTTGAGACTTTGATGGCATGCAGGTAAACAGTCCTTTGTAACTGCCATTCTTATTAACTTAAAAAAAAAATTTGTCTGAAACTTTGTAGAGCCTACGACGTGACCTACGCAAGTGGCCATTGTTGTTGGTGAAATTTATGCTTCTGCTGGTGCGTTGTGTTTTAATCACCTGTGTTTTGCATGCAGTGCAAAGTTTTTCCCCCTCCTGTCTCCCCACTTGTTGTTCTGGTCAGCTTGTTTTTTCAAAGGCAAACATAGTTTTTCCACATCTTTGCACAATCCCTCACGTCCATTCCGATAGTTCAAGCAATCTCTATCCAGGAGTCCTTATATTGATACTATGATTATTACTGCTTATGCTGAAACAATGACAGTTACTCTCTCACTGATAAATTCAGAACAAAAAAAGTAGCTGGAAATGCATCGAATCAGTGATAGACTCTAGATTTTACTGTAATAAACTGTAAAATCGAAAGTCTTTAAAGAGTTTGTGACAATAATTTTTTGGAAGGTTTGAGTCCCGTTACATCTGACATAAAGCTAACAGCATTTCATAAAAAGAACTTGTCAAACATGGTGGTGGTAGTGTGATGGGCTAGGGGTGCCTTGCTGCTTCAGGAGGACTTGCTGTAACTGATGGAACCATGAATTCTGCAATCCTGAAGGACGATGTTGGACCAGAGTTCATGACAGTGATCCACAACACATCAAAGTCACGACTTAAATCAGATTGAGATGCTTTGGCGTGACCTTAAACAGGTGTTCATGCTGGAAAACCCTCCAGTGTTTTTGTATTAAAACAATTCTGAAAAGAAGAGTGGGAAAAAATTCCTCCATGGTGTTGTGAAAGACTCATTGCCCATTGCCAGCTATTACAAACACTTGATTGAAGTTTTTGCTGCCTCAGTTAAAGCATATATTTATTTCTTGTTCTACAAACAAAATTCAGAAAGCTCCCTGGTACCAAAACTTGCGTCCTTCCTCTACAATTTCTATGTATCCACATGAAGAATCTGTTTTCATACATTAGAGTGGCCGTAACTTTTATTTGTAAGTCACACATAACCGTTAACGGCTGTTGGCAGGTTTTTGATGGGGACTATCCCAGAGGTGCACTTCTGTGTTCTGCCTTTATACCTAAACCAACTAGCCGATGGCGTTAAGGTGCAAATTAATTACTTTTAAAAGCATTTTTAATAAATTGCATTAAATTTTGCTCTTTGGTGTCGGGCTCTTACCTAGATTCTAAGAACACAAAGCACCTTAAGAAACCTGCACTGCTTTCTGTGTCATATCGTACATAATTCATGGGAGAAGGTGGAGAAAAAAGGGGCCTTTTCTGCGGCACAGTATTCTTCCAGGGCACTGCTCTCCAGAAGCAATGACACTGTACTTTTGTGAGGTTTGTCTTCTAAAGCAATAAACGAGAATATCCTGCCTGAATAGAGAGTCTAAGAACCTTCACGGTAAATTTAAGGAGGGGAGATCCGTGGATGCCTCAGGAGCCACCAAATGCCTTTCCTTAAGCCCTCGGCATTCGGGGGAAGGGGGGAGGGAGGGGGTGAGGAGTAAAAGAAGACACTATTTCCTTTCAACCCCCACACCCACTCCTCCCTACCTCTCCCTCCTTCCTTCCTTCATTCTTCAGTACCACTGCCTTTTCATTTCTGTTTGAAGCAACGCAAGATGAAACCATGCGAGTGCCGTCATTACCGCCGTCATCACCGCTACTACTATCATCATCATCATCACCCCCATTGCCGCCGCCACCGCCGACATCACCACCATCATCATTGAGACCCCTCCAAGTGTCGCCGCGATATTGCCCGTCATTTTTCCCCCTGTTGTCAGCGCAGGTTACAATCTGTAATCCATGACTGCCTCAGAATTAGAATGTCCCCCATGAGTTTTATTTTTTGGCTCGTTTCTCTTCCTACGTCCCCTCCACCACCACTACCACCTCCTCCTCCTTACTTCTTGTGTTTTTCCTGTTGATGCCCTGAAGGCTTTACCGATGCTCTACGGCCCCGACGTTTATTCTTCCTAATCTCAGTCTCATCTCCAGGCTAGCTGTGACAGATGGTTATAGGCACACAATAGTATTAAGAGTTTGATTTTTTTTCACCCCCCTTTTTGTTTCTTCCCCTTCATCGCCTTATTTTCTTCTTCTTCTGTACAACAAATAGCGATCAGACACTGAGGCCTGACTCCTGTGTAGGTAAACTCAGCTTTAAAAGTCTTTTGGTGTGTCGTCTGTCAAATACCTCCCCCACCCGCCGCCTCCTCATGCTGCTGTCGGCACTCTAAGGTAAGCTGCATTAACCTCGCTGACTGTTATTAAAAAGATGTATTTCCCCAGGTTTTCCCTGCGCCTCCTCTTTTTCTCTCGTCTTCTTCTTCTCTGATGTACACACACACACACATATCGAACAAACAAATACCAGGGTGGTGTCATAAATTCTCAACGCCAGCCACACTCGGTCTAATTTCAATCCCACCGTCACTCGTGTCAGACGAGAGCCGCCGGATGATGCATAGGGGTAAATAAGGCGGGTAAAATTAGCCCCTCCTGTCATCCCCTACCTTTTTCCACCCTTGAGGCATCCTGGGAAATTGACTGCACGCTAGATTTTGAAAATTAGCCCCTTAATGTTAGCCAGACAAACGGGGGGTTGAGCAGGGCCTGGATAAAGCCTTGCCAGTGTCACCCAGAGTGGATTAATTACCATTTTTTCACCTCATTGTGTATTTATGTCGCTCCCCATCCATAAAGGAGAAGCTGGAATTCCTGTATGGTAAAATATGCAGGTAACGCATGAACCTTTATCCTCTTTTTATAATGTGTTTACGGTTTCAGCCTCACTTGCACAAAACTTGCAGTAAACCTCAGTTTACTGTTAAATCTGTGTAGGAATGAGACATATATACAAATGGAAAGCAGTTCAATAAAGTCAGTTTACTTTGCGCGATCATGACTGCAGCATCAAGCGTCATCGCGGCTGCAAACAAAGCGAGTTACCGGCTGTGGGTTCTCAGAGGTAGGGAGCCGATTCAGCACGTAAGCGGGGAGAGTTAATTCTTTAACCACATCATTACAGCTGAACGGCCTCCAGGTTTCAGTTTGGGTGCTGTTCAGGGTTCAGTGAAGGCCGAGGCAGAGCTTTGTTTAGGCTCAGAGCGGAGACGAATGAGTGGAAAAGTCCAAGTCTCGAGGAACGGGCCAAAAGCAGACACGATGGAGTCATCGATCTCTGCAGCGCAACCAAAGCTGATGACTTGTTCTAAATGAGGGCTTTCAAGTTAACATGACATAAAAGAGGAAAATGTTTAAAGCTCCTTCAGGTGATTCTGGATGTAGCCAGCAGAACATGTGGAAGGTGATGACAGCGAACTGCACACAGAGGAAAAAAAGATCAGACGTTGGCACAGTTGTATGCAGTGTGGATTTCACGCTCAAAGGAGCGTACCAAATTGTGTATATTCAACAATACTACTGATCATTTTCCAAAGATTACAATCACAAGACCGATCTCCCACCGTCCAGGAACGCATCGGTTTGAGTGTACTTTAGTGTTTTCTCCATCACGCTGAACATTCAGACACATTTATTGTAGGAGTTTTTTATTCAGTCCATCAAAAAGTTTCAACAAGAAGATCAAAAAACCAAACCTGGCCTAAATTTAAAAGACCAGACATCGCTTTAAAGTCATCTCCTTGGACAGCAGTGCCACCAAGGTGACCAGATCCCTGACACATCATTGTGAGATACACATTTGTTACAAGACCCAAAATTAACCAAAAAAGACAGGGAAAAACTAAGAATCACCTTCCAGCAGCTTTACACAGGTTCCCAGGCTTTACTGTAAATGACTCTTTCATTTTGTTTGTGGTAGTTTTCATTATATCCTAGAAAATGCTGCACAGCTTGTGACTTTGTGCAGAAAGACTGCCATCATGGGTATCCTGCAGGTTAAGACCTTGATTATCCAGACCTTGATGTGTCTGGAGATGGCTGGAACCATTTGGAAAAAACTCCATCACCTGGGGCGCATGCATCGTAGGTGCGTTGTAATGTAAATTCTGCACAGACAAGTCTGTTCAGTCACAGAAAACAGGCAGGTCTGTGGACATCCACATGGACCCTTACTCTTACCGTCTGATGATGAAATCAGAATTAGTCCAACCCAAACATTCCTAGCCGAGTTGTGGATGTGGAAAGTATAATCCCAGCTTAAAATGTCTGTATCATTTGCTGTCAGTGCTAACCACAGCTCTTTAATAAAAGCTAGACTTCGCAAAAAGCGTCTGTGTTACACTGTTGACACCGTCCTCTGTAACCTCAGTAAATTATTATAATTATTGTTCATCTTATCTGGTCCCAAAAAAACCAAGATGGTAAAGGCAAAACCTCTCAGGCTTCATTAACCAATGGCTGATGTCACAGTGGTGACAGGTCTGTGTTCTTGATCCAAAGCACCAGTGGTCCAGTGGTGCACGAGAAGAACATCTTAAGAGCATCTGGAGAGTTGAATCTGGCAAGCCCTACGACTTTTTTTGGGCAAAATTCACGACTGCATGTCATGCACAGGTGTGAATATTGCTCTCAAAGAGTTTGCATAAAACCAGCAGCATCTGTCCTTCCAGCCACCTTCTCTCAGATAAAAATATTTATAGAGGTGCTGAATCTCTTTAGAGGGAGGGTAGGATGGATTTTTGGTCACACCACTTGAGAGCTTCAGCAGCAACTCCTGCAAACCCACGATCACATGATGCAAACAGAAGCCAGACAAACAACGAAATGAAATGCTCACAGTGATAGATGGATTATCTTTGGCAAGTAATAACTCTTCTCACCTTAATTCTACATAAAAAATAGATTATTTTGAGCTTCAGTTTGAAGGCTGAGCTCCTGTGTGATGGATCCACCCGCCCGGTGGAAGCAGACAGAGAGGTTGGAGGAGGTAGGAAGGGGGTGTACAGAGGTCGTAGAGTCGGATGTGGGCCTGCCGGGACCCGCGGAGGATTAACACAAGCGCTGTGCTCAGGACATATGGCATTTGTCATCTCCCACTGGGAAAAAGACTCTCCCTTGGCTCCGCCGCTGCCCCCCCCAACTCTCTCATCACATCTCTCTCTATCCGACTTTCCCTTCCTCTCTCTCCTCCTGTCGGGATTTAAAGGCTTGAAGTGCTTTAGTTGTTTACTGTGCATTAAATGTCCCTTTCGTTCACCCGCCCTCCCCTCCGCCCGCCCTCCCCCTAAACTTAGCAGTGTTAAGAGAAAAATGGCTCAGCGGAGGAGAGGGTGCTGACGCTGTGAAGCCTTCGCGGAGAGAGGCTGGAGTCATCACAGGAAGGTGTTCGTGTTTAATTCCATGTGAGGAAGCCAAGCGGGCAGGCGTTGAGGAGAAAGTGACACCTGCTACAGGCAAACTGGGCCACATTGTTTAGCTTTTATGACACAAAAACAACAAAGCATCTATGTGCTTTTTTAATTTGGATTTTTTTAGCTTTGTCTCTGTGCCGGCTAATTGCTGCTTAACCCACCTAATGAGCTCCTTCTATTCCTAAATGGGAAATTCTGGAGACAATCTCCTCATCTAATAACTATCGGACATGATAACATCTTATTCAGCACTTGAGATTTTCAAGTGCTTCTTGATTCTCAGATTTGAGTCACTTTGTAGACCAATTAGCCACAACTGTAAGTGTCTCATTATTGTACAGGAGAAGTCCATTGCTGCTAATCATTGTATTTTTGCCATTTAGAAACTTCCACAGGCAAACCATCTTACCACCTCTGATCTCACTTGCGTGAACCGAGCAGGTAAATGACAGCTGTAGGGACTTGCTGGAGGATACTGGTGCCCATCAGACTATTATTAGCTAGTTTTCCTGAGTTACTGGGTTACTGGGACAGCATAAACATCTGTTCTTTCTTTGGATTTTTTGTGGTACATTTGTTTTTAATCTAGAAACCATTCACAAAGTCAGTTTTTTGAAAACATTGCCATCTGACAGTAAGAAATACCACACAAAGTGAACAACAAGTACACCCCATGATTCAGTCTCATATAGCAGCGGTCCCCAACCCCCGGGCCACGGACGTACCGGGCCGTGAGAGTTGAGACTCGGGTGTGAAATGTATGGTTTTCAGGGTTTTGATCGGTTTTCAGCGTTATTTTGTTATCGTTTTTATCGTTAACTCGGTTTTCCTGGGTCTTTTCACGTGTGTTATGAATAAATCTTCTTTTTTCGGTACCAGTACTAGTTTTATTTTGTTGTATTTATCCGCGACACCTTAAAGGCCGGTCCGTGAAAATATTGTCAGGCACAAACCGGTCCGTGGCGCAAAAAAGGTTGGGGACCGCTGTCATATAGAACTAACTTCAGCAGCAATAACTTGAAGTAATCATTCATGACTTTATCAGTTTTAGTGTGTTTACAGGAAGTCTGTCAGAGGCAGTCAGCACTGAAGTTTAACCTACAGGAGATGATGAAGCCCCCTGTAATGTCTCTTATTGTCACAGAGGAAATAAATTCATGACGAGCAGGGAGAAACTCGCCTGTCAAGATTGATGAACTGCCTCCTCAGTCTTGACGAAAAGAGACAAAGGCAGCTTTGGTTTGTGTAATTTTACGAGCAGAAATTACACGACTGATTTTAACGGTCAATTTAAGTTAATTGTAAATATGTTGCACTCATTTTTAGGCTTTTTTTTTGGTTTGATTTATATTAAAAACAGCATGCAGTATACTCAAGGGGTAGAGCCGACAGAAATCTTTGGGGTTCTCCTTTTACAACAAATAAGAACGCACTACTTCCTTTTGCTGCCTGAAAAAACTGCAAAAGTCACATTTTACACTTAAATATCATGTGATGCTTATCAGCTTATCATAGTTTAATCCAGCAGAATCACTGAAATGCTTATCACATGTAACTGGGAGGGCTTCTTTGGTCTCAGACTTCATATTTTAAGTCCATTGGGTTGCTGCTGAGAACCAGTTCAGTGCCACAAAACTTAGCGCCCTTCCAGTTTGGGTGAGAGAGTTTAAACTGAACAGCAGTTTTCCACATAAGGCAGCTAATTAGCAACGCCTTATCCATGCTGTCCCTTCCCTGGGCATGAATACTATCATTCAGCCTCACGCTCACAGGCAGGTATGCTCTTGTCATCCTCCATCTTCATAAACAGGCATGTTATTATAACAAGATGGAGTGCTGTGCTTTTTTCTTTCCCCTGCTACCTTTTTTTTTATGGGACACCGTAATATGCCGGAAATCAAAGCTTGTAATTCGTCGGTTGATGTTTATTGTGCGCCTCCTGTGTCTAGAGACATTTGATAAACAGCGTGTTGCAACAGCAGAAAAAAGGTGTTGGAGTATCTTGTGGGAGCTTGCCAAAATAATACCCCATTCAGCGCAGCTACCGTGTGAAAATGCCTCCCCGCACTGACTCATATTTCACCGCCAGAACGAGCGCTTTGCCGTATGGGCCCGGTGATGAATTACACCAAAGCACATTCCTTATGGGAAATCTGGATGGTGCAGAAGAGAAGGGGGAGTGAGCTCCAGCGACAAATTGCCTTCACTGCCAGTTAGTCCATGTTCCTTTCTTCTCTCTGTTGTTGTTGTTGTTGGAGAGAGAGGCTGGGGGTTTTATTTTGTTAGGTAGAGGTTATTTCGTCTTCTGCGAGACATTTGGAAATCCCTCCAGGTGCTGCAGTCTCTGGAACTGAGGCCGCCATAACGGGAATGCTTAAAGCGCCTTGGGAGTAAAAACCAAGCAACACAGCAAGAAAAACAAAAAAAAAAAGAAATCTCTCTCAGATGATGATCTGCCCCATCAGTTCCGTCGATACACGTTAGCAGCAGTGAATAAGCAGCAGTGGGCTGGAGGCCAGACAAGCTGCCCGGTTGGCTGGTTGGACAGTTGCCAGTTTGAATCCCGGAGATGCTTCTGAAAGGAAGCGGAGCTCACCAGCTCTCATCCTGCAGGGCTGGAGCACCAACGAGAGGCTGAGGGCCATGAGAATGACCCACAGTCTGGAGGATGAACTCCGCCTCTGAGCTGGGCTCAAGAGGAGACAACACAGGAGGGATGGAAGGGTTCAATCCCCTCCAAAAACCTGCTCAAGTGTCCTTGTGTGAGACAGCTCCAGACCCTGACCTTTGACCTCTGTGTAAGATGGTTTTAAAAAAAAAAGCAAGGGCAACCTTCATTTGCAAGTCAAAAATAACTTTGGCAGCTCGATGCAGCACAAGAACATGAGAGACGTTAAATGTTGAGTTATTATTTGGTGAGAATGGTCCGAGTGTCCTTGCTTCTGCGCAAAGAAAAAACCCAGATGTTAAAATTTTAGCGTCACAGCCGATGCACGCTCTGTCTTTCTCTAAGAAGGTCCTTCTTGATAAACATGCAAGGAGCGATTTTTGGGGTTAATTTGTTTGTTTCCAGCTTTGCAGGAACACTTTGGGAAGACCTGTTATCAAAAAGTTTTCTGGTACAGTTTTCTGGTTCGTATCACTTCATCTATATGCATTTTTATAATTGTAGAAGAAATCCAAAGTTGTGTAGTTATGTATATGCAACTGTGTCAAAAATGACTACAAAGAAAAAACATGCAGGCCCACACCGCGACATTGAGCAGTCGATTTAACTCTGAATCCAAATAATTTGCCCTCCCCCATAACTAATCACCACTTGACCTTACTGCTGACTTAAGCCTGGTTGGCAACCCTCTGGCAACCACAGGCTGCAAGGAAAAATGTGCATTCCCCAACAGGTTGGTGAGTGGTTGGTGGCTTTCGCTAGGTAAAGAGTGCTGCACTGAAAACCTTGTGATTAATTTGGCTGCTAGTAGATTGTTACGACCACCTATTTTTTTGTTTATTTTTTAACGAAAGGTGCTGACTTTTGCTAACTAACTACCGAGCAATAATGCAACTTGAAAAATTAACTAGAAGATGCAAACCTTCAGAGTAAGAGATGTGCCTCATCACTTCAACCAACATGCTTTAAAAGGTGCAACTTTTACTTTCCATTTCCAGTTTCTGCCACTTGATGAATAATTAGGAGGTGTTTGCAGACGAGATACCAACTTAAGCGATCCCAAGGATGTTTATGGGGCAACATCGCATGTATATCTCTGCAACTAATTTTACCTGGCAATTGCAAGCAATCTCTAGCAACCACTAACCAGCCAGTCGAGGAACGCTGGATGTTCCTTGGGTGAACATTTTGTTATTGAAGCCAAAATCCCAGCACAGAACTGTATATGGCATGTATGTTGTAGCCATACAGTCAGGCATGTTGTTTAAAAGCCAGAACACTGTCTAAACATATACTGGATCTACAATTAAGAGCCATTTGAAGCCATTTGAAATGATTAATAACATTCTTCATTAGGTTAATTTGGTTTTAAATGTCACTTACGTGTCTGGCACTTTGCTGAGTGCTAAACTTTGCACACGTGTTAGCAGTGTTAGCAGCAGTGCCTTCTTTCTTTGCAGGTTAACTTAAACATGCTGAAATTACATATCCGTTAACTCTGATAGAGCCGGCATTGGAGCCTTCATTTTTTTCAGCAAAGCAGTGCCCTGGTCAGCCAGGCCGACTTCCTGTCACAAAGAGCTAGTACTGGCTCAAACCCAAATACTTAACTGGCATGACTCGTTAAAAAAGCAAGAATAATTAGGCTAACTGACCAGTATTCCTGACGTAGCAACATATGAACATCTCAGGCAGCGCAGTGGCACTTTCGCAGCACGAGGGCTTCCTCCAACAGTGCAAAGACATGCATGTTAGGCTATGTGGTCCATGTTAGGTACTTTAGGTGTGAATGTGAGCATGGCCGGTTGTCTGTTTCTCTATATTAAACCCTGTGATAGACTGCTCCTGTCCAGGGTTTAGCCTGCATCTTACCCAGTGACAGCTGGCTGAAGCCCTCCCGCAGCCCTGAACTGGATAAGCAGTTAATAAAACAAACCAGCGGGTTCAGCAACCTTTGAACATCTAGTCAACTAGTCACTAACATCCCTCAAATACATACCTGCCAAAGTACTCTGAACTCAGAACAAAGTACTCCTTTTGAGGTAGTTCCGTTTGCAGCAGTTGTCTTCAGGACCCCATTTTGTCACATTTTGCTACGGTGACACTAACACAGGCTCACAAGGTGAAAACAATGCCAGCAAGCTGTTCCGTCCAGATGTCCAGATATTACACACATCTCCGAGAGAAGATAAAAGGCTGCAGCACTGACCCGGTCAGAGTTACACACAAACTGCAGCATTAGCCCTGCTGGAGGTCCTCAGGTGTCTTTTGGGTGAAGTAAACCTGCCCTCTGACCTTTCCAAAGACCATTTTTCAATACAGCATGCACCACACTCACCAAAATCCAGCTTGAGCATTGGTATTAGTCTTTCTGTTTGACCTCACAGGGTGTAAACTTTGGTCTTTGGTAAGTTATTTCCTCACATCACATATTTCCTCCCCAGCCGAGAGAAAGTCAGTCCCAATTTACCTTTGAATACATCCCAAATTCACAAGCACGTTAGCGGGCATAATCCAGCCTCGATTTGCTCATTCGAGCACAGAGGGAGACAGTGAGAGAGACAGGGAGATTACCAACTAGGATAGCTGTTGTCATCGCCAGCGCCAGAGTAGGTGGCCAACAAAAGCCAGAGAAACACAAAAACATGCGACAACCCTGTGACGGCGTCTCAGGCGAGGCTGATGTAGGAGGCGAAATAGGTGGTCTCCGCTCCTGTTGGTTTGTCTGATTTATTGATATCCCTCACTGGGGAGCTTTGTCTTTCGTCAGACTGTCAGGGCGCGCGGGTGGCGACGCGAAGAGCGGGGGGCGGGAGGGGGGAGGTGGTGGGCTGCGGGAGAACGAGAAGGGAAAAAAAAGTGGTTCTTTCTGCTGATAGGGCATATTTTCTGTCAACAGTCTCTGGCAGATGAGTGTATGTGATAATACCGCTGCCAAGGAAAGTCTCTCAGCTCTTCAGCCTCCGGAAGAATATTTCTGTCTCAGCTCGGGGCCGTGGCTCTTCTCTCCCCTCCTTCTCAGCTTTTATAATTCAGTAAACTGAAGTAATTACCACAGAGGCATGCTCAATAATTACAAAACGCTCTGTCACGGTCATGTAGGTAATGGCATCTCTTGCTCTGCTGCCAGCGATAACACAGGTGAGACGAATTGGAGAAAACAGATCTGATAGCATTGTTATGGTAAAGAAATGACATTATGATCAAGGGCAGCACCGCAGCTGTGGGGGTGGGGGTGGGTATCGACTCATATGTTCATGCACGTGTCCTCTCTTCTCACCACAGGTGCAAAGAGATACCGAATAACTGGTGCTGGCATTCTGCTGGACGCACAAGAACATCCAGACTTCCAGCTTCATCGTCTATCCTGCTGATGTATCGTCGCTCTTTCAGCAAATCAGCGTGAAATCTGCTTAATTATCAGCCGCAAATCGACAAAACATTAGGAGTTGTTTACTGTAATCCCATTTTGCTTAGTATAATTTCCTCGACTCTTCTCCTGGTGGCGTGTTTACCCTGGATTGGACATGGTGGCGTCCTGGAGATCCCGCGGCTTCCGCAAGACAGCCACGAGAACGCGCCACGTAATTAGGAAAATGCGGCCCTAATGCTCGTCTCCTTGAGAGTTTGACCCTATTTGTTTGTGCCGAGGTAATTTCATTACGCCTGTGCGATTCCCAGGAGCTACCGCGAGTTAACGCTAAATGCTCACCAGAGAGGGGATAAGTATTTGGCAAGGCATCAGCAAAGAGAAGAGAGGGAGCTGCGGAGCTCAATAACACTTCTTTCATGTTGACAAATTCCATTAGTGCGCAAAGGCTGGTGTTTGTGCTCTATTTTATTTATGATAATGCTCAGGCATCGGAGGGAAGCAGTATTCATCACCCATGCCACCTATGTAGTGTGATGGTGTGCAGCAGAAGTGTCTGTGATTTGCACAGCATGCTCACGGTCGCCTTCACTCCCACAGGCCTGCGGGAAAGTGAAGGTGGCCTCCTGTGTGACAGTTTGAAGTGCCTGTTTTAGCTCCCAAGTTCTCAGCCATAAAGATCGAGAACTTCTTACCCTTTTTTCTTCAGCTCGTCTTGTTGCCTGTTATATAGGATGTCAGAAACTACATGCTAAACATGAAAGGCTATGAACTGTCTGAGGACACATTTGTCGCTTCTCCACAGTTTTAAAGCTAAATTCTCACCAATCACATGTCCGAAGTTCAGTTTTTATCATCCAAAAATGTAAAATCTCCTTGTCCAAGATCTTAATCTTCAATTAGAATCAGAAAAGACAAAATAATATCTGCCCCTGACCAAGCTGTAAACTCTAACTCTGATGTCTATTTTTAATATTTTAGGTGAATTAATTTTTTTGGTTACACTTTATAACATGACCTGCCCTCCCCTGTGTTTAAATGGACTTTTAATGTAATTTATTTGAAATAACAATGTAACTATATTTGAATTTAAATACTTAAGGTAGTGAAGGTTTAGTAAGTAAATAAATTTAAGCACTGTGTGAGAAATGTTACGTAATCTCAAAGAAAAACAAACAACATTTCTTCGTCTTGCATCGTCAATATGCTGAACTTTCAGGGTGCAGGCCATTATATGCAGTGGATCAATCTGATCTTTTTATATGTTGTGATGTAATATTGATTATGTTGATGTTCTATTTTTTTAACTGTCCCTTAATTTTACTAATATAAATGTGATAAGGACTGTTCAAACTTACCAGCCTACACGAAGAAACAAGGAGCATGAAGTGACTTATTTTTTCTCTCTTTCACAGTCACTATCAAACAATTAAACGTAACTCTGGAAAGGAGCGACTTCTTTCCTGTACAATATCTGGAAGCCGCCTCATGATATGGCCCACAGCCCAAAAAGTACAGAGTACTTATAATGTAAGATGGTTAAATGTTGTTTGTTTTCACACAAAAAATCACACCGTACTTAAAATTACTCTCTGGTGTTTATTTCGTCTCAGCTTTTCCCCCTCAGATTGTCTTTGCTATCCTGAAAACATCCTCCTCAGTTAATGATTTTTGTGATCATTTTTGTTGGTCTTTTCCTGCATGTCTGCCTTTTTCAGTCTCTTTCCTGACATTTTACGACCTCCTCTGTACCCTGCATAACGGGTTTTGACACCTGAGTATATGTCAATAAAGTCGTGGCACAAACTGTCATTTAGTTCAATTATCATGGCCTGAAATATGACAGAAACCACTCTGTTCAGAGAAAAGCTTAAAGGGTTTCTCCTACTCAAGTTTCGAGGGGTACAGAGTAAAGACATTTTTTTTTAAAAGGTGTGTGAGTGTGACAGCCGATGGTTGCTGATCATTCACGGCTAATTAACATGTCCTATAAAGCAGCTCAGTGGGATGTCTCTGCTCTCAACAGGCAAAGTTTCTATTCCAGTACATGATCACCTTGCCTGCATGTGTTTCTGCATGCATGTGGCTTTATGTGACTGTAAGTGTGCTTTCAGATGCCTGTGTGTGTGTGTTTTCTCTAAATGCATGTGTGTAATTATGTAAGTGTCCCATGTATGTGTACGTGTGTGTGTTTTAGATGTTTCGGGGGGTACAAGCACACATAAAACACTGAGGTTGGAACATTCTGATGTCAACAGCGAAGCAAGAAATAGGAAACAGATTTAAATCTTTGGCGTTGAGGACGCTGTTCGGGAGCCAGGCGAAATCTCCACGCCGAGCCCGGCATCGCGTGTGACAGGGGCGCATAGTGGGATAGCCCTTTATTCTATACCCACAAAGCAGAAATCGAGAGAGGTGCGTCCCATCTGAGGACAGAGAGTCAGTGCAGGTTGTACCTATTAGGACAGCTTAGTAACTCAAGAAGCAGCAATTTAAGAGCAAAAGAAGCAGAGGGAGGAGGGTGGATTGAGGAAGAAAGCTAAACTAATGCCATAACTCAGGGGGCTCCCAAAAGACAGCTTTGAGGATTGGACTGGATGACAGAAAAGCTCGTCATCACAGAGGTGGGTACGAGTAATGAGAGGACTCGCTCCATGCCAGACATTATCGTGGAAGAAGAGGCCTCCTTTTGTCTTTTGAAACTTGCGTTGGCTCAGGGTAGAAATAAAGAAACAAATCCTGGAACGTGCATGGGTGATAGTTGGCAACAGAGAGCTCCAGTTTCCAGAAATTTCAAAGCATTGTTGGATAAAAAAAACAACAACAAAAAAATACCACAATTTTTCTATTGTGTTAAGACACCGAAAAGGGGCACGGGACATGACAGGGGAGAATGTACCAACCTACTGCAGTTCCCCCCCTTCAGTTTTCAATCTTTTGCGGTTGGCAGCAGGGACAGAGCCCAGGAAACTGAATCCTATCACTTAAATGGTTAAGTATTTTATGAGTAAAATGCTTCCAAATGCCTCCGAAAAACCTTCCAGACCACACCAAAGACAAAATGAGGTAATATTACGTTTCTGAAAAGTCCCCAGTATGATACCCCAACTCTGCTGTAATTGCATCAGAAAAATGGTGCGCAATTCTCTCTGTTACATGTCAGGCCATTTGACTTGGCAAAAGCTGTGCTCATTAAGAGTGTGGGAGAGAAAACTTCTCAAATTTTTCCCAGCTGAAGGCTTGTATGCATACAGAGAGGAGCACAACATGCAGACGTACAGTATCGCAAAATGTCATCTATACGTATGAAACTTGTGCAAAATCTTCTCACAGATTGTGTAAGAGCAACAACAATACAGACAGTAGATGTGAACATATAAATACGTCACACTAGCTCTAGAAAAGGAAAAGGCAGTGTACCCCCACACACAGACCTCACTTGGCTGTCCCACCTAACATTTTTAGTTTTTCATTCTTCCAAGTGATCAATCAACATCCTCTACCCTCATCTACAGTCACGAGCTCTAGGTAGTGACCAAAAGAATGAGGTCACAGATACAAGAGGCAGAAATATGCCTTCTTCAATGGGTGGCCGGGCTCTTCCTTAGACAGAAGATGATGAGCTTGGTCATTCAAAAGTAACCAGTTAAGGTTTGCTTGGGGATCTGACTAGGGTGCTTCCTAGGTGAGGTGTTTTGGGCGTATTCAACCAGTCCCAGGGTAGATCCAGGACTCGCTAGAGAGATTATGACTCTCGGATGACTTGGGAATGACTCAGTTTTCCACCCGGATAAGCTGGAAGTGGTGGCCCAGACTGGGCTTCTGCTTGGACTGTTACCCTTCAGACCCAAACCCAGATAAACAGTAAAAAATTTACTGATTTTGAAGGCATCCGGTGAGTCTCTCCTCCCACAGTCGGACTAGCGAGGGTTGTGCTCGTCTGTTCTCTCGTAGATCTTCAGCAAGTGGTGGGCTCGTCTAACCAGAACCTGGTTCATGTGTTGCTACAGAGCAACACATCTGTCAGCTAAGAGACATAATCTCTCCAGCTGCATCTGCTCTGGATGCTCTTCCCCTTTGGACATCCCTAAAACATCTCACCTGTGGGGCTTTTGGGAGGAATCCTTGTCAGATACCTTAACCACCTCACTGGTTCTTTTTCAGTGTGGGGGAGAGCTCTGTGCCTCTCTCAGTTATCTAATTTCAAATCATGTACCATAATATTATTCTTTCAGTCGCTACCCATAGCGAAGGTAGGAACAAGGATCAACCAGTAAATTGACAGCTTGACAGCACAAGAGGCTGGTACAGTGGAAGGGGTAAGAACATTTAATTCCGAGGAGATCTTGGAGTCTAACAACCTTGTCAGGCGCAGGGACATAGGAGACTCTCCCTCGAGCCAGTTCTAGAAAAAGGCCCATGTGGGTCCTGGTGTGGGCCTTGGTGGTCCTGTCCCAACTCAATATAGTGTTCTGATATTTATTAACAGATTTCTGATTTCAAAAGGCTATATTTTTTTTAAATAATTGACACACACGCTACAGTTTAAAAGACATGGCTGAAAATAAAGTTTTAAAGTCTTCAGTTTGTACTGCAAGTCAACTATATGTGCATACGATACTCAATCTTGTCCCACACTTTTGCAAGCGTGTCTGCAGCCACTGCTGTTGCTACCTACCAGGAACCACGTGAAACTCACGAATCCGCTCTTTCTAACAGTGCACGTTTCGATTGTTACCGTTGAAATGGCTGCAGAATTAAAGCATTTTGATAGCGGATGATTCTTCTTGATACACCCTGTACTTTCAGAGAAGCCCCTTATATGCACCAATTAACAATATCATTACTTACTACTTCTATTACTACTACTACTGATGGATTGCAAACACCTGGGGATGTATGTACGAAAAAAAAAAAGATTCTTAATGATGAATTAAACTGTGCTGCAGCCCAGGAAGGAATCACATCTTCTTTCCTGCGGCCTCATCCTGGGATTACACAATAACTTAATCACTGTCAAAACTCATGGGCAGAAGAAATAAAAACACCTTCCCCCTAAAAAAGAAAAAGCTCTGCAGGGATTTTGAGTGTGTTGGCCCTTTCCAGCTGTGGGCCCCTTAACCATCATCAGCCTTTCAGCACACACTGGATGATGATTATTGCAAATCGTGTAAGTGACACTAAAAAGATGCACTGGGACCACATTTCAGTTGCAGTGTGAACACAGCCTAATTCACAAGTCGCTTAGAGGGGGCTCTTTACTCGCCGACTGTCACTAAAACGCCATGTTACAATATTTGAATCTTTAAAAAAAAACAAAGAAAACAAAAATCCTCAATGATTCAGAGGCCCCGCCCCCCTCTTTTGTGGTCTCTTTGGCAGCCTAATCTACTGAACATAAAAAATGAAGGGAAAAAAAGGGCTATCATGAAGCAGGCTTTCCCTGTAAGTAATCCCCTCCTCTCTGAAAGGAGAATGGTGGGAGAGAGGTGTTGGGAGGGGAGGGGGGGGGGTTTGCTTCTAGTTATGTCAGGCTGTATTTTAAACAGTGCTAATCATATACCTTTGTGGACACTTAATTAAAATTACAAAACCAATTTTAATCGGTGGTCCAATTAATATGTAAATGTATGCAAATGTAGTAAAACAAGGTGGTGATTAAGTTAAGGACACTCTATTTCATGTCTTCCTTAAGTGTGAAAACAAACCGTCTCTTTTTCCCCTAGCAAACCCCCCCCACACACCCCCACCCCACCAAAAAGACACCCGAGACTGATGGATCGTCATGTTTATGGGCCGCATGCTGAGTTAGGAAAATATCCTCTGTGGTATCATTTTTTAAAAAAAGAAAAGACGCAAAAAGAAGAGCTGCTAATCCACATTTTTTAATATAATTGACTCCCCAACACACACACACACAGACACAAAAGGAGACACACAGAACCTGGCGTACACGTGCATTAATGTTCATTTACCTAAGGTCACGGCAAAGTTATATCGTGTACGTTATCTCACAGTGCGACAGAGGTGGGGGGAGGTGTGTGTTTGAAATGCAAGCCAAAGTTTTCCAGGCTTGAGGTGAGAGTTGACAATTCCAAACGAGCAGACTTTCAATTCTAATTAGGCCTCGGAGATACGGTGGTCTTTCAAAGCTGTATCTGGAAGGTGGGGAAGTGGAGGGGTGGTGGTGGGGGTCTAGCAGGTAATAATGAATCAGAATCTGAGTGGATATTAAATAACTTTGGGCACAGAGAGGGACAGAGAGAGAGGGAGCGAGGAGAAAATTAATTTAACCTGCAAGTGAAACCTGCAGCGCCGGCCAGCACGAGGTGAGCGCAGGTCATTAAACTTTGTTGCCTCTGAATTTATAGTCTCCGATAGTTTTATGAAAACAATAAAATGATCCCAAATGTGCTGTAATTTAATCATATGTGTTATTAAAACTACTGAGGCTGGATATTTTCATATATTACCCGCCAGCCCCATGAAAAACAAGCGTTTGTCTGTGGACATGCAGCTGCTGTTACGTACAGTGTCCTTTTAAAGGCCTGAGCTGGTACGAGTTGCTGCATGAATGACAGAAAAAGGCTAAATGAAAAAGATTTGATGACACTTTTGTTTAAGTATATCGGTCAGCTGGGGCTGAATCTCTTCACACTGTGTTCTGGCCTCGTGTACGGCTGCCAGATTTGGTTAGGTTTTAGGGCTGTGGACTTTGGCCAATTTCTGCTGGAAGTCAAGTCCAATTAGGGGGCTAACTCGGGATAGTTCGGGGCCTGTATCAGCACCGGGAATCGGGATCATTCTGTTGTGTCATTTGTCACAAGTTTGACATAAATCTGGCGAGGTGACATACAGGGTTTGGACATTTTACATAAGCAACATCCAAAGATATATGCTACGGCTTTTGATGCAAATTCCTGTGATGCATTAAGGCTTTTACCAACTGTTCCCAAACGTAAAGAGTGAATTACACCATCCTTTATCACAAGCATCATTTATGTACTGACTCCAGCTGCTCCTCTATTAACAACAAAGGTTCCAGCAAGATGATTAGACTAATACTGCATTTACTTTTAGAGAGAAAGTAAGAAGTAAGAAGGGACAGAAGAGGAGAAGAATTCACAATTTTTACCCCATTCAATTCCATTCCCTTACTTTACTTTATTATATTATATAAATACATTTATGTCAGACTTATTTATACTGAATTGTGTGCGCTCATGCAACATTTTTCCTTCTGCATTTGACCTCTCGGGGCCACCGTTGAATGTGCAGCAGGCAGGTCAAACTAAGACTTTAACAAGGGTGAACCTGACAGGAACACACAAAGACCAGCAATGAGAAAAACAAAGCAGGACATGGCTAGACTAAATCAACATCAAGACGGAGAGGTTGAAATCTAACATTTCTCGCAGTAACGTGGATCATCTGAAACCCAGTGATGATAAAAAGAAGTCATTATAAACACGCAGACCGTCGCAGCGTGTGCTAGAGTCACACCGTGATTCTAGTAGTTAGATGAGCTTTGCTGTTATCATGTATGTGAGCTAACCGGGGCTGTGTTTCTGCATGCATGCACGCTTGCCTTCTTACATTCATGCATGTAAACATGAGTCCAATTTTATGTCGCGTACAAGCTTGTGTTGCCTCTGTGTGTGTGTGTCACACTGTACTTGTTCACTCACGCTTGCCTGCTTGTTTTCTTCCTTCCAACTCAAATACAATTTTTATGAGTTTGTCTATTCGTCCTGTGTGTGTGTGTGTGTGTGTGTGTGTGCTTGTGTGTGTGCGTGTGTGCGTGCATGCATGTATAAAGCAAAGCCAGCAATTTTCACTTCATGAGCAGGATAAGGTGTGTGTTAGTGTGTGTGTGTGTGTGTGTGTGTGTGTGTGTGTGTGTGTGCGTGGGTTCAACACCCGTGAACGGCATCTTCACACGGGTTACGTGTGTTTCTGTGTGCGTTGAACCTGCAAGTTAAGTCTTTAGCACACAAGGTGGGTGAGATGCTGAAAACAGCTTGTGTCATCAAGTGTTAGCAACCTGTAATCCCATCTGAGTCATGAGAATGTGCAACCCCCCCCCACACACACACACACACGCGTAGCACGGCGGCTCCCTGGGGCTCAGAGTGCAACCTGCGCCCTGCTGATACCGCCGCTACACGAGGTTTCCAGGTGACTTACATGCATAAACACCAGGAGGGGGGTCTCAGCTGTTAGCGAGGTGAAGCTAGTCCCAGAGCGAGGGAGATGATACTGACAGTCACAGAGCAGGAGCAGGTAGCTTTGCTGGTGGCAATTTAGTCTGCATAGCAAGGCTGTGAAGACACAGCTGCCTGAGCTAGAGCTAAGAAAAGACTAGCAGTGATACTGAATGGTTTTCACAGTGACAGCTCTACTAGGTCGAATGCAATCAGTACCTTACTTTGGGAAATGTTTGCTGCTGCTGCTGCTGCTGCTGATAATGCATCTTTAATTTAATAAATGTTTCATGGTCTCTTTGTGGGTTGCTTATATTATTCCCATCAAGGTCTTTAAAAAATGACTTAATAGAATTCTGGTAGAAAAATTAAGTTGCCTTCATCCTATAATTGCCTCTTGTGGTTATAACGGCCACCATCTATCCATTCATCCATTATCTACCACTTATCTGGGTCCGTGTCATAGGGGCAGCAGGCACCACTACAGCTTTTCTGTAGAGGAAACCAAGAAGAGTCCATGTACATGTCTGAGCAACCTCACCTAGGGGGCATCCTAGCCTGACGCTGAACCACATCAACTATCCTGTGAGGACAAGCTCCTTTAAAAAAGGAGCTTCAGGGTCCTTATCCCGAAGCTTATGTTGGCTGCTGGGGGTGTCTGGCTGTCCCACAACCCAACCTACACACCAATCTACCTTCAGCTCATGGACATAGGTGAAGATACAAATGTTGTCTTCATCCTCAGCTCAACAGGCAAATCCACATCAATGCAGATGTTGCAGATCTGCACCGATCCACGTGTCCATCTCCTGCTATGCTGGCGACTTGCGGCTCAGGATGTAAAACAGGTTGTCCGCCAATCTGACATTTTGGTGGTTTTTCTCCTTCGCTTCTCCAGTCTGCATGTCTTTGGCAAGATGCTAATCGCCAAGGTGTATCTATGAGTGTGAATGTTATAGAAGGCGCTGAGGTATAGAAAGAAAGGGCTTATAAGTGTGTTTGACTGGGTGAATGAGGCTCGCTTTGGGTGTCAGTTAGAGTAGAAAGTACGAGGGCTTTTACCATTTACTCTTCAAAGTGGACACCTGTCCACAACAAGGTCCATCTGGTCATAGTTTAACCATATAAAGCACTAAATATCATCACATGACCTCTAAACTCTGCAAGTGCCAATCCACTGGAGCTTTGGGAAGATGGGTATGAAGACTCCACAAAGGACCTAAATGATCCACTGACTCAGGGCCAGGCCCCAAATGGTCACCAATGCACTGGAGCTACTTCAGTTGCAAAGAGCATTTTGAATACTCGTTTCATTTTCCATGATAACTTTCTATGAGATATCAAACATCACTGGAGATTCATTTTAGTAAAATAAATCTAGTAAAGGATAACTACAGCGTCTGTGTATGTTAACTTCGCCTACAATTTCATTTGCTCTGAATGAAATGTGACAACGCGGCCAAGAAAAAGAAAAATGTGTCCAAGTTTGTTCCCTGAACAAACCGTCTAGATGCAGCAGTGATTTACAGTAACTGTGTGAGTAAAAATTAAGTGGAGTTGTCAACACTGAAGGATTTCCAACTTTTTGGTCAGCAGTGAAATAAACTCACATTTACACCTCAAAAAGCCTTGCATGAAATGGATATAAAATACCTATATTTTGATATGTATTTACATAAAAACAAAAGAGAAAAGGCAGGATGGCTCCTTCGCACACACGATAACAGAAGCATTGTTAAATGTGATTGTGTTTGAAAGGGTCAATTGGATGTTTTCTTTCTTTCCAGACAGCTTTCGAACAAAATCCAAGATACGCATCACAGCTGGACTCGGTCCGGATTGGCTCCGCTTGCTGGAGAATGACTGAATTCTGTCCAGTCAGTCAGGCCAGTTTGCAGCAGCTAAACTGGAAAGCCTCCACTCAGCGGGGTTACCTCATTTGAATCAGTGGTGGATGGGGGTGGGGGGTTGCTGCTGTTGGCCAAACCTGGTTTATCCCTGTGTAGTGCAAATATTTTGATCTGTACGAGACTGGAATATGACCTTCTGGCTTGTCATAAGTACTGCTGATAAGTGAGCTGCATTTAACATCAGAAAACTGCTCATACCATCTTTGCGTAACGTAAAATCTAACCCATGTCCTGACCCTTGGTTTGTGGGATTATCTTTTCTTTCCATATATCCAAAAAAAATCCAAAAAAACCCAGTGACTCTACACCACATTTAAGAGTAAAAAAAAAAATAGATGCTCTAGAGTAAGTTTACACAAAGTGTTTTTTGATTTCAAATCCATTGTTTGCTACTTAGACATCTGCAGTGTGATAATACGCTTGCTGTGGACAAATGCGATCTAATCTGAGGTGACGCTTCACCCAACACCGACATCAAACGCACGTCTCGGAGACAAAATTATCACCTGCAAAGAGATACGCCGTGGTGAGAAAAATGCTGCGGTACGAATCACAAACAGCAGGATTGTCGGTTATCTCGAGTGACAAGTGTTGAAAGGTATTATTCTGCCTTTGAAAATTAAATGTAAAAAAAAAATAAAAATGACAACACTTCTTAAAATTAGGCAGGAGTGGTTTTTCACACCAGGGGAAAGCACCTGACTGCAGGGACATGAGAATGAGTTAACTGTAAATTTGAGGTGGGTGGCTTTAACGTATTAATTTTCATTAAATTTAGAAGAGATTTTATTTACTGAGATGCCTTTATCGCCTGTTATCCTTGGCTTCCAATGGATTTTACAACCTTGGGGGTCCACGATCTGTATCTTGAGACAATTAAATTACATGGGCTGCACAGTGCAAATACCCTAAAACATTTCCCTACCAAAAAAAACAGGCTGCATGAAGGTGATACTAATGGTAGGGCTGGCAAGTCCACAGAGATATCCACTCAATAGGCAATTTAAAAATGGAAGGAGGTGGTTTGACTAAGCAATAAAAGTGTTGGACTGCCAGCAAGGGCAGACACACAGAGTGGAGTGAGGTATAGAGCGGGTGGTGGGAGGTGGGGGACCAATTAGCTTATTTATGAATCAACAGCAATTCCGCTGATGACTTGATCCTGAATTTGATCGGACTGCAGGTTTTGAAGTCCCCTAACAAAAAGAAAAAGAAAATCATTTATCTAATTCACTTTATTGGTAATAATCATGAGTCTCCCTTTGGCCTGCACTAATCAGAATCCCATTGATTTCCTCTGGACTCAAGGACTGCAATAAAGCAGCCTGAGCTGGCTGACTTCAGAATTTACAGTGTAAAGGATAAGCATGGAATTATGTGGCCCTCAAGCTTAATTGTTCGTACTGAAGATGTAACTGTTTGAGAGTGCTCGATAAGAAAAGGCCAACTGACCGTGTCACCTTGGTGGAGCGACTTTACGATACTAGCTCAGTTGGCGTGCTCCAAGTTGGGTTTCAGGTTACATATCAGCTAGAACTTAATGGGTCCACTTTATTGGGTCATCTTATTTTTTCCTTTAAATATCCAAAGTTGTGCCCCAGGGTTCCATATTTGGGCTACTGCTCTTTTCCCCAAATATGAAAGTCTAAATTTTACTTTACACACCACTATGCTGGATTTAAATTAAACAATCAATATGTGATGGAAGCTTTAATTCAATTCAGCTTTATTTATATAGCCTCAAGGCACTATATTTTGTAAGGTAAAGACCCTACAAATAATACAGAGAAACCAGCCAACTATAAGACGACCTCCTGTGAGCAAGCACTTTGGTGACAGTGGGAAGGAAACACTTCCTTTTGATAGGAAGAAACCTCTGGCAGAACCAATGTATCAGTTACTGCTATTTTATTTTAAATTACACAGTCCTCCCAAATTAATTAGAAAATTTAGCCATCAGTTTCACAGCCAGGTGAGGCCTGTTCCTTTGTTATTTCTTGATAAATGAAGCCAACATGATATAAGGTCTTTATGGCTCTATGGCTTTATGAAGTATAAGGCCTGCTCCAGCTAGGGCAGCAATCAAATATAAACACATACAAACTATGCAGGTTATATATTTGTAATTGAGCTTATGAAGGAAAAATACACTGTATTTTATGTTAATGCAATGTTTCAAACGTCCTATAAACATGAACTGAGAGTTTGTTTCTATGGTCTTCATTTCAGCTGCTGTACTGTCCGGTATGCATCTTTGGGTTTCAGGAGCGATGCATCCATAGATAAGCACATCTCTTTTAGAAGCACACATTTCTGCTGAGCCATGCACTGACTTGTGTAAACTTGGGTCAGTCAAAATGTGGAACAGAGAAGGGATAAAAACACTGTACAGTCTCACATAAAGTGGGACACCTGGTCACTCCAGTTGAGACCTTGAAGGCTAAACCTCGTGGGGCACTTTTTGCCATGATCATGGTGGTGGTTTTTAATTTTGTGGCTGATTTTAAAATTGTGGCTAAAAAACACATTGCAAGACTTTGAGGTAAAGCTTTGATTAGCCGAGTTAAATAGCACCACACTGTTGGGACTAAAGACACTAATTCATTCTTTCTTCTTGTTTGCCTTCACTTTACATGGCATTAGGATTAAAATCTCTGTCTAAAAATGTGATAAAAGTGCTGTTTGCCGATAACAGTATCAAATAAGACAGCCAAATGCTCCCTGTTTTCTCTCGGCATAATCAAAGCATTTAAGATTATGCATTAATGATGGCATAACTAACCCCCTTCGCGTTGTTAAACGAGGTTACCAGGTTAGCGAGTGCATTATTATACAGCGGCAGTCACTTTGCACATCATCACCATCCTCATTATTGTGTTCACTTTTACAGGTGATGCTGCTGGAAGAGGACACTGTGATTCGAAGGCAAGCGCAACGTGAATGAAGACAAACAAAAGATCATTAGAGCACATTAAAATCCACATTACAGCTTTTACTGCCTCCTCGGGAGTCAAATGCAGTGGGTGAGTCATAAGCAGGCCTGCTAACTCACCGCACTGTGGCCCAGTGGCAGCTCATGTGGACGCCTGCCCACTATTTGCAATTTGGCAGCAACACGATCAGAAGCTCACAGAGGTATATGATGTTACTGTATGTGGGCAAACACACATCAGCTCAACCAAAGTGAGCATTTAAGCCAAGAGGGGGCCAAGTGTGCAGCTTGAATTGACCCTGGCTTGCAAGTAAAAGATGAGAACGCAGTCATCCACTGAAATAAATGACCTCCACTTATTCAGCTGGAATCTCTGGGGACGTTTTAGCATACAAGGAAAGGTTGCAACACGTGGGAGAAGTACCAGACAAAGTTAAAATTAAAAAAAGTTTTTTAAAGAATCCTCAAAGAAGTTTTCAGCCTGTATTGTGTTGTAATGCTCGTACATGTGAGCGGTAGCAATCAATTCTTATCTAAGACACATGAAAAATCAGTGAGTTTGAACTGTTGGAAAGGAAACAGACAGATGTCTGGGAGGAAAAACTAAATCAGAATGAAATGCAGCAACAAGATAAGACTAAAGGAAGGGATATGAGATTGAGCAGCCCGTCAAAAACATACACTGGATATAGAAAAAGGACATAGCTCGTGTGACGTTACCCACACGAGCTATGGTGTTCATGTGGGTAACACCATAGCTCCTTATTTATTTGGAATAACAAACCCAATGTTGCATTGGCTTCATTTTGTAACCTAATGTAATGAAATGTAACTTATTTTAAGCACAGTGCAAAAGTTCATGACAGCATGGCTTCTGAACTAACAATCAATGAATGATCTTTAATAGCAAACAAAAGCAGAAACACGACTAGCCCCAAAGCCTCCATTTCCACCCGTACCTATTTCTAGCAGAAACTGTGGCCACAATGTTTTTCTGTGAAGTCCTCTTTGGGCTAGTTTTCAAATTCGCTGCTGGCTCTGTGTCCACACGCTAAAACAAAGATCTTCTGTGCGTCCTCATTAGTGTGTGGGATTGTAGCTTCAGGTATCCAGTATATTGTTAACTGGTAATTATACATTTCAGTGCAGGCTGTGTTATAGACTAATGCAAAAGTAATGCAGTGATTATTGTGACAAATTACTTTCAACAGGGAACAACTAAGTAATGTAATGGATTACCTTAAAAGAGGAATTCATGTGTAAGACATTACTTCTTTTGAGTAAACACTCATGACAGAAGGTTAAAAACACTTTAACCCAGACTCTATGTTATTTAAGAGAAAAAATGAAGGTGAACGTCAAGGTTCCCTGTTTGATAAACTGTAACCCGTAACAGCCTAAAGACTCCGTTTATCCAGCTGTACTTAAATCTCTGAGCTCAGCTTCATGTGTGCTAAACCCCCTCGGTGTTTTGCCGAGGGTGACTCCTACAGCGACAATCAGCGGATCAGAGAGAGAGAGGATCCACAGCAGCACAGCTCCACCATGATAAATGAGTTTGTATTGTCTGTCAGGCCGGCTTCCTGCCAGCCCAGGTCACTGGTTATTAAATTACCACTTGTCAATGTCCTAAATACTGATTGATGGATGAGCATGGCAAATGAAGGACTCCTATGACTTTTGTTACCCTCTCCCAGTTTTCTCTGTGCAAGGCGAAACCTATACCAGATTGTTATTGGCATGTATTGAATGCATGCTGGCGGCTTTCTTCCTGAAACAGTTTTATTAATGCTCATTTCAGAACAATGTTTCTAGCCCCTGTGGGTTCTTAGGCTTATTACAAAGAAGGGTTTGGACCTTTTTTTTCTTTTCTTTTTTTAGCACACTCGTCCAATTCTGCAGATGCCAAGAAATTTAATCAAAAGCACAGCAATAGTTTGCCTTATCTAAAAGCAAAAGACACATATTGCTTCTTTTGTTTCCCTTTTTTTTTAACTTTCTTGAAGCACAAAAGTGCAATGTCCTTTCTAAAACAAACAAACAAACAAAAAACACCTATGAACAGGCACCTTTTAAAAGAGTAACGCTACCCAAGGATTACACTGCATTGAAACTTAATTGTAAAGTGTGAAAACTGTAAAAAAAAAAAAAAGTTGCCTGGGTTTTTCTACATTTTGTAGCTAATATGTGCCTGTTAATAAAATAAAAGTTTAATATTCAATTTAATCAATTAGTGTTTTATGACAGGAAAATGTGAGTTTTATCCTTGATAAAATAATTATCTATATGGTTAGATCTTGTGTTGGGTTACGCTTTGGATTCAATTTGGGAATTATTGCTTTTTTTAAAAAAAATGTGGAAATAAATACCATCTCAGCTTGGGTGCCTGACATCCCTCTCACGCACAGCAGGTATCATCACGCTTCAGTTCAACTCACTGGTGCCAACACAGTAATCTCTGTAAAAATGATATATGAATTTGCAGAATCTGTAGGCATGGGGCTACAAGGCTTTCTATTTTCTGCTTGTTGTTCACTTGTGGTCCGAGTTCTGTTGAGCAGTCCAAATTGAGCATGTTTTGATGGAGTGCATGTAAATGTCAAAACCATCGGCTTAACCTTTTAAAAAAAACTTTCTGCATTCAGAAACACCAACAACAACATGGCAACCCGAGGCCATCAACTATCAATGGCATCCAGCAACTTCAAGTAGTGACAGAGTAAATAACAGCTTTCGGTGCATAATGGGCAGGTCCCATCAACTCTGAGATGAGCTACTCAAGTGATGAGGGCAAAGGATACCACTCATTGGCACATGAAGGGGTAATAACCACCTCACTGGAGCCTGGAATATCTGCTAGCAACCAACCATTAGCTACCATTGAATCACTTTATCTGTTTACTGGGCTTCAGACTGGCCAATGCAACTTTGTTGCTACATTCAGCAGTTCTTTATATATTTTTAGCATCAGTTCTTTCAAATACTTCAGTGAGCATACACAAATGTCTCTCAGTCCATTTACTTAATAAAGCCTTTTAATCTCATGTCAAGTTCACTTGAGCTTTTCCTGACTTACACCTTCGACACACATAACGTAAAATAGTAATGTAATGTAAAATAGTGGTATATGTGTAACATTGCTAGCTACTATTAGCACTGTAATACCCTGAATCTGATAGAAACAGTTCAAAACAAATCTCAGTAGTATTTGCTTTCAGATACCTTCAAAATTCTTAAACCAATGGCAAACTCTGCATTCACCAAGGAAATAGACTGTGCGCATCACTCTCAAGTGCATAGAAATAAACGTGTAGCAAATAATTTTGTCAGCTACTGTTTTAACACACATAAACAACTTATGAACTTTTAAACACTTTTAAAGGAACTTTTAGCTATTTAAGCATTTTAAACTACTTACTCATTTGCCATAGTCCCTTATGGGCTGGGCTACACTTGCAAAACAAGTCAACTCCGTTTAATGCAAACTATGGGCAGCAATGGGAATCTCTCAGCAATTCCATGGAGATTTTTGGTGCTTGTCTTTGCGACTGATTTTATCTAGTCACAGCCAGAAACCTCCACCAGACAGTCATGACGTGCCTTGTATTCCAAAAACATACCTAAGCACTTTTTTATGTCTAAAATATTACAGCACGCACAGATATAAGTATATCTTAGAGATGTAAGAGTAACAACCCAGTATTAAGTATCCCCTTTCAGAAGAAAGAAACTAAATCAGCTTTAGAAACTCCTAAATTGCTGCATGTAATGTAGTTCAAAACAAAAATATTGTTCAACATTTGTTTGACTTAATCTGACATAGAAAGAAGCAGTTCTGGAAAATCCATCTTCTGCTCTATCCTCGTGCCTTGTTTTCTCCGGTCCCTGATGTGATGCTGGTGTGTAGTCATGTGGGCCGTGTGCTGAGTGTGTGTCTCAGGGGTATGCTCAGGGTTAGGGGCATTGATGAGTCTGTGGCTGACATTTGAGTGTGATTGAGGGGGAGTGCAGATACTAAATCACCACATTGTACTGCTGTCAGTGCGTCCTGTCGTTACTGCACTTTACCGGCCGACATGATGCCTCTAATGGGATAATAACCAATTAAACTGCAGCACAGAAAACTTGTCTCTTTGATAGAAACCCAAAGCCTGGAGGTGCTCAAAACCAAAACCCAAGAAAGTTGGAGCAAAAAAGATTGCCAAAAAAGTGAAAAAAGTAGCAGTTAAAAAAAATAATCATCAACTGTGTCTTTATTCAACAATCACAAAGAAGATTTTTTTTCTTCATAAGCCTTCATCAGACTTATGAAGAAGTACTGGCTGGCTGTGCGTTTCCTTTTTTCACTCACTGTTAACTATGCCACATTTGTGTCTAATGATAAGGTAAATGAAAGGATATTTCAAAGAGAACTGGCCCTCCCTGAGTATTTTTTTTTCTTTCAAAGACTGGACAAACTGGAGCAGTTTGGAAAAAGACCGCAGGCGAGCCGAATGATTGTCAGCCATGCAAATAATCACTTACTTACACTCAGTGAGTTTGCTTCGGATAAGGCAAATTACCATTTGAAAATGAGCTCAAAAACACTCTGGGCGAAAAGCTTGCATCATGATTCTCAGTTATATTATAACAGATACGTAACCACTCGCACACACACACACAAATGCGGACAAACATGCATAAACACGCTGCTCTGAACAAGCTGCAGGGATGGAAGGTTTGTCTTGCTTCTGCATCTAACTCGAATTGGTTTTAAGCCAATCAGATGCCCCTTCTGCTTTATTTTCCAGTAAGTGATGTTTAAAGACATTTCTGCAGCATTATATACAGTTAGAAATGTTGGACGTTGCAGGAGCAGAAGAGGTAAGTTGTCTAATACACGCTGAAAACATCTGCAGGCTTAAACACACATTCACGCAGAGGTTTTTTCTTTGTGCTACGGGAGCCTGAGTTACTCAGTTATAGCAATAATCATGATCATGATGAAATTATTCATTATCTTTGGGAATATCACACATTTATTAATTGTTTCAAAATAGATACAATATAAAAATGAGGGATATAAAAATGAGATAGGCCAAAACTAGGAGTTTGGGGGGGGGGGGTTTACCATGAAACCCATCTTGCAAGGATAAGTCAAGGAAGATGACAAGGAGCCGCAGAGCATGGATGCTGCAGGAAGAACAACAAAGTTACAGCCGCAAGGAAGATAAGGAATCCGGCAACCCACCATCAGGAAAAGAAATCGTGGAAGTGGACTCGACAGGAAGCTTCCTGTGATCCAATGCAAGAGACATTTATTGCTTCCTGTGGATGAGTGTTTTCCAAAGTGGACATATATGTGCTCTCATATTGCACCCCAAACGTTTTCTCCATCTGACGGGTGGCTCTGGTGGATCTCCTCTATATCAGAGGTCCTCAGTCAATTAGACCTCATGGGTGGCTTTAAATCTGGTTTGATATTAAAAGACATCTCCAAATGTTTCACTTTATTTTAGTATAAAGCACAACATTTAGTCCCTGATCACACAGACTTAGAGACCGTTTGGTGCTTCATGAGCAACCACAGGAGTTTATTGGCAGTTGTTGCATGAAAGTGGTCACAAATGTCCTTGTGACTGCTTTGGTTGGAAGCAGTTTGCCTGGAGGTTGTTGACTTGTCTGCAAACACTCTCCAACTGCCCATCAAGTGGTAGTAAAGATCATTTGCCATCCATCCATCAGGGTTGCAGGAAAGCTAGAGTCTATCCCAGCTGTGATAAAGTGAAAGGCAGGACATACTTTGGACAAGTCCCCAATCTGTCGCAAGACTAACAAAGAGACAACCATTAGTACTTACGTTCACACCTGTGGTTATTTTAGAATCACCAATTAAGACTGGTCTGCAACCCCCTGGCAACCTCACTGAGGTAAACTGGCCTGATTGGTCATCTTCAGAATAAAAGTTGCACCTTATTACTACAACCAATACATTTCAAACAGTGCCACTTTTACTTTGAAGATTGTCCAAGAGTTTGCGACACACTTTTTCAAGTTTTGCTACAGCTTGACAGGTATCTGCAGACAAATCACCATTTTTCCACACAAAGTAACGAGTGACCACAGCACTCTGCTCGAGACAGAAGCGATTGACAGTTGCAGCACCCTCTTTGCAAGTAATTTCACCCAGTGACACCCAGCAAACCTCTGCTACAACACACCAACAGGTTGGTAAATTCACATTTTTCCGTAGGAACTGGAGTTTGAATAGTGGTTTCTTTTATAACCATTGCAACTATTTACAAACCAGATCTCTAAAGAGAAGTCCTATTGTGACATGTCAGCTAGAGATTATTCACAGGTGCTACCATGGTGTTGATGGGCAAGAAAACCAATTTGACTGAGAAACCAGTAAATAGTTAGCAACTCAATCATCCTCTCACCGTTTTCTATTAAATTAGCCTTGAAATTCACAAAAGAGACCATAAATGTGTAAGGAAAGTCTCACAGAGGTCTTAAATTAAAAAGGAAGACTGATAATTTCTTAAAAACTTTTATACAATCTGTAAACGTGGCCCCCTGCTGGCCATTAGAAAGAATGCAGAGTAAAAGCACTTCTACACTGGCTTCACTTTTCAGACCCGAATGCTACATTCATTATTTATATACAGTCTATGGAGTTGAACAGCTGAAAATGCTTTGAAATAGAACAATGCTGTATCATGATGAGGTAACATTAGGAGAAAACAACATGTGCAGATGTTCTGATTCACATCTGTGTTGACATTTCGCCTTCTTTTGAACAACAAAAGCATTCGCCAAGCCTTTCCCATCACCTGACACCCATTACAGTCACACAGGCAGCATAAAGAGAAGAGTACACTTCCATAGCTCGCATGAAAGCGCAATCAACAGTCAATAAACCTGCAAGTAATTAATTTGAAATGCTTCCTCTGCCCTGGCTAAAAGCGTCGTGGACTTTCAGCCAGGTGTTTGAGCCGATGTGTCCTTTGGACTGACAGTGTTTCAGGATGAATAGAAAGGTTATAAAAAGCCCTTTAAGCCCATCTTATCCTTTTAGTTGCTGAGTCTATAGCTGAATTCAAAGCTACTGTCAACAATATGAAGTTCCCGGACAGGATTGGAAGGTAAGCAAAGTTTAAGCTACAGTGCCAAGCTAATGCCAGTTTGATTAAATGCTCCGGATACAAGCAGCAGGGGTTTCTGATCCCTTCACCATTATAGTTTTCAGAGCTTATAGTGCCTCCCCTCATTGTACTGCTCTCTTTCTGACCTTCTTCAGCTGAGGCCAATCTATTATATCATCAGATATAGTATGTCGCTCTAACCATGTAAAAAAAAAAGAAGAAGCAAAAATACAGCGGGCGTTAATGGGTGTCGTTTTGGTTGAAAGCGCTGCGACACTTTTTCTGAAGCCCGGCTTTATTTCTAGCAGATGCGTGGCGGTGAATGAACATTTGTTTACATCCCCAGATACATTAAGTGTTTATTTGATAGCAAACACAGCCCAAATTGTCACTTAGCGATGCCAGCTCCAAGTCCAATAAGCCACGGGTCTTTAAAAGTCACAAAGTGCTGCCATGTTTAACAGGGTTAAATACACAAACAAAGATGGATTGAATGTGTAATTTGGAGCATTCAAATTTGGTGGAAGGGAGAGAGAGAGAGAGAGAGAGAGAGAGAGAAAGGGGAAAAAAACACAACAATATTTCTCGGGGTGCATGCAGTACTGCATATTAATTCTTATCGTTGGTGATGAATAATCATGCTTCTTATGAGGAAGAGTCAGTAGAATACAGCAGCACTTTGAGCTGTCATAATTAACAGACTCACTCAACAATGGGCACATTCTCAAAGAGATTTCTTATTAACACAGACATAATGGGCAAAGTGCATATTAGAATGGGTATTTAGAGTGGAAGGGATCACAACTGCCAATGAAAACCCAGTTTTTATGGTCGACGCGTTTCATTGTTTCAGCGTCAACTGAATGTCAGGCGACAGCCGAGGTCTGGGCCGAACTGTATCGCTGCCCTCGGGTGTCTAAAAGCTTTGGCGTGACACCGCCATTACCCACGGGGCCCGTGCACACCTCATTAACACAGAGTATCCTTTGGCCACCCATGGGCGAGACTCAGTCCCTTGGTGGCTTAACAAGATCACATTTAAATCTGTGGCGAGATGGGGGGAAATCGCTTCCTGATGAACATTCAGCAACGGCGCACACAATTATTTCCAGGCTGCTTGAATTTCTGATCCAGTGTGGAGAGGAATTGATGAAGATTGTGATCGATTTCTTGGTGAAAATTTGCATCACAATGGTTACACCTAATTTATGTTAAAGATGTTTTTTGACCTTCCTTACTTTTCTTCTATTTATCTGTGATTTGAGATCATATTTCAGTCTGTTCTCTGTTTCCTGGCCTGTTTTTATTCCCAGGACGTCAATTGCTCTGGTCTAAAAGATGCAAGCGTGGCATTGATTTTGGACACACCAAGCAGACATGTTATGGTTGTATATTTTCTAATTAGTATTTATTTTACTTTAAGCTTCATGTTTTCATTTCATTTTAATTTTATTTGTTTTCCAGAGTGTTTTTTGCCATCCATATGTCAAAATTTTGAGTTATTATCTCAAAATTTCTTTTCTATAGCCTGAAATTATGAGATTGAGGTATTTTTCACAACAAGGTTGAGTTAGTAAGTCAAACTTTTAAGATAGTAACTTGACATATTTACTCATGGATGTCGAAAAATGACACAAGCTTCCATTCAGTTTGCTCATTACAGATGAGCTTTTCTTTCTTTTTTTTGAAGGAAAAGCAAAATATTAGAGTACAAACATAGCTGACTCACAGTCATGATTCAGAAGGTTGTAGCACTAATTTTATCAGCAGTGACTTGAAGTAATAATTTTTTGTATAATTTTACATTGTTGTGGAAGAATTTTGTTCAACTTTTCTTTACAGCATTGTTTAAGTTCATTGAGGCTCATGCGCAGCTCTCATAAGGTCCCACCACAGCATTTGAATCATGTTGAGGTATGGACTTTGCTCTTACAGAGATGCTCAAATTTGCTGACGATCAGTTAATCAATTGCATTTAATTAATTAAAAAAATTAAGTTTTTGTTTTGTTAGTTCACATTTCTTTGTTTTTTACAGTGTTTTTTTCTATCAGTTAGTTAAAATCTTTTGACACACTTATAATTATGTTTTAGTTTAGCTTGACTGAAGTGAGACTCCTCTCTTGCTCCAAGTATGGATGCTTGTTAACCATGTGATGTAATAATTATTGGTGATCATCCCAACCATTATCCTATGCAATCAGAATATAGTTTTTTGGTTTTGTTTTAATTAATTTTTCCCAATTCTTGGCAACCAGGGAATGAAAGACTGCCATTTTAACTGATCTGCATCAGAGACTAATAACAGTTTTTATCATCAATGATGACTTTTGACCTCAGAGGAATAAACATACTGCTTGAGAAAGTGTTTTTTTTCCTGCTCTGTGGTACCCCTGATGACCCCAGATAGGTTTTACCAACTAAAAACATATTTTAGACAATTTCTGCAAATTGTGATTTAATTTACTAAAGAATAACTGACTTTTCTTACTTATCAAATGGGAATAGCAAGAAAAATGAATTAGCAAGAAAATGCACATTTCTTCAGCATGAAGTTTAAAAGTAGGTGGACTGATCGTACTACCCTATTCTGAATGGGGAAAAAAATCCCATTCACTTTGTGAATTGTGTATATTTTAACCCAAACTCATTTTTTTCCTAAAGCTAGGCTAGTTTTGGATGCCTAACCTTAACCAGCAGGGTGAAGAAGCAAGATTGGTACAAACTAGCATTTTTTTGGGATTAAAACTTCTGCCACATCTCCAACCTCCTGATGTCCGAATTGCAATCTAATATTGGTTTGGCACTGGACAAAATGACAGAATTTGATACTTTGGGATGATGATATGTTGGAATATCCCTTTAAGGCTTAATGTGAACAGCTCTCTACCAATAAAACAGGTTGATGGAGATACCAGTGCCTGAATAAAAGCATGCATCTTTTGAAACGTGTTTTTCATGGGTCACATGAAAGTCACGGCATGGCTGGACAGGCCTTTGAATGTGAATGAATAACCCTTTGTCCTATCTGAAGGTGCCCTTGAGCAAAAACATCAACACTACCTCCCTTTTTTTTTCTGTGGAGACTCAAAAAAACCCTCATGCTGACTCAACCAGGAGACAATCGCCACTAATGAAGGTAACTCCATCTCAGCAGCAGAAACCTACACCAAACAAATTCAGCAAAAAGCGATCAAACAAAGAGCCTCCATCTTCCAAACGTCCCCTTATATCATGGTTTAGGCTCCATAATTCAGTGATGAGCCCCGAATTCCTACTGAATAGCCTGTTCCACAGTGTGCCTGTCAAGGGTGATTACAAGCTTAGCAAGAAAAATGAGATACTGGTTGACCTATTTCTGAGCACTTTGTTTCATGCCGTCCCCCCACGATCTCCCCTTCCTCCATTCCAATCCTTCCTCCCAACCAAGTTTGCCTCTTCCTTTCTTTTTTTTAAATTTTGCCTTTTTCTTTTCTTTTTTACTTCAGCCTCTCTGCCCACCGGTTCTCCCAGAGTAGAGGTCAGGTCAGAGGCCACCTGGCTCGTCCACATCGCTGAGCGTGAGCAACCTGGCAACAAAGGAGCCCACTGTTGGGGATCTGTTGCCCGGTGCCAAACTTTCACCTTCACCCCCCACCTCTAGCCCCCTCTGTGAAGAAAACCCCTGCAGGGATGCTTCAATGGAGGGCTGTGAGCACTTGGGGCCCGTGCGGCAGCAAAGTTTGGATGCTGTCACGAGGAGAGTCACACTGGGAACTCATCAGTGAGAAAAAGGTGGGAAATAAAGGAGGGTGACGCACCTCTGCCTTGGCCCGCAGACAAAGACGCTCACAAGAGGCGAAGCGGCCAACCTTTTGCGCGGTCGAAATTTTCTCGCCGCCGTCGCCTGACGAGGAGCCTCGTTAGGCTGTCAAGATTTATTTTACGATTGCGCCTGAGAGGCAAACTCGAGCGGCTGATTTTATTGTTTCAAAAACAGATTTTCAAATCGACAAGCATTTGGGGAGGGGGGCCGGCAGACAAAAAAAAGAAAACAAATGAGAGAGGCCTAATTGAAACAATATGCTCTGTAATTAGATGAAAGAGTATTGGTTTCTTAGTGCAACTGATGTCCTGAAAAATCCTGCGTGTTGAGTTGTGCAGATAAGAGTTGAGAGGCCCCTTTGCCTCTCAGATCCTCAGCAAAGCAGCATGGGAGACCAGGGGTTTGGTCTTAAGAAGAAGTAAGTAGAGTTTGTTATTTCACCGCCTTTGACTAAGGTCATATCAAATTAACAGACGACTGACTGAATAAAAATAGCATACCATTAATTCTTTTTTTTCTCCTCCACTCCGCTCATAAATCTTAAAGGTTGACCTGATTTTTTTTTTTTTTTAATGTTAAACTATGTGGAGAAATTAAAAAAGGAGGAGGAAAAGTGAGAAGGGAGGGGGGCATTAAAAATAAGCCACATGGACTAATTTTAACCATGTCGCCAGCTCAGGTTTCATGTGGGATCCGTGGGAACTAAAAATACTTTTTGGTCTTTTGTGAAGGCGGGAGGGGGGGGTGTGGTTTAAAACCGAAACAATGCCCAGTCACCGCATTAGAGCGGGCATTTTCAATTACGCCTGCAGAGATTCAGAAACTTTATGGTCAAGCAAATGCGGAGAATTATAATCAATTTTCAGGTGATAAAAAAACATAAACAGTAAGAAGGAGGAGGACGAGGAAGGGGGGAGGGGGGGATGAGCCATTTAATTGCCACCACATTCGTTAACAAGCTTAGCTCTTGTCTCAGCACTGTGCACCACTTTCAGCATTCAAATAGATCCTAATTATTTCTAGTTGAAGGTCTTAAGATTGCCAACTCTTGTGTTGGCCGATGATAAAACATGGCTCTTTCAAACTTAATCATTACAAGTACATTCGACTAAGCATAAATGGCTCAGAGGTTAGAGCTGCATTAACTCTCGTGTCCATTTTGGTTGAATGGCCTGGCATCCGCAAAAGCAGATTACATCCTCAAATCAAACCCTAACTGATGATCGCGCTCCTAAACAGTCAATTATGGAATGTTTACTGTGGTGTTTTGTTTTTTTGAGGCATTTATTTCTTTTCTGTTCGCTTGATAACACGCTAGGCCGACTTTAGATTGACAAGGATTTATGGAACGGAGTAAAAAAGCCAATCACGTAAACACCAATTACAAGACCGCTGAGGAGAATTAAAGCAGCTAAATCGAGATGTCTTTTATTTATATATTTTTTTGCATTCTTTTCTCTAAAAAAAAATACACACACACAAAAAGAAGACGAGATACCCGATGTTTAATGAGGAGAAGGGATGATGATGGGCAGTGCTCGCATCGCAGTATGCAAATCAGCAATCTCTGAAATAGTTCCTGATGCACTTCTGTACAGCGGCGGTGATGAATGAAGACCGCGGCTGGAAAATTAGGATGATAATTGAAGAGTTTTGGGAGACAGAGCCAAACTCATGTAAATGTAAGAAGAAAAATAAAAGTATTTTGCCATGAGTTGATCCTCCAGACTGAAACTAAAACCACAGGCATTACATGAGGAGGCGATTGCTCCACCTTTTTCCCTCTAAAGAGCCACTTGGCAGTGGTTCGACTCCATGTTGAGCTGTTTCTATTGGTCCCTCTGAAAAATAATAAAGACATATTATGTTATGTTGTTGCATAGAGGCCTAGTGAAACTATCTGTTGTGCGCAACCTGTTGAAAACAATGCCTTTTTTAAAAGTTAATTTGCTGCAAAGTACAGAAACGTACCAGATACTACTGAAGTTTTGAGTTGTAAAACACGGTGGAGGCTCTGTCATGGTTTGTGGCTGCATTTCAGTCAGTGGTATTGAAGAACTTGTACAAATTGAGGAATTATGAACACAGAAAAGTATCTTTAGAATTTAATTGGCAAGAGCTTCATTTTTCAGTACGACATTAACCCCAAACACACAGTCAGTGCAGTAAAAGCATACCAGGATAGAAAAACACACAGTGGAACACTATCAGTCATAGATTGGCCTCCCCAGAGCTCGGACCTCAACAGCAGTGTGGGATCATGTTGACAGTAAACAGAATAAAAGGCAGAAACATCCAAAGAAGAGCTTTGAATGTCCTTCAAGAAGCCTGGAGAACCACTGCTGAAGACTACTTAAAGAAATGACAAGAAAGCTGCCTAAGAGAGTTCAGACTGTGCTGAAGAATAAAGGTAGTCACACCAAATATTGACTTTCAAGCTCATTAGAATTGTAAAAATACTGTATTTCCACGTATGTTTCCACATGAGGAGTGGCTCCATACTTTTGACAGTACTGTTAATCAGTATATAATTTACCTGTATGAATAGGAGGCTGGAGGCGGTCTATATTACATGCCTTTTCTTTTTCACAAATCAAGGCAGGAACTAAATGACAGTTGAGCTTTCTTTAGAGGTTTGGATCGATTGGTGCTGAAAATCAATCATAATCCATTTTTCAGATTTAGACCAAAAACTGGATGTGCAGTTGCACACCCTGATCACTCAAGCACATTCCCCTTACATGTTTATTCATTTAGAGGCTACAAATGAGGCTTTAATCAGTAACTGCGTTTTTAAGATCTTTGGACAGACGAGACCAAAGTGAAGATGTTTAGTCATAATGCACAAAACCAAACTGAGTACATCAGCACAAACGCCTCATACCAACAAGGTAATGGAGGGGTGTTGATTTTGGCTTGCTTTGCAGCCACAGGACTTGGACACCTTGCACACCTGGACCATGAACTCCTCTGTACACCAAAGTATTCTAGAGTAGGTGTGAGGCCATCCGTCTGACAGGGTCATGTCACAGGACAATGATCCTAAGCACAGCAGCAAATCTACAACAGAATGACTGAAAAAGAAAAGGATCAAAGTGTTGCAATGGTCCCATTAATGTCCAGACCTCAAACTGATTGAAATGCTGTGGTGCGACCATAAGAGAGCTTTGGATAAATGAATGTGTGCAAATCTAAATGAAGGACGGATAAAGCCATAGAGAAAATGAGGTATCTACATGACTGTGAATCAGCTGTTTTCATATTGCACTGTTTGTTCTGATTTCCTAAATCTTGCCCCTGACATCTTGCCCTCAGTATTATAATCATTAAAAACACAATGAATCATGGGATCTATGTGTACTGTTACACACATAGATGACTATTCTTGTGACTCCAGTTCCTCCAAAGAATTTAACAATGCTCAGACAGATTTGCTTGCTTTCCCTGCCAACACTGCTCGCTTACTGACTTGCTTGATCCATGCAGGAAAATAACAACAAAACAATTCATGCGGAAAGAAATTTCCAGAACAAGCAGGATATCATTGTGTTTACAGGTCAGAGGGTTGACTGTTATTTGTACTTGAAGACAATAGAGCTGGACTTTTTTTTAAATTAAGTTGAAACTGGCTCTTTTTTACCATTTTTTATTAGCTCTTGGGCTGTTATGTGTTTTATTTATTATCAAAGTAAGCACATTTTAATTTGATTAACTTGCCCATACACAGGTAAGACTGAACGCAGCCTTCAAAACCTTACTTTTAGGCCTTCGGAGGCCCTAAAAAGGGTCTTTGAAGTTTTAAAGAATGAATGGCATTACCAGTGTTTTCTTTTTGTAAAGCTTTAAATTCATACATTTTAAAGGGATAAACACTGTGATTAAAAACAAAACAGTTTTTCTAAGTGGCTCCTGCATGTCATGGAAAATGTCTGCACGTACTCGCTATGAGTTAATAACTGTACAATCTGACTGTATACTCAACCTTGTTAAAAGCTTATAGTATATGGTTTTAATGAGGTGATAAAGAGCCTAAAATTAGACTAAAACAAGCCGTGTCAAACAGTCACAAACAGTAAATCCTTCAACTGCCTCCCTCGCGTGTAATCAAGGTGTAATTTGCTCTACGGCTTTCAAACGACTCCTTTCAGTCTGTCTCCACGTTGGCGTGATTGTAGGAACAATGGAACAAGCTGAGAGCAGAAACAAGAAACTCTGGTGAATGCTATTAATAAAAGACACATCTCGTCACTCTCAATTGGGCAGGCGAACCTAGCAGGCTTTGAAGTCCTCTCCTCTTGCTTAACTTAACCCAGTCTTCACTCATCTCGCGCTCAAATGCTGCCTTTAATGTGGCGAGCTGGCCAGCCTCCTTCTACCGTCCCAACAATCACGTCACTGGACGTCTTCAGAAACGGGATTATTTGCATTTCCTGGTCCGTTTGAGCTTCAATCACACACAAGGGCCCAGGACCGCTGAACAAAAAAAGAAAAAAAGGAAAAGAGCAGGAAAGAAACCACCCCTAAAGTAATGTGGTGCCGCAGAACTCAAACCAGATGAATCTTCTCTATTTTTACCTTTTCCTTTGCCAAGGAAACATCAGGCACATCCTGTACGCTTCAGTGAAGACGGGCTGGCTAAAGCTTTCTAAAGAGCAGACGGAACAAAGATGTTTAACCCCCCCCCCCCAACCAACCCCAGACGCATCTCTCCTTTCAATGTTTGCTTGATTCGTTTGTGTGTGATCTTAGAGATGTGGATATTGAAAAGGATATGACACAAACACAGACTCGCATATGAATCCTTTGGGGATCGAGCCAGGTACAAGGCACTCAAACTGTTTTCATGTGGCATGAAAGCAAAGCAAAAAAGGAGGAAACCTGAGCGTTTTGCACAGATGCAGCTGACGCCAAGTAAGCACTTCGAGGCAGTAAATGCTTTAAACTTGTTGCTGAACACCTGATTTCAGATGTTGTTCGTGTTGTGGAAGGCGAGCAGCAATGTCTGGAATAAAACAAGACGCACTTTGAGAGAGATTACTTTATGTCCCGCCAGGTCTCCGTGACATGACAGCACAGTACGAGAGATTCATCATCAAGACTACCAACAGAAGTTTGAAAAATAGCAGATTTCATCTCATTAATCCGCAAATTTATATTACAAGGTTTCCATTGCATGCATTGAACGTGAGGTGTGAGTATGAAGTTCCTACCCTGTGTGGGTCTACAAAGAGGCCCAAACTGCTACAACATAATATATGTCCTAATAACATATGTCCTGCATGTTTTGTAGCATCAGCGTTAGTCATGAAAAAGACTGATGGTAACAATGTGATGAATTTTAGGGAACACCTTGAACTGCAGCAGCATCTGATACTGGCAATCACAAAGCTGCCTCGGTCTCTGACCACTGTTTTCCCTAGTGTGACTGTAGCATATGCTAAACACCAAAACAGATAACTGCCAGTCTGGTTTAACTCCGCTAATGAGAATATCGCTGCCTTTATAAAATGTTTGTGTAACTAAATCTCTGATCTCCTAATAGCATAAAACAGCATTTCATTTTGAAAAGACTTTTGTGTGCTCTCTTGCTGCACAAAGAAGAGTAAAAAAAAAAAAAAAAATCAAAAGCACTCCAGCTATTTTGCAGCAAGTCAGCTTGATTCAAACAACATGGCACCTGTGACTATTCAACAAGGGTACTTTCAAATTGCCCGTCATCAGTAAAAGCTGCAATTTCTGCCACAAAAAAAGTAATAAAGATGCACAGCCGGTGAAAACAGATATGAGCCTTGATCATTGTAATCAGGTGGAAATTGTAAGGCCTGCGCACACATGCCTTCTGCTGCTGCTCCTGCTGCAGTCCAGAGTGCTGATATACAGCCGGGCTGCACACTTTGAGTTTATTATGATCCCAATAATTATTGATTCTCATCTTTGCCTTATCACTTTTAGATTAAGCTGATAGCACAGACAAACATCCCTTTACAGATTTAAAATGTTACTTTTTCACATTTTACTCAGGATATCAGTGAGCGCTTCTCCGTGCACACACTCATTTTTGTAATTGCTTTTTCATATTTTGGTTAATGGTGGTGGTTGCTTCTGTCCAGAAACGCACACATGCACGCTTACTCGGATCCATAAATGTGCGAGCGAGCAGCAGAGATTAATGTGTTGTGTTTAAACCTAACCTTTTTCTGTAAGTCAAGCGTTCTGCTGGGTTATTTCTAATTTAAAACTGGAGCTATAGCGGCCCGTTAACATCCTCATCCTTATTAAAGACATTTCAGGACACGCTGTAGCCAGGAGGCACAGTTCAAATATATATGATTCAGTGTCATTTGCAGAGGAAATCTGGGTTTTAGAGGAAGTTAATTCTGCCTTTTGCGACAGTTGCTGTGACAGATGTAGTCTGTGGTCCTAGGATCTTTTTAAACTGTACAGTAAGGCTGCTATAGAGCCTGCAAAGTGTCTCTAATTACTCCATGACTGCACTTAATTCAGATTATTCTCTTATCATGATTTTCTTTCTCTCCTAATCAAACCATTCGACCATCAGATCAGCTCACATAGCCACTTTTATTCCCCTATCAGCATAAACATTTTAGGAGGTATTGACAAAAAAGTGCGGCGGTGAAAAAAACAGTAAAGTCAGATCAGAAAATGCTGGAAGGGAAAGATAAGTAACCTATTTTGTCATTTTGGTTCTGGAGGACTTGTTGACGATTGCAGTGATATTTTACTCTGCAGAGAAACCACTCTGCTAATTTATGTCCTCTGCTTCTTGCAAACAACTGGCAGCCATCCATCCGTGACCAAACTTTACTCGCAAAAAGACTCATAATTTAAACTTCTTAGAGAACCCATTGGGTGGAGTGTCTCACTCTAAAGGATTCAGAAATCCACTTTTGCAGTGGCTAGAGAAGGGAGTAACCTTTTCTTTCTTTCTGTAAAAATACCACGATGATAAAATGTTCCATTACGGTGAGTAAATCTAAAAAAAGGAGTCCTTAAAGCTGTGCTAATCAATATTTTCATATCAAGTTTGATGTTGTGTAGTTTTAGAGTATCTATGAAGCCTTTAAGCAGGTTTTAGGTAATTGTTTAGATTTAGTTTAGTCTCATTGTTCACTCAGTTCCACCATCTACCTGCCATGCATTTTCCCATGTGCTCCCAACCAGCATATGCCGATGCTTAGTTAGAACTTTTAGGAGTTCCCTATTAGTGTCGTTTTCCAGTGTGCAGGGTGTTCCAGATGACTTCAATAGAATTCCCTAAATGTCTGAAGTAAACATCTGTTCTGCAGGTGGTAACAAAGAAAATGGCAGTTAAGCTTGTTGGAAGTTAGCCTCTTCCTGTTTGATTGTGAGACGGTGTGTTTTAACCCAAATTATCATCTACATCATATATATTTTATATGTCTGTACAGGCTATCGCCATCAACAGCTGACAACCCCATAAATGTGGACCAACAGGTGTGGGCATGAGCTTCATGGTACAGCATTAGCGTTGCATGTGCAGTTGATGGTTTGCCTCAGTTGTAGTTTGATAGGCTAGCAATTAACAGAAAAGGATAAATGTGAATGCAACGGTCACAGATAGGACTCAAACCATGTGCTGATTGTGTGTTTGTGCCAACAAGAAGGTTGTGGAAGAGAAAATCAACACTAACACTTTTATTTGACTTAAGTGCTTACACAAACCACTGAACTGCTTTCTGTTAGATAAATGCAAGAGAGTAAAGAGAACAACATTTGAAATGTTTTAAAAAAAAGACCATAATGTATGTTGAGGTGCTCCACAAAGTCAAGTTCAGTCACAATCTAACAGATAAGCTGATCTCAGTGCCAGTCCACATCAGCTGATGGCCTTCTATGTCCCACGCCGCTGACTTTGAGTCCATTGATCAGTGGTTTCTGCTAATTCCAGCCTTCAGACTGGCTTCAACAGTCGCAACTCAGAAACTCTGGACTTATCTCCCACTTCACATTAGGCAATCTTCCTCAGCAACAGTCTTGAAATCATAACTGAAAAGACACTCTTAACTTTTTCAGCTTTTTAATTTACTGTGTCACTTCCCCCAGTGCATCTCTTTTTATTATTATTTTCCTTTTGTATTATTATTTATTATTTATTTATTATCATTCAGTTCTTTACTTAATAAGCTTTTTTTTCTCAAAACATTTTTATAGCTTCTTTGATAATTTAACTTGATTTGATGATTTTACTTCCTGTTCAGCGCTTTAGTCAGTGCCTGCTGTGCTTAAAGTTACTATGTAGATAACCTCTGTCCATCTATGCATCCCAGTCACACCTGGAAACCAGCAGATGTAAGGGAAAAGTTAGTGTTTCCTGAATGGTTGGCGAGTAGCTTCTGCCAGTCAGTGGGAGAAATTGGTCACAAATTTAGTGCTGCACCAAAATCGCCATTGTGATTACTTTGGTTGCTCAAAGTTGCATGGAAGACACCAACTTGCCTACAAACACTCACTAACTAAACTTTAAAAAGTGCAAAGAAAACCAGAAACGAAGGCCTTCAAATTAAAAGCTGGAAATGTATTGGTTTCATTGTTTTCAGTGGTGAAAGGTTTGAAAAGCTGCAGTCTTTACTTTGAAGGGAAACAGTCTCTGTTTCTGGTTTGGATTGCACTCTTTACTGTTTCACAACTGCTCAGTGAGGAGTTGAATATTTGCAGACAAAGAAACTGCAGGCAACCGAAGCATTCTGCTAGCAACCAAAGCAACTGCTGCACCTTCTTTGCAACTATTTCATCCAGCAGCTGCTACCAACCTCCAGCAACCACTCGCCAATTGGTTGGGAGTACATCTTTTTCCCTAGTGACTGGTTGTTACATGTCATGACTGGTTTTTAGGCCTGCATATCTATGTGTAGGCAAACAATTTCACAACGACTGCCAGCAACCTCCAGAAAAAAATCCTCCAGAAATCTTAAGGAAAATAATTTTCCCCTGGAAACAGAGCTTGTTGGTTGCCAGGGGCTCGCCGACAGGTTCTGTGTGGCTGGAGCTTAATGTGCAGTGTCCTGTTAAAGCCTCTTTATCTTCAGGTGTTGCGACCCACTGATGTTCTTCCTATTCCATTTGTGGGTCTTACCCATACCTACAATAAGTGTTCAATTAATGTTCTTAGATGGATGTGGAAATACCCCCCCAATACCTGACCCCCCTGTGGTTTGTTGGGGGCGGGGGGGGGGGGGGGGGGGGGGTAAAATTTGTTTCTTGGACTGTGAAAAATACAATCTGCAGATTTTTTTTAAAAATATTTCACAGAGGGGACTATAAAACAAACTTTGTAAGCTCTGCTTATTGAGCAGCACATACCTGGAATATTAAACCCACAGAACTAAGGAGCAAAACTCTTTCTCCAGATGTTTAAAGCAATGGTTTCTAGGGTCTTTTTGTAATTAACATCATGGGCTTTTGTTGTGATATGCGAGTTTTGTAAGAATATGATCTTCCATCCATATACGTGTGGCTCTTATCTTTGCATCTTTTGCTTTACTGTCTATCAACCTGCTGGGACTGCAGATGAAACTGAGCCTGCATGTCTACATCTGGCATATTTACTGTGCATTATTTACCTAAATGTTCACAGTATGAATGTGCATTGACCCTTTAAATAAATAAAAAAGTTAATATAAATAACAATCTTAGTTTGGCTGGCGAGCTGCCCAAGTATACCTTTTGCTTTACCTGCCAGGACCTGAAACAGCGACATAGGAAACTCTGCCTATCTGGCAACGGGACCAGTTTAGAACAAATGCTATGAATTATTTACAGCTTCTACTTCACCCTGTTCTGGTATACATACCCAGTGTGTTTATTTGAAGTGAAAGGGTGTGGCAAAAGCCGGGTAATGAAACCCAGCTGCAGGCAGCAAAAGACACTGGATGGCTTCCTTGACAGCATGGGCCGGAGAGAGGGCCGGTTCAGAGCGTAACACAACAAGAAAATGGAAAAAATACAAACAAAACGAGTGATTTGCACACAAAAGAAAACTGAATCAAGTGCGGCCCGTCCGCTGGAGAGAGGTTCTTGTAAACAAGTGGCCGTGCTAAAACAATACAGCTGGATTTCCTCTCAGTACGCGACGATAATCATCACTCACTGTTTACCGCAGCAGAGAGAGGTTCCAGCCTCAAACAGCCTCAGGTTCCTCAGTAACACAAACGAAGCTGGATTCACTAACTCTATCTCTATGATGATGCATTTCCACACGAAAATTTGGCACCGAGCATCTCGCTACTGTCCAAACACATCAGGAGAAATGTGAATCATGTGTCCTTTCTGTGCACAGAGAGAAAGTTTAGCCTTACTGCTGTTTTTTTAATCAGAAAACCTGAGTTTCAACATAATTTTGGCATAACTTACCTCCTAACTATGACAAAATTTCTCTCTTTTTTTTAATGTATTCTAAATGTCCTTAATATCTGAGAGCCCAGAACACTTTTTCCCCAGCAACATTTCCTAACCATTCCAAAACTAATCATTTCTCTTTATGGAAAAAGAGCTTATCATATGCAAAGTGCTCAACATCAATGTCTTCATATTCTCGTTTGAGAAATTCATTGCGCGGTGAATTCCCTCGGGAACGCTGCCGCCAAGTTTCTGCCTCGCAAAAGTTTTTTTTTTTTTTTTTTTTTTTAATTCTCTCACTTTAATTCAACTTGGCACGTTATTTCTCAGAAATACCGTCGGGCTCCGGGGAGAAACATAGACGTGGTCTCACTTGTTAGTGCGGGTTTTAGTGCTGAATAAGGATCAGACAATGGCTGAGGGGAGAGGGGGCTGCAGTCTAGCGAGGTATTGACACAGGAGATATTGCCTGAACAAAGTGGATCCGTGAGAAAAGAGAGCGAGCGAGCGTGAAGGAAGAGGGGGGAAAAAAGAGAAAGATTATCTTAATTATCATTCAGGAGCTGCTTAGTGCAGCACCTGTGCATGAATAATGTCATTTATAGGCACATTGAGATGTGCATAATTCCCCCTTAAATCATACACATTAGCGGCATAACAAGGGATGAACAAGTCGGCCTCTCGCAGGCTCAACTAGGAGCGAGGGGGTTCATTGTCAGCCCTTCACCTCCCCAATAAGAGTGTATTTCTTTATTCAAAGACTCCACTCTTCTCTCATTCAACACTTGCTATTTGGTCCAGGAGAGCTGTGAGGGTACATATCCTGCTTCATATTAACGTGCTGGATTTCATTTGTGCACTGCGTGACTTCAAAATAGAGGATATTTCAGGGCTCACGGTGTGATTTAACAGGCGAGAGGTATGATCGCACTTGTTCGGAAGAAAAAAATAGAAGAAGAAGGCGGGAGCTTCTGCCAGTGCACGCGAACCAGTGTAAAGCTCCTCAGGGTCAGAGCCTGTATGTAGAAATGAAGCTTAGATGTTTAACAGTGGTTGTTACAGATGTTTTGTGTTTTGAGCTTCTTCCTCTAACACACAGAGAAAGAAGAAGAAACACATTGTAATTTCTACCCTAAAAACATGCTTTACAAATCACACGTGCACACGCTGGATATCACAAACCAGAACCTCATCGATGAAGGGCCACGTGTCTCTGGCAATGTTGGCGAGTAACTACACTCACAGGCCAATTTTTTAGGGCCAACTACATGTTAATGCAAATATCTAATGAGCCAATTACATGGCAGGAAGTCACTTAGGCATGTAGACATGGTGAAGGTGACATGCTGAAATTCAAACTGAGCATCAGAAAAGAGAAGAAAAGCGATTTAAGTGACTTTGTGTCATGGTTGTTGGTCTGAGCATTTCAGAAAGTCTGATCTGCTAGGACTTTTCCACACAACCATCTCCAGGGTTTACAGGAAATGGTCTGAAAAAGAAAAAAATATCTACTGAGCAGCAGTTCAATGGGTGAAAATGCCTACTTGTACCTGAAAGGAAGGCAACAGTAACTCAAAGAGTCACTTGTTACAACCAAGGTATGCAGAAGAGCATCTCTGAATGCACAACACACTGAACCTTGAAGCTGCTGGCAGAAGACCAGACCTGATGCCACAAACGTCAGCTAAGAACAGGAAACCGAGGCTAAAGTTGACACTGGCTCACCAAACCTGGACATCAGAAGAGTTACCTGAGTGTTGTTCCAGACCATGTCTACCCCTTTATGAACACAGTGTTCCAATCTTCTGATGGCTGCTTCCAGGATAACACAACATGTCACAAAGCTCAAATCATCTCACTGCACTTCAACGGCCTCCACAGTCAACAGATTTCAGTCCAATAGAGCACCTTTTCTAGATGTGGTGGAACATGAAGTTCTCATCATGGATGTGCAGGAGACAAATCTGCAGCAAAGGTGTGACGCTGTCATGTCAATATTTACCAAAATCTCTGAAGAATGTTTCCAGCCCCTTGTTGAATATATGCCATGAAGATGTCTGTGAAGGTTCTCAGTCATCCAGGTCATCGTAGTCTAAGGAGCTTGGAAAGAAAAGCGTCTGGACTTCTTTAAGTTGCTTGAAGACGTTTCACCTCTCATCCGAGAAGCTTCTTCAGTTCACTTCTTCAGAACTGAAGAAGCTTCTCGGATGAGAGGTGAAACGTCTTCAAGCAACTTAAAGAAGTCCAGACGCTTTTCTTTCCAAGCTCCTTAGACTATGCCATGAAGAAGTAACTCAGCTTTAAAAGTAAACCAAGGTTGGAAGTACTTAATAAAGTGACTGGTGCATGTGTAGAATTTATAAAGAACTTTAAATTTGCATTTTTCTAATGGCTAGCAGGAGTTATCAACTCTGGTTATAAAGGGTTAGGCTATGAGAAAATGACCTAGTCTACGATTCGTGCATGTCAGCCTTGGTGGATGAACCCAGTGTCGCACTATTTGCGTTTTTTTCTGAAAGATCCACGTGGGCACTGAGCCAGTTCACTGACGCCGTGGCCACTCTACACAACGGCCCTCATCTGCATCAGCGCTGAATGTTCACATTGAGATCAAAACCACATTTCTCCTAAATGTCACCCTGAATAACAGCCTTGTTGCGCCAGAGCGTGCACTCATTCCATTTTAGAGAAAGTGGAGGACTTCAGATCACTACAGCTGGATGGTATTCATGATGACGGGGATGTGAATACTTACACACGAGGTACTGTTGTTGGTGCACCACTTGTGTGAACTAAAAAGGAGTCCCCTGAGAATAGATTCACGCCCAGCATATGTCAAACAACCCTTGAAAATAGCTGCTGAGGCTTCACTGGGTGGAGTTCGCCAAAACAGTCCAGAGCCGGAAAGTATTTGTCATCCAAATCAGATTTTTCTGTTGCCAGGGGAGACGTGGGTCCACACAGAGAGGATGCATACAGCACAAAACGAGAGTAGTAACAAGGCTGTCATCACGGAGAAATGTCAAATATTCCACCCCGCTGCCGACTCCTCAGCGCGGTCCGCTGCTGTCGAGGCCCGGCCCACGCAGTCAAAAGTTCACATCAACAACAGAGGGCATTGTGGGTTCTCTCTAATCAGAGGGGCCTCCCCGTTACAGCCGAGCACTTCTGAATTCTAACTATGCCAACAGAGATATGGAGTAGGATTAAACTCGGAGTGTGTGGACCTCCTCCACGCTGGGGTCAAACTGCAATTTTAAAACACTTTGAGCGCTCGCTTGTAGCCCGGGTGGAGGACGGGGTGGGTGCGCTTCGTCATTTTGGGAAAATGTCAGTCGGTCACTGAGAGAGTTGTGATTGGATCTCGGAGTGAACTCTGGGGGAGCAAAGCATGCATTCCCTCACATACAATTATCAAAACAGAGGGCCGCTTCAGCCGTCGTTAAACGTGAAACAACACCGTCCCGCAGCCAAGACCCGCAAAACTGAAAACAAGGCAAAAAGGCGAATCGCAGCAAACGTGAAGAAGAATAAGAAGAAGTGTCAGACACCAGTGAGTCATCGCCGTATTCATTTTCAGACATGAGTGAAAACATACAAAACCGCTGTGGCAAAAACAAACTGACCACACAGGCCCGAACGCTTCCCTCCTCAAAGGGGAAAATGAAGAGTTGCTCGAAGCTGCAGGAAGAATGCAAATGACTCAGACTGCAAACACGATTTGAAATGTTTTCTGAGGAAGTGATAAAATACGTTTTCTGAATTAAAGTCACAACACAATTTAAAACATGTCGTCCCCCCCCCCCCCCCCCCCCCATTTGTACAAAATGAAACAGCCCTGAAAAGAACAATAGTTGCAGCTTTTGAATATTTTCAAAGTAAATAAAGTATCACCTTCATTCATTGTGGATCCTGTAGCTACATGAAATTTCCTGTAGGTCTGCTATTATAAGGCTTTCACCCACATTGTCTGTGGTCACAGTTTGTGGTGATTAGCCCAACCTTAATCTGAACCCTGTTTTTATTAAATTGTTCTTCGAAGTACTTCTCCAAAACAGGATGAGGGACAGGGATAGCAGCCATCATGGCTTATAGGACGGCTTTGTGGCTTTGGAGGAATAACACTTTCACTCTAGTTTAAAGCAAGTTATTTACAGCATGTTAATAAGTACAGACACATGAATAAATTCTGATGGTTTTAACGTGTATCTTAAGCAGGACAAGCGATCCCGATCAAATCCTCTGCTATGCTAATCTTCAGTTTTATAGATGTAGACACTTTTAGTGAGTTTAAGGATTCTGAATTTATTAACATATGGACAGAGAAATGCAGAATAAACAATTCAATTAATAGAGAGGCATTATTATAATTTTACATTTTCAAATTATTATTTTTTGGGGTTTGGATGTAAAGGGTATACGATACGTCATGAAGGAAAAAAACTGCACAAAGAAATTTTCTAATTTTGAAGGTTTGATTTGCTAACAACTATAATTAACAGCATAGACAAGCAAAAAATCAACTTTTCTTTAATGCAAAATATGATTTTTATCATAAAAAAATGATTTAACTTTTTATTTCCCCCTAAACTGTAGAAAGTGACGTTACCTTTTGTCACTGAACCACAGAAAATAAAGTGTTCTGCTACTTTAAAGAGGCACAAATAACTGACCTGACTTATTTTACCTCACTGAACAAAAGCAGCAAATGTCAGGTTCTTTTGTCATCATCCAGTATGTTTTTAACCTTACCAAATAAAAGGACATCAAACCTTTTAATTTTTTCACTCCTCTTTATAATTTTGAGTTATTTTCTCAAGATTTGAAATTAATGACTCCTTTAGTCAATTTTGATTTATTTCTCAGCATTTTGAATTAAGTAAGTAAGAATTAGTAAGACCAACCCTAACCCTGATTTAGATACGTTGAAATTTCAAGATGATGACCCTATATTTTGACTAAATGATGGCAAAAACACATTTTTATCAGTGAGTCCATAGTAATCTTCTCAGATAGATAGTAATCTATCTTGATCATGTCTTCAACTCTGAAATAAAACCTCTACATGACGATCTGTCTATCGATCTATTCATCTATTTAGAGACTTTTAACAGGCAGAACTTGAAATTTTAAAGAAATAATCAAAGGGCTGTGGAAGTCATATATCCCACGCCGCCAGCTTCTAGCTATTTCATCCATATACCTGATGACATGGCAGGTTTACCTCTCCATTCTCTATCCTTGTGCCCCCATTCCCACCATCCCAGACCTCAGGAGCAACACAATCATTCATATTCAGATTATTACTCTTAATACCTCTGAGTATTCTGGTAATATCTGATAATTGCAGTGGAGTGACCTTAGGACAAACGCCATTATTAGTTTAAAGGATGACAACTAATCTGAAAGATGTAATTCCCTCTGAATATTCGGAAGACGCTCGATATGATGTTTGAACTCAAGTTTTATTTATCCGCCATTATTTCAGATATTTAAGATAGGGCAATACAAATAAATTATTCATGTCAATTAGCTTTTCATCTTCCAAGATACGAACTTGTGTGATCCCTATAACAACTATTTATTTCATGCTAAAACAGAGCTCTCTCTGGAAGCCCACTGTTATCGCCCGAGGACATGTCTTTTAAATAAAAGCATCAGAGCTTTGCATACCTACAATTTGCATATTAAAGGCACTGGGAGACAGATGATAGAAGAATTGGGTGAAGCAATCTAATCATCACTCAAGTCTGACTGGAATCACAAACTCTTTTGGGTTTGGCCCTCAGAGACACAGCAGAAGCAAAGAAATGCTCACAAATTAGCAAAAAAAACGTTTCAAGTTGTTATTACTGGAGCTCAGTGGTTGCTCCTGGAAGCGATCGGCCGTGGTGGTGTTTTCTTTGTGTTTGACAGTATTTCTGACGACTCAATTCCTCCAACTGCTCGAGCTTTCAAGGCTCACAATGGAGGATGAAAAGAGCAGACATAAATTTAGAAGATGTTTAAGGATAATTTCTATTACAGCTTTTTCCCATCACAATGTTTGCAGTACCCTATTTTTGTTGCTTATGGCGTCGTAGCACTTTCACATGTACAGATCTGGAAACACAGAAGAGACGTTACATTACAGATTAGCTAAACCGACGATGAGCACATGTGACTTAATGTTATGATCGCACGAACAACAGCCCTGGGACCTGTAACTGTGGTAGTTGTTTGGTTTTTTCTTTTGATTTATCCTTTCTGGTCCTAAAGGTTGGGTCTTCCTACCTCATTTACTTCTTTTATGGCAACAGAGGCAGTACTAACACATTTCCTAAAAGGTAAAGGCCAGATCTTCACTTTACACATGACATCATGTAGAAGACGTTTGGCTCATTTTAAGGGGAAGAAAGCAGTGGTTGTATCTGCCAATTATTGGTCAACTTCCTGCATCAGCCTTGTTCATATCTACCGATATCAGGGGTTCCAACTCTGGGTCGAGCCAGCTTTTTGGCATAAAGGAATTCCCTGGACCCAGTTCCAGATTAACTACCAGCACCAGTCAAAGTAAAAGAGGATATTAATGAACTCTATTCCCGTACTAAAAACACTTAAATGGAAGGAGAACTCCTTTAAAGCACCCACCCTGATTGGTATTCAACTCAGTTTGATAGAGTTATTTTAAGATAAGATTAGCTATAAAGATCAAACCTGTTTTTGTAGCAGGCTGCAAACATATTTATTTCTGTTGTAAAGTTGGACAGTTTAACATGAGAGTCTACGGGCACCGACTGGTTTCTGGAGCCAACTTCAAGTGCCCACCAAAGGAACTGCAGTTTCCACGTTATGGCCAGTGTACGCTTGCTGCCCTCGCCTTCACGAACAACAAAAGTAACACTGGGTCCGCTTCCAGTTTTGTGGTCCTTCTCCACTAGTACCAAGGTTTGGTCCAAGTGGCGGTGGTTCAGGAGAATACTGCAGCGAGTCTACGCACCATCAGCACTGGTATAAATGATATGGCACTGCGGTGACGCCACTGTTTGACTGGTAAGCAGTGAACGGGCACTCACTTTCATTTTCCCGCCCTGGAGGTTTCTGTATGTAAGTAACTGATGTTCACTGTGACAGATTGCTGAGATCCAACAGTGTGTAAAACATAAACAGTTTCTTTCTTAATATCAGCGGTTTTACATCAGACAGAGATGTGTTTGCGTCTCTCCGGAGGTCGTGGAGTTGGAACTGAATTTGAGTACAACTCTGCAACAGATCCAAAGTAAAGCTGAGTGTGTGTGTGTCTGTGTGTCTTCTCAGCCTGCATCATCCTGATCACCTCTGATATGCTGCTGCCCCGTGGCTACACATGCCCTGTTTAGTCAGAGACAAGAAGACACCAACTTATATCATGGTCAAAGACTTACAGGGCTGCAGTTTTAGACTGAATCCAACACGCAATTTGGCTGCATGTGGAGTAAACTGATACTGAACTCATGCAGACATGAGTTTCATGCCATGTGTGTTCGGTTTTGGGAGTATCAGAGTAGGCAAAGGAGCTCTGAACGGAAAATCTTCATGCTGGTGTTAATTAAGAAAATCTTGGACTGAAGCATCTCAAAAAGAAATGTATGGCTAGATGAAAGAAGATGGTAAATCTAGCGAGAGGAAATCAAATAACTGAATTGTAAATTAATAGGACCTTGAAGTCTGATTTTTTTTTTAATTCACAGAAGCTACAGAAAGAAGGGAGTCAGGAGTGGATGGAAGAAAGTGAAACTTTAAAGGATTCAAGAATTAATGCCAGAAATATAGAAAAAGAAAGCAGGAATAGAAGATGAGGAGGGAAGGCAGACCTAAAGAGGAAAATAAAAGAGAAGCCAAATGAAATAATTATCGGATCGAAACGTCTAATTCTTTTGAGAAATTTGCTGCGGAGCTGCGGCTCCACAGTTTCAGAGAGTGGAGATGAAGTGCAGCGAAGTGCAGGGTAGTAAACTCAACCAGCGTCACCCTGACTTCCTCTGATTTGATTGCCCCGTGGCTACCGGCGTCCTGCATCGGCCTGGACAGCCAGGACGAGAGCTGCCCTCGAGTCCCTCCACGCCACCGCTAATGGGTCACATCACACGCCGGTGTCACTCGCATGTCCGCTCGCTTCGGACCTGACCCACTTCACCAAGTCCACTCCAGCCACCGCAGTCATCATCGTCATCTACCCCAGATCAGCCGATAGGCCCTGACACCCTGCAATCTGAGCAGAGCGGCTAATTAAAGCCTTCAGAGGCAGTAGCCCCCCGTATCACAGACATCGTCACCGACAGCAGATTGATGCTTGGCGAGATCACGCAAATGAGGGTGGCAGGGCGTTTATGAGAAACAGACCGATGTAATAAAGAAAAGTTCTCTGACAAACTTCCGGGACGGAGAAAGGGCATCAATGAAGGAGGAGAATCAGGTACTATTGGACTCACACGTGTATACCTTTTAGCTTTTTACGGTTACAGATCGAGCCGATCTTGTTCTTTGAGTTTGATGCCAAAAAAACCCACCATGAACATTTAAAATGAACAAAACTCCAGTAAAGGAAACAAAATCTTCATCCATCTCATTGTCACGTCTCGTGTGACACATCGGCCAGACGCCCTGGCTGCACGTCGAGGTCCGAGTGGCGCGCAGACTTCCTCAGCACACATGGCGGCCATCGCTGCCACCCTCACCCCTCGGCGGCGTCCATTTAGAGCCTCTTTCCTGGAAGGTTGCACCTCGCTTCGCCCAGGGGACAAATGTGAAGCGTTTTACAGTCAGACGGGCTTTTGTTACAAACACTACAGTCTCACTGCTAGCATGCCGGCTGGGCCCTGCTGATAGCTAGTGCCACTGCCAAGGTGGGCTCCAATACACACACATACACACACACACAGTTACACTAGCGGGTGCCACAAACTCCTCCAAGCTGCCCAAGAGCACACAAGGCCTGAATGGAGATGTGCAGAAGGAAGCCAAGTACATGTCGACCCTAACGAGAACATTGCTTTTAAAAATCTGAACCAGTGTCCAATTTGATTTTTAAAACGGAATCAGAAAACAGCTTTGGCACATAAATACAATGTTCAGTGTTTTAAAAGGAGGAACGACAAAGAGAGCGGAATTAAAAATTATCTACTCTGGTCTAATTTGCTTTGCAGGCATTGATAGGAAAGAACAAAAAAGGCAACTCAATGCAAGGTAATTAATCTTTCAGAAAAGAACATAACAGTGTAATTGGTCTGCAGAGATAGTAGCAGGAAATGGAGATGAAACACAAGTTAAAGAGGTGCAAAGTAAAGAAAAAAGAGAGAATCAAGCAACGGAGCTTGTGTGTTTAAAATGGAAGTTCGATATGTTTGGATTGCAACGGCAGCTGCAAAATACTCTGAAAATATAAACACAGGAGATGTAACAAGGTTAGATTTATACTAATATACATCTATTTTTTCCCCTTAATCAGATACCTCTCGTTACAGATGCCATAATAACACAAATGTTTCCAATAACAATACTTTCAGGATATGCAGAGGGGAAAAAAGCAATAGTGCTGTCAGTCAACATCACCTAAAATTTGTGTTTGTTGTGTTTTTTGCACATAAAGTTGTACGGTGATGTGGAAAAGTGTTTCCCTCTTTCTGATTTCTTATTTGTTTTTGTATTTTTGTCACACTTACATGTTTCAGATCATCACACAAATTTTTATATGAGACAAAGATATAAAAAATGTAGTTTTTAAATGACTGTTTTATTTATTAAGGGAAAAATCCAAACCTACTTGGCCCTTGTGTAGAAGAAGCAACTGCCCCCTCTTGTTAAATCATGAATTACGTGTGACTAATTGCATTTTTTGGAAAGCTGAGTTCGGTTTCATTCGTCACACTCAGACCTATTGAATCAATAAATCACTTAAATAGAACCTGTCTGACAAAGTCAAGCAGGCTAAAAGATCTCAAACACCAACACCTCACGCCACAATTTAAATAAACAGCTGAGAAAAAAAGTCACTGACATCTATCACTTTGGAGGGTTACAAAGCCATTTCTGAGTCTTTGGGACTCCAGTGAAAACTGGAAACAGTAGTAAAAGGTTCCCAGGAGGCCAAAATTACTCCAAGAGTGCACTGGTGACTCATCAAGGAGGTCACAAAAGAACCCAGAACAAAATTAACCTCCTAAGACCTGAACTCTTCCACGGCATGCATTTTTAATTTCTCTTTGATATTTGGGCTGATTGGGACCTGATGAATGTAAAAACAAAGAATTACCAGATTTTTTTTTTAACCTGATTTTTGTTTCTAAGAAAAATAAGAGCCACATATGAGGACATTCATTTAAAATTTCAATAGAACAGTGGCAGTATAATGTCCTCGTAAATGGATATCAGGCCCTTGTAGAGCAAAATTGAGTATTTTGGTCTAAATAACCCAAAATGTGACGTCCACATATGTGGACGCCAGGTCCTAGGAGGTTAAAGAACCACAGGCTTCACATCTTTCAGTTAAGGTCAGAGTTCATGATTCAACAGTAAGACAGAGACTGGGCAAAAATGACATCCATGGGAAAGTCCAAAGAGAAACCCACTGCTGATCAAAAAGATCACAAAGGCTCATCTCACACTTACCAAAAACATCTTGATGATCCCGAAGACTTTTGGGAAAATATTCTGTGGACTGACGAGACAAAAACTGAACTTTCTGGAAGGTTTGAGTCCCGTTACATCTGACATAAAACATAGCGTTTCATAAAAAGATCATCATACCAACAGTCCAACATGGTGGATTCAAGAGCAGAAAAACCTGTGAAACTGAGTGTTTAGAGTAGCCTGAAGTCGAGCTTTTCACTGGTATTAGATGTAGATACACTTATTATGATATGAAATTACGCCACCTATCCAGTCCCAGGTTGTGGAGGTAGCAGTATAAGCAAACATGGCCAAGACCTCCCTCTCTGGCTGTTCAATCACCCTCCAAAGGCCCTCCCAAGCCAGCCAAGAGACATAATCTCTCCACTATATCCTGGTCTCCCCCCAATAGCACTTCCCTGAAACTCGTCACCTAGGAGGAATCCTAGTCAGGTACCCAAACCTGGGCCTCTGACCATCTACAACTGTACATATAATAGTACACATAAGACAAAGAAAAACAGGATAGATCCACTCTGAAGAAAGTGAAGTCTACCTAACATTTCTTCCAGCAAACTCTTGTTTTCAATGGTGTATAATTTGGTGGAGACGTGTCCCAAACAATATCCAGCAGCTATCTTATTGTCTGCAGCAATAATTTTAATATTACAATTACAATTAAAATATTGCAGTGAGTGGTGACTCACTCTCTCTTGAGATCAGAGATATAACGTCTCTCTATTGTTATTTGGGCATTTTGTTTTTATTGAACAGTGAAAATTAAAAAGGAGAGAAAATGCGAGGGGAGAGGGAGCAGGGTAACCACATGTCAACATCCAACCAACCAGGGCCTGAACCAAGAGATCAGCGCTGATGGCAGCTTGGCTATCAGCTCTATCTGAAGACTACACAAAAAACATCTGGTTTTAATAATGTGGTAATGGTTGTTAACAGCAACCCACTGCACACATAGTGTCAGAAGTTGCTGACACGCCGACACAGGATACCACAGAAAAAACACTGTTTTAGTGAATTAAAACAAATGATGATGAGTGTGTGATGTGGTACGGACCATTTGCTATTTTTTACGTACAACTTTGTTGTATTTATGTTGATGACTGTTGATGACTCACCTACTACAAACCGAAACGATCTACCAGTCCAAATGAAGTAACCTGAACCCGAACACCATCTCTAGAATGATGTTCTGTTCTGTATTGTACACTATACAGAAACAGAGGGAAGGGCTCATGACAAATTACACATGAACTGGACTGAAAATCAGTGGCTACAGGTCAGATGGAGTAATGAATCCAACTGAGTGTCTATAGCCAGCTGTAAAACACGGTGGAGGCACTGTCATGGTTTGGAGCGGTGTTTCATCGAGCGGTGTTGAAGATTCAGAAAAGTATCATCAGATTTGGATCGACTATGGAATTCCATCTGGAAAGCATCTGATTGGCTCGTTAGAAATGTAACTGTTTTCCTTATATACCGTATACTATCCTTATATACTGCACGTTCAGGTATGTTTGTTAATGTGTCAATAAATCGCTGCACCTATTTCCCATTTTCTCAGCAAAATGTAAATTAATTAGGGTTGGCCACTACTAAGTCACAACTGATACAATCTTTAATACTGTGTTGGTTAATTTTAAAATTCTGTTTGTAACTACACTATTTTTTGAAGTAACACGCAACTAAGTCCAAACATGAGGTGACATGGATGTTTAAAAAGATAAGTGAGTTTCAATCAAAAATAGATGCTTGAAATTGTTCAAGTCTGGCAGATCTGCCAATCAGCAAAGAAGAAATACCCCGGAAAAGCTTAAATTATTTTGAATTTACTTGTAATTTATTTGTAAACTTTAATGTAGGTTTCTTATACAAATGACACTTTTATCATATACTAATGTAAATTGTACAGGACCAAATTTTTCATGTCATTGCTTGTTTTTTTTTTCTGTTTTGTACGGACAAATTGATCACGATTAATCCATTATGTGCTTAAATTGGGCTCACCTGTTAAAGACATGACTAGTACACCCTCATACGCTGGTAAAAATTAGCAAAATATATTCAGATAAAACAGCATAAACAGCTGCCGGAGGAATTCATTCAAATATTTCTGGATATTTTCTGCAACCTCTTCTTCCTGCGAGCCGTTCAACTTGTTTTTACCAATTACCTTCAAGGCTTTCTACCAGCGAGGACTTCTCCCTGCATTCTTTACATTTATAGTTTATGTACTTGTTATCTGGCAGAGACAGCCTTCCTCTTTCCCCGAACAAATCTTCATTTTTAGTTGGAAAAAAGGACAGAGAGGAAAATGTTTTTCGAGCTCCGCGTTTGAAAGTTTGAAAGGCTTCAGAAGGTGATTTGGATCTCGGGCGTCTGAGATCGGCGGTAATCAGAAGCGGGTTTTGTAAGAAAAAACAAAAAAAAAAACAGAAAACACCCACACAAGTTCACATGGCTCTCCCCTTCCCCCTGCCTTCCTGTGCAAATTTGGACATGATTACAAGTGAGAAAAGCCGAGGGGGGTCTGGCTTCACGGCGGAGATGGAAGATACCGCGCCGAGTATGTGTTTTTGTGTATGCAGAGTTTTGCATGCAAGTGTGTGTGAGAGAAAAAGATCCCCATGCACACACAAATCCACACACACATGCACTTCAGCCACGCAGAACAGACAGTCCCAGCAACATGAAATTCCAAGTAGATTTAATATGCACAGTTGCACAAATGGCATGACTCGGAAAGCCTCCAAACCTCTCTTTCTGAGGTGAAAAACCTCCTGTAAGTACTTTAACAATGGCATTTTGCTGGTTTAACATACCAGTTATGATTGAATAATACTTTCTCGTGAGTCTTTGATCTGGAAAAGGCAAGGCAAACCTAAATTTTGTACAGATTAAGGGTTGTTCAAAGCTGCAGAATGACGGCGGTTTCTCTTTTTTCCTTTTTTCCACCTTTTAAGTCGCCTGAGTGGAGAATCATTACACTTCAAAAAAAGTACTGGCCCTTGCTGTAAAAGCCAATCATTAAATAAAAACTTGGGGAAGAAATACACCTAATTACAGGCAGACAAATGCACATAATTCCCCGTTTTTTTTTGTTTTTTTTTTACCCTCCCTCCTCCTGGAAGGAGCTCAGAAATGCTTAAAAAATGCACGTCGTCAACCGTTTGGGGGATTAAAACATACAACAGCTCAAGTACTTTTCACTTTACGTGTTTCACCAGCTTGAAGACGGGAGAGAAAGAAAACTAATTCCACGGAGGACAGGAGTTGTAGCCGAGCGAGCGGAGGCGTTGGGAAAAGTGTCTCTGCAACACAGACGGTGAGACTCACTGCAGCGTGGTGCGGCCAACTCATCTCCTCGTGCAATTGTGAATGTACTACGAGCATGTCATGATGGATAAACGCTGTCACAGGGAAAGGTTCGGTGGATCAGAGTCTACACTTCCAAGGATCCTTTTCCATAGTTATTGCCCAACTACAGAAAGAAATGTATAGACCTGTAGAGTTTGACCTAAAGCCTAAGGTTAACATGATTCCACGACATAAAATATGTACGTTTCTACCACAGACTGAGGGCTCCACTTTGGCTCTATAGCTGTCACCATCTTGCCATCATGATTAACTGCAGAGCAAGTCATTTTGTCTGTCAGATAATACCATTAAAATGCTCCTCCAGTGGATGTGAGGCCTAGCAGATAGCTAATGGCTACAGCTAACCGCACCCCTAAATTCTAATCATCTAATTCATCCTGCGTAAATACATGGTTGGTGTGAACAGCTACGTTAAGAATAGGTGAGTCTGAAACGTTTTTTTAATGCACAAAATGTTTGCATGAATTTAAAGGCCTTTAGTGTAAATCTGTTCACCGTTCACAGAAGGTGTTAGCTAACATGTTGATTTTCAGGTCTGGTAGTCCTGGCTGTTTGGTGGCCACACTTTTGCCATCAAGCCTCTCAGATTCAGTACCCGCCTTCAAATCACTCACACTTGCATGTATTGTATGTATGTAGATTCATCCTTTATCGCCTATTGTTTTTTAATATCTTTTTAGTCTTTTACTGGTGTTTATGAGTCATGTTCTGTTTTGAACTCCATACCTATGTTTTTGCGATTTTCTGTTTTAATTTACTGTCTGAGTATTCTGGTCATGATTGTCCAAGCACGTTATTATTATTATTCATATTGTTGTAGTAGTACTGTTATAAGTAGCTACATGAGATTATAGTTGTCAGAGACATCATTATCATCAAACACAGGAGGTTACGGACACTGAAATCACGTAACCGTGATGCTGTTGATTACTAAGTAATTTAGGCATAAAGAAACCTGTAAAGTGCCATTAAATTATTAAGGAAAGAATAAAAAACACACAACTATCATAAATACGCTGTAGAGTTTCTTTACTTATTATCTTTTTTCAAAAACCAGAGCACCAACGCAGTGCTGACTTCTCCCCTCGTTTGCACAAGCAAAGATGGAGATGGACCCCTCCGCTGTGAACGCTTCTCTCTGCCTGGTGCTCTCAAAAGCTGCTGAAGCACTTTCATAGTAAATTGTTCCCCTTTCATGTGTGCAACTGACCAAAATACTGACCGCACAAAAGCGCCACAACTGCCCCCGTGTTTCCACAATACCGCAATCTGAATATCACATTACTGATTTTACCCACAGACCATTAACCGCTGAACTCTGAAAAGTTCCCTTCACCCATTACTCCTGTCCCACATGTTCATTTTCTTAAGATATTAGGCAATTTAATTACAGTTAAGAGCATTAAGGAGCAATTTTAAGTATAATTTGCAGTTCATGAACTGTTTTTGAAAATTACTCTTAATATAATTAACTTCTGTCATTAGGCCTAATCCCTGCAGGCTACAGAGAGAATGCTTCCTTTAAGAAATTACATACATGTAACGCCACATTCATTCCTTTTCACCAGGAAGGTTGGACTGCGTAAGGTTCGTCTCCTCAATGGAGTAATTATCTATTTCCAGCGAGAGAGTGCAAAACAGTGCTAAGTCCATTAATGGCTGGGAGTCTCTCTAGCATGAATAATCATAAACCAAGCTAAAAAAAAGTAATTGGACTGTTCGCGAGGCAAAAGAAAAATAAAAAATACACACAGAAAAAGGGCGTTTGAAGCTTGAGAATTTAGGGTGGAAATGCCCCCTAAAAAAGGAGGGCAAAGGGTAAGATATCATGGATTTTTTATGACCACATTAACCCAGCGTTGAATTGCACTGTCTGGGCTTTCTCTGGTGAAGTATACTGCTTAATTAGAGCAGATATTTCCTTGTCAAAAATAGTGGGGGCCAACGTCTAATTAAATCAAGAGGACAGTGGCGTATTAGTGATGGGAACGCCCAGGCAGGCAGCCATCTACCATCGGCCATGATGCCTTCATAAAAAATGCATGCAGCACCCTGTGAAGAAAGCTCTAATTTACAAAAAAAAGGAGAGGAAGAGGATGAAAATTCATTCAGGGCTGAGGGTCTCGGCGGGGTGAGCCTCGCACCTTGACGGGTAAGTGATGGTTTGCTTAACGTCTCCTCTGATGAGGTTAAGGACGTGTCACTTTGTCTTTGGCCGAGCTTTAATCAGGCTCCAGCCGGCCCTCTGGCACGAGCCGAGGCTTTGCCGGTGCGTAACTGACCGGTGATTTAGAATGATATGATTACACCTACACCGGCATGCTGCGCAGCCGTGTGAATTAGCCTTCCCCCTTCTAGAAAATGTGTAATGAGCGATGTTCCCCGCGCCCAGCTGGGGCCCCGCAGATTCAGCCATGAGCCGGCATCCTAATCAGCCGTCAGCCAAAAAGCCTGCTATTGCAGGCGCATTAGAATCTGTGTTTGTGCATATCAAAAGATTTCCACAAACGCATTGGCAAAACACATAATCACTTATCCCTCAGAGGGAGGGCAGGCGGAGGGTGGATGGACGACGGACACGCCGACAGAGATCGTTTCCTTTGAGTGTTGGAGGAAATCGCTGTTCTCACGTGACAAGCCTGCAATAACTGCTGGCCGTGCGTGTATGTGTGTGTGTTCAATTGGAGGGCCCGGATATTCCGGAATACACTGAGCTCATGAAAGTTCAGGAATTCCAAAAGCACAAAATAATCAAATCAGAGCTGCACTTCGACTCATTGTTCCTGACATAACCTACAAATTCATGCCATTCCCTAACAGCTGCTTTTCTTTTAATAAAAAGAAATGTGATTGGTAGATTACAGCCTATCACTCACTCCCAGCCTTCATGTAAACAATAAGATGCAATACAAGAGAGCAACAAATAAAAAATACACATTTTGAAAGTGGTATTTTGTAACCTAGCAATGAGATATCAGCTCCAAGATAAATAGAGAGAGCTGGGTCAGAAAGAGTTCAATACCTGATCAGATGAGGCCCAGGTTCAATATTGGCCATTGGTACTGCAAGGTGCTGGTGGATATAATACAATTCTGTTTCAGTTCAGTGTTATTTATATAGTTGGGGTGGGCAGATCTATCCAAATATCAATATTATCGATATTAATGCTAGTATCGGTACTGAATCAATAGTAGCACTATAGGATCCATACTACGTATACTCTATGTTCAGTATGTCCCCTATATAAACTGCCTTTACAGGTTAAAGTATCAGTATTGGCATCCAGGATACTGGTCCTGTATTTACTTGGTATCGGACTGACGCTAAAATTTGCAGTATTGCACAGCACTATTATATAGCACCAAATCACAAGCAAGGTGCTTTATTATTGTAGGTTAAAGGACCTGCGATAACAGAGAGAAAAGCCCAACAATCAGCCAAAACCCCTATGAGCAAACACTTGGTGACAGTCTGTAGGAAAAACTGCCTTTTAACAGGAACCAGAAGCAGCCTCAGAGAGGAAAAAGAGCCAGAGTATAATTATTAAATATGTTAAATAACCAACTATTCAACTGAAATATAATAGGTCATGCATGTACGTTCAAACATTACTGTGTCAACTGCAAAATGAGCTGCCTTCCACCAACCAACAGTAAACTATTTACAACTAAACCTACTGTGTTTCATCCACCTACTGGTACCAAAAGAAGCAAATTATGGTGGAAAAGACCACCGAGTTCAAAACACGCAAGTAACACACATAAACATTTGTCACTGTCACTGCTTAGGAGTTCTAGACAATGTAACTGCCACCACAATGCCCAAACCTTTTATGGTATTTAGTGTACTGAATATCTGACTAATAGGACTGTAATAATAGTGACTGTCTTAAAACACTTTCTCTACAAAAGCAGTTGCATTACTACTAGCTTTATTTTAACCCTTATTCTAACTGCACCTTAACTCGTACAGCTTCTACTTGCTCCATTTCTAAGAACGGTAATTAAAGTTCATCCCAAATGTGACCCACATTACCAATGTTCCATGAGCCACATCTGACCTTAAGTCTGGCTGCCACAAACCATCCACAGGTGCACCTTATATTGCCCAGATGTCGCATGTATTGCAACATTGGGGCAACATCTGGCCCACACAACACTTGCCAGAATCCACATCAATGCCAGCTCACGAGTATTAGGCCCGTACTTCAGCCGCAAGTGCCAAAATAAGCCCAGATCTGGCTCAAATGGGTTTTCCTTGTACTCCTATAGTTTTTGCCACATGTTCAGTATGAGATGTATCAGCGACCCTAAAGCAACTCACTAGTTTTTGTGGTGGAAGACCTTCTTTTTTCACTTTTCACTGAAATTTCCTCAGTTTTATATCCAAAACTTGCCAAAATATATTGTTATTGTACATATATTTATTACTTTTTAGATTAGCCATTTTTATATTTTGCTTGTTTTACATTATTGTATTTTGCACAACTCTGTTGCTTGTGAAGCTCGCACACAAGAATTTCACTCACATGTACTGTACCAGTGTACCTGCACATGTGATGTGACAATAAAAGTGATTTGACAATAAAAGTGATTTGATTTGATTTGAAAACTGCCTCAAAATAAAAAAAAATCTTGGTTTCCTTTGTTTTGTGTGTGCTACTTCTTTGGTGCCATTTAAAGCAAACCAATAAACTCCATTGGAGAAGAATTTTACAGGAGCACCAGCAGCAGAGAAGCTATTCCAGATCTCGGCAGGAGCGCTGCCATACCATGACTCCGCTGTGCCAAACATGGTGTTTCGGTGGGAGCGAGAGGATAAAACGATAAATGCAAATTAATAAAATTCCACGCGGGGGGTCCTTGCAGAGCTGTCCAACATCACCGCAGTGCACCGAACCCCCTCTGATGGTGAGAGCATTGTTGTCTTTGTGGACGCTCTGCAGCTGCTGTATTCACTGGACGAGGCAGCGATGGCACTCTGTTCCCCTCACGCTCACACGGTCACCTCCAGCTCGCATGCAGTTCTGCAGAAAATAACTCCAGCACATCCTAAACAGACACATATATGTCTAAAGGATATATGTGTAGCGCCTGTGATGGTCCGCACTGTATAGTAAAGACTGAAGCTACCTAGTCACTAAGCATTCTGGGAAACGTGGGACATCAACACTTTAAAAATGAGTATTTGAAGATGTCTTTGCCCCTTACGCCGCAGGAACACATTTTTTTAAATTAATGTTTGATCAACAACAAGATCAAGAACAGTGACTTGGAGATGTTAATCACTACAGGAGCATCAGTCTTTAAAGATAAAATTAAAACAGCAGTTCACAACTTTTTTAACCCTGTCAGCAGGAACCCCCGACACCACTACTCATGCTCAAATCTGCTCATTTAAATTAATTTTTAAAAGGATCTGGATCATGTTCAGCTTACCATTTACTCTTGCTGATTATACTCAACTCAGTATTTACTATTATTATGTTAAGCTACACTGTCAGCTAATATATTTAACAATACTTTTAAACCATTAGTGTTTTTTCTACTATTTAGGCATGCTTTTAGCTAAATATTTAAAGTTTAAAGTGTTTGTTTTTTTATATTTTAGTAATGATATTAGTTAACCATTTGTCCGGTGTGCTTAGCTAACACTTGTTTTGTTTTTTTGTTAATTTATACTGCTGGTTAATAACAGTTTCAACAATTTAAACATGGTTTTTACTACGTTTAAATATTTTATTACTTACAATAATTTTATTTTTCTATTCAGATAGTTCTGGGTTTATTACTTTTACTGTAGTTTTAGTGAAACATTTTAACATATACCTATAAAAGTTTCACATTATACTTTCCAGTAATAATGTTGTCATTTTAGCTGGGTATTAATCAATACTGTTAGCCAACAATTTCAACTGCGTATCTACACTCACCTGTGACTTTGTTTGGTTCACTTGTTGAACTGCTGGTTGATGTAATTATCTAACCAGCCATGTGATTGGTGCATTAGGCATGTAGACATGCTCAAGACGACCTGCTAAAGTTCAAACCGAGCATCAGAATTGGGAAAAAAGGTGATTTTAATTACTTTAAATGTGGCCTGGTTGTTTGTCTGGGTGTTTCAGAAGCTGCTGATCTGCTGGGATTTTCTCACAGAGCATCTCTGAATGCACAAACTTGTCCAGCTTTGAAGCAGATGGGCTATAGTGGCAGCAGAAGACTTAGACATGGATACCAAACTTGTCAGCTAAGAACAGGAAACTGAGGCTTTAATTCCCATGGGCTCACCAAAACTGGACAATAGAAGACTGGAAAACGGTTACCTGGTCCCCTGCAATATTCAGATGGTAGCGTCAGAATTTTAAACATTTATGAATATATTTTAGCATTCCTTTTACTTTTAGTTAACTCATTAGTTTCCATATATTCAAATCTAGTAATTTCTTTAATCAAATGTAAACTCGTTTCAGTTTTATTAGCTTTATGTAATGACCTTTTTTATTTTACATTTGTAGACTATGCATGACTCCTGACTCACTTTTACCTTTGCTGTCTTTTACTTAATTGCTTTTTCGTTTATGCTTTGTGAAGCATTTTGGACCCATTTCCCAAAATGGCCCATAAATAGCTGAGATATTCTTATGTCCCTGGAATATTTATGCATAATAATCGCAGGCAAAGGAAGCACCAGGCAGCCAAAAAAAAAAAGAAGACACCAAGTCCAAAAGTAATGCATTAACAGCTCTGCATTAGGCAAGGATGGGTTTCTTTTATCGTCATCTTCTTCTTCTTCACCTCCTTTTTTCCCCTCCTCTGTAGCACCGCTGGCACCGGACTGCACCACCTGCTCCACAGCTCTTTTCGCTCCAGCCAGAATGAACAGCTGGCTGCTCTTCTGAAGCTCTGATTGGCTAATCCCTGCTGGTCACTTGCGCTTTTCCTCCCTGCGTGTCATTGAACTTTCTCTCGCCGAGTGCCAGGTCCGAGGAGTGTTTTCTCTCTCTCGTCTTTGCCCAGGCCCGTCCTTCATGTGCCCTGCGAATGGTCCGGGTGGCATATGGGGATATGTAAATAATTTAATGAGGTCAAAAGTGTGAGAGTCTCCTCTATTTTCCCTTCATTCAAACCTTTTTCATGGCATCGATGGTTAAATATGAAACGTGCTTGCTGGGTTGTCAGGAACACCACCTTTACACCTGCTATAACATGCATCTGCATTCACTGGATACTTAATGAAAGCTGTACATGAATGCAAGACCTCCCCCTTCCTCTGCCAGGAAAGCTTCAGATGAAAACAGTGTTCAATGCACCTCAAAACACCTCTGAGTTCAGTTGTTTCTAACTTTTTTCATTCAGTACAACTCCAATTCCAAAAAAGTTAGGATGACATTTAAAAGAGCTCGGGATCAAACAAGTAACCCTCTGGTTAATAGATGACCTCACCCCACCTCCCAAGACACAGCTACCCTCTACTTTACAGCACCCATTGTTCCCTGAAACTCTCCCATCCAGGTATAAACCAGACCTGACACTGCTTAGTGTCTGAGATCTGGAGTGCTCAGGGTGATGTGGCTACTCTCCACTGTGGACATTGATAGCTGAAGATCCGATAGCCGAGTAGTCATTATTGTTGTACTTCTTTGCAGTTCGCCAACTGTCCATGTGGTCACAAAAACAGGCAGGCACCTGGACAGCCACACGGATCCTCGCACTCACCGTCTGATGATGTATGTCCTTTACACAGGAAGTTGTCATCAGCCTCATGCCGATTACGTCCGATCTCTGTTTCTTCACTTGTCAGGCTCACTTGATTTTATCCCCAATAAAACATGATTCAGACTCTTTAATGTTCTGTGCCTCACCAGATTTGAACCTTTACACCACAGCAATGCTCAACAGAAAATAAAAAGCTATTTTTTTAGTGCGTGTGTTTTGAAAGTTTGCTCATAGTTTGCTCAAACTTAAATGAGCCAACCTGACATGGATGCACCTTATCTGGAGCTTTGGGGACTACACAGCCACATTTTCATTCTAGTTCTTCTTTACTTGAATTTCAGGTGCATTTCTACTCTTCTTAAGTCTGGATAAAAAAAATGACTTAAAACTGTTCTGGACACACCACCAGCCCCAAGAACAGGTCTAGGATCAGCATTAAAAAAGACAAGAGGAGGAGATCACATGTAACTTACACAGTTTTAGATTTTTCCACTGAGGGTGGAAAAGCTACGAAAGCTAAGAAAGGAAGTTGAACCTGTTTACATGGATGCTAAACCTCTCAGTATCCTTTGCTTCACTTATTGGATTGGCTGGTCTTGTACAGCCTCCTCTTCTCCTCATCAAATGCAAAGCTAGCACTGAGTCATATACTCTGAATATTTCAGGGACTAATCTGTTCTCCAGTGGAGCCCAGACTGACTTCAAAATGGAAAAAATGCCCCTCAAATCCTCTGTTGCAACCAAACCTCAAACCTATTTTCATTCACTGGCCTCCGACGTGTTCTGTCATGCTCTATCAGTCATATTTTGTGCATTAAAGCGTGATCTTTTTTTCCCTTACGTCTTCATTTCGCTGTTGATGTTTCATGCTTCGGCTCCCTTTTTCCATAATGTAACCCCTCGGCTTCTTAAAGCACATGTACGCGCCGGTTTTGTATTTATAAGCTGGTGTATAAATAGAGTTGATTGACAATCACCTACGGTATTTGACAAATGACCTTTGTGTCTCTCTGAGGATGAGAAATGCAGGTAAAGGAGTGAAGACGATGAATAATACAAGACGGACGAGCATTTTTTAAATGCAAAACGAGTCGATTTTACTACTAAGTGTATCTGTGGAGGCAGCAGAGTAGCCCGAGGCAAAATGTACACTTAGCTTTGGTCTATACAAGGCCCAGCACTGAATCATCAGAGCTCAGCTGTCCAAAATACACCACCAATCTGGCCGAGGCATATGGCTGCATGACACTCGTATGAATTACTACTACACGCTTGTGTTGTTGTTTTTCCTCCCTTTTAAATGTTCTATGAACCGGGTAGTGCTCCCACCACCGTTTTACATGAGAACAGATCAAAATCGCTGCCCTGATGCCCGAGAAGAGCGGCCAGACAGGTCTGCTTTTTCAGCTTTTTAACACCAGAGAGAGAGAGAGGTCCGATCAGGCTCAAGGTTTTCACAGATCAGTCTGAAAGATGTGAAAATGAATATTTGTTGGTGATAAAACTGCATTTAAAGCAGCAGTCTTCAAATTTGCCTTGATAACAATCTGCCATCTTCAGTGACTTATTTTGGGATTTTTAGGCTCTCTTCATAGTGCGTAACTCTGAAGGTCTTTCAATGTTTTTCTCTGCTTTTTTACTCATTTTCAGTCCAGTCCTGACCATCCTCGTGTGGATGGTTTTGTTTTTGTTTTGTTTGTTAAGCTATTTTACACTGACCTATGAATAATTCAAGCATAAGAAAAGCTGATGAACCAGCGTTGTGTCTACACATGACTGAAATATTAGCAAAGAACCAAGCAGGTACAATAAGGAAGATCTGTAATCACTGGGCTGCCTGCTTTTCTAGCTGTTGTCTACTCTTTACATCTCATGGTATCAAACTCACTGCTGTAGTCCAGTCATCTTCATTCCCACCTTCTACATCCATGCTTTTTACTGTCTGTGGTTGGCATCCACAGTCACACCCCTACTACTGCATAATTTTAGGCACTGAAACAATTGAAATGGGTAAGTTATTGAAAAACTCAAGACCTGTGCAGTTTTCACAAAGTTGGGCTTCAGGTATAGAGATTAAAACTGTTTTCATAACCCTTTGTAAATGTGTTTATTTCTACTGTAAAGTTGGACCTTTTAACATGGGAGTCTATGTGGAGAGACTCACTGTTGGAGCCAGCCTCTAGTGGCTGCTAGAGGGACTGTAGCTACTGGAATTATTTTCCTCTCTTATTTTTGATTTATTTGTTTTATGTATTTTTTTCTGTGTGATGTGCAGCTTAAAAATTTAAAAGGAGCAAATTTCAATTTTCTGTCAAAACATATTTATAGAAAATTGGCATATACACACACACACGAACATACAGACACAAAAAATCAATTCAGGGCACCATCATGCAGCTTGATTGCAATTAAAAGCTGTCCTCCTCTGGGCCCACGGCTAATAGTATGAGACAGTATTGATCAGTAAATGTAGGAGTAGACTGGATCAACATCAGTGTCAGTCAATATTTAAGAGTGACAGCGGGAATTCATACAGATGGAAGAAAAGCGCAGGAACTAGATGGCAGACACACTTCAGAAATCAGCGGACTCTAATGTAAACAGAAGTGGAAAACTCATCTTCTGCCTTTTGCACCTTTTCCCTGTTTTATTTTCCTCTACACCATCTAATAAGTTGAAATCCAGTCGTTTCTTTCCTCTGTTTCCAATTCACTCTCTGCCTCCTTTACTTTAGGGTTGCAGGAATGTTTCATCACTCTCATCTCGACCTTTGACCTTCCCCATTAGTGGCTTGTGAAGTCAGAGAGTGGCGAACGCAGTCTTGTATGCAAGTCTAATAGATGTAAAATGCAGAAGTAGAGGAAGGTTGAAAATTTCTCCCTTAATGATAGTGATATACTCCAGAGGATTCCCTCCTCACCCGCTCATTTTTCCGCATGCGTAATTGTCCAGGCGGTTCACGGCACATTATCAAATTCATCAGCTAATCATTTAAGACCCCCTCTTTTATCTGCGAGAAGGTCCACGCATGATCCGATGGCGTGCCGATCGATAGGAAAATCGGGATATGCAAAGCGCGTTCTGATGTTTGGCATCGCTCAACCTTTGGTGCTTTTATCTCTGCCTTTTGATGTTGCTTTTAATCTGCATAACGCCGCGTGAGTGGATGATAGATGCGAGCGTCTCCTCCACTGGAGAGGACTCCTCCGCTGAGAGTCCACCTGTCAGGGCAGAGGGAAGTTTCAAAAAAAGAGATTCAGGAAATGAGGAGCTGATTTTTGGTTAGGGGAGAAAAAAAATGTCAGAAAACGGTGGAAAAATGCAGGTCACGGGTTCAACGTGAAACCTTCAGATGTCTTCTTCAGTCTCGCCACGAGTCCAAGCCCAAGAAATCTTTAATGTCATGATAGAAAACAAACAAATGCTTAGATTTGGCATCCTTGAACCATAATTGCAGTGTTTGTTTTTGTTATATTTAATTATAATGTAGAATAGATACTTGCAAATGCTTTAATTTGAAATTGATAGCTTTATTTTGAAAGGAGAAATTGAGTCAATCCCTGTTTAGAGATCTTTGTAATGTGCCTAATAAGGTAAAGCCATTTCTTATGTTAGACACGAAATAACCTAGTTGGAAAATGGTAGCTCCACACATTTGATTTGGCAGATTTTTAAATGTAATTTTTTTAACACGAGATATCATTCCAGATGCAGTCCCAAAGGGATTTGCATCTCTCTTCCTGGATCAAACCAGGATCTTTCACTTGTTAGGTGACAAGGAAGACCACCCTGCAATGAACCCCCGGCTAAAGAACCACATTAAGACAGTTAAAATTTGTTGGCAGCTCTGATTTGGACACACGATTTCACAAACTTGTACTTTAATTGTTCAAGCAGATTGCAGGATTGCTCAAATTTTGACAATCAAGAACGTATGATTAATAGAATATTATGTAATTTCACAACTTTTACATACTCACACACATTCAATAAGCTTTAAAAGAGCTTCTGATTAACCCCGTCCATTGTCTCCATTAAAAATAAATGCTGTCTTGTGCATACAAATAAATATTAAAGGAATAAGTCAGGTAAAAACACACAGTTTCATCAAAGAAAAAGTTTAGTAATTTACCAAAACAGCTGATCACTGTAGTTTACACTTAATCAAAATGAAGTAGTATATTTGGACTATTTAAGTACTATTTTCAGTAGCGGATTAATACATATGTGATTCTGTAGGCAGTGAATTTAATTATTAGTCGTTTTTTGGTCTTTTTGTTGAATTTTATGTTTATCAGTTTGATAGCGTTTAAACCCCGGGTGTCAAAAACAAGGCCCGGGGGCCAGAATCAGCCCAGCAAAGGCTTTGGAAAATGGGATAAATTTTAAATTTTTACCTTCTCATAAACACTTCCTTCATGACCATTCACACTACACCGAAGTAAACAACTGATAGATAAACAATTAAAAGGCAGAAAGTTCCTTTTTTTCACTAGCTGTTAAAAAAAATGTTCGATTTTTAGAGATGTTTCACTGTAAAACATTTAAAAAAATCGAGGTCACAGGTTTCATGTCCAATGTGACACTTTAAAATCCGAATGACATTTGTTGTTTAATGCTGGTAGAACAAAGGCAGCAGAGAATTTTAGTAATCAGCTCCTAACATTTGATATTTGAAATAATCCTCACAAAACCATAAAAATCGCAGGTCCCAGGATCTCAGAGTCCAATGTGAAGCCTTTAAATGTCTCAGTTATTCTTCCCAAGTGTCAACACCCCAAATCTCTTAAGTTTAGTGTGAATATTAAAATAGTTGAACCCAACCTAAAGATAATACTTTCTTCCTGAAATGTACTTTCAACAACTCAAATCACCTCAAGGTGCTTTAATGTTATGTTGTCATACTTCAAAATAAAAATCACAAAAAAGTTTATTTACATTTTAAAGCTTCTTCTCTTTTTATCTTGTGTTATTTCACTGATTTTGACAGTTTTGTGAAGCCTTTAAAGTAATCTGGGAATGCAGTTGCATTTGCTTGTTTTTTTTATATTGGTTTTTAATTGAAAATCACATATAGAATATATAGAACTAACCTTTATTCCAAAAATGTGGGGAAACAGCAAAAGATGCCTTTAAATCCTACATCTATTCTAGCTGAAAGCTATCTGTATATAGTAAAAATATTGTTAAACGTTCAATAAACACCATATTTTAATACTTTAATACAAAAACTTCAAAATGTGTTTTTATTTAAACTATTCGTGCCTTTTCAATAATCAGTGTTGATACTGAATGATACATGCAGCATTTTTATTACTGTCATCACTGTAGCTTCTCAGCTGCTTCACTATAACAGGAGGAAGAGGGGGATTTATTATGAACTATTAAATACTATCATACAATCTCATACTTCAAAATGAGTTTTAAATAAAACCTTTAAGGGTTTTAAATCCTTTAAATGTGTCTTTGAGTTTTCTTGTAGTAGCTTTTAATCAGTTATTAAGCGGAGGTGGTGTATTTATTTAGAATTATCAGGGATAAGTTGGATCGGTGCATGCTAGATCCTTCAGTTAGTCGGATCAATTCAGTGAAACAACAAGCAGTTTATCAAAAATGTCATGCTTCAAAATAAAAGCTTCAAATATGCTTTAAAAACCTTTAAATGTGTCTTCGCCTTGTGTTTTCTTGCCTTAAACCAGCATTTAAATAAGTAGTAGTTGTAGGTAGGTTTGCTCTGGTGTACATTTGGTCCTCCAATCAGTGGGAGCAACTCAGTGAAACAAAGCAAATCATTTTCATTCTTAAACTTGCTGACAGCTACATAAGTATGTTATCTGCTTTCAGCAATTTGCTCAAGATGCTTTAATTAAAGCGTTAAAATGTCATTTCTTTCAAAAGAAAAGCTTCCAAATATGATTTTAATATTTTTTAAAGGTTTTAAAAAGCTTCACTTTGTGTTTTCTTGTCTAAATTAATAATTTGTTTTATAAATACAGCATTTTTTAACCTGCAAAAGAACACTTCCAGAACAGCTGGACACAGCACATTTCAGCAAATTCAGTAAAAACAGGATGAGACTATTTTCATTGGCAGATTGATTCACATCTAGTTTCCCAGTGACTGGAATCAAAGTTTTAGTCATTTAATGTGATTTATTAAGAAACTAATACAGAATATTTTTGGCTTTATTGTTTAAAACTTGATTGGTCGTGGCATTTATGTTGTTTTCTCATCTTAAAATAGTGATAATCAGCAGGAGGGCTGGGCTCAGTTGACTTTAATCCATCTGAAAAGAAAGACTTCATCGTGACGACGCCAAGCACACCTCACCGTTTGTGAACAAACACGAAGCCCCGAGGGTTTGGTACTCTGTAATTTGGCTACTTTTATTCGAGCAGGGTCATTTTCAAGAGAAATTACAAATTAAGAATTCAATAATACTTTTACAAAGACATTTCAGGAAAGATTCTTCTTCAGTCATGATATCATACATAGTATTTAACAGTCCCTCTTCATTTTTTTTAGCTTAAAAAAAGAAACAAAGATGAAGAAAGTGGAATTTTTCAGTCGAAAATACAGTGTTTTCACAATTGTATAAAAGTTCCCAAATTTGGAATTTTCCAGTAGCTGGAAAATAAAGGAAAAAAAATAAAATAAAATAAGATTAAACTTCGCATTTCACAATGTTTCAAAACACAATAAATGCTCTCTTTACGTAAAATTTGCCCCTATGATCGACACCATGTTCCTTTTTACTAAAATATATCTATATATTGAAGAACTATAGTACTGTACACAACAGTATGAAATAAATAAAATTAGGAAATATAAAATGGGCCACATAAATAATGTTTTCTTTTCAACCTACAAATAAATGAAATGCAATTTGTTGTTTTCAAAAAAAAGAGGAAAAAATGGTTTGGTGTAATACTGACAAAGAAAAGAGGTGAGAAAACATTGCACAACATAATGTAAACTAAGGAACTGCTGCCTATAATACTGACACGGGTGCTTCAAAGAACAACGGTGAACCATTTCATCAATACTGAAGCTGGTGAAAAAAAGTAACCTTCCTTTACACAATACGAGGGTGGCACTTGCAGAAAACACACAGGTTAAAAGGTTTGCATATAAGGCTTCTTTTTTCTTATCAAAAACACCTTACAAAGGCTTTGTCCTTCATTTTTTTTTGACCCTCCCCAAACGACAACATCTGTCCGTAAAACTGTATTTTCCCTTAAAATGAAGGTCTCTTTTAAAAAAAATAATAAAGAAACAAACAAAAAAAAAACAGGGGGGGAAAAAGCTCCTTCACACAGTCTTTGAATTTTAATTCCTTCATTTGATTCAAGAGGCCTAAAACAGTGTGGCTGGAGATGAAAACTAAAGACGACACCGTAGGTAGGTTGGTGATAACAAAGGTAATACTGAAGGACTGTAGTAGTGCAGATACTACTGCTCTTTTTCCAACACTGTATAAATATATACATAGGCAATACTTTTTATTATTTTTGTTCATGATTATAGAAGCGGAGTGCAATTTGTACAAGTCACTAGTTGTGCTATAAATACTATGGAACACAGGGGTTTTTATTTGAGGAGGTTAGCACCACACATATTTTTAGGCCTTAGTACTGTACATTTTTTGAAATGTATTCATTTATTCATTGTTCGGTTTGCATAATGCAGCTTATTTCACAAACCCAAGCCTCCCCCTTTCCTCTTCAATGCCTCCTTCTTCCTCCTCCTCCTCCTCTTCCGGATTGATATTTGAGTCCACGTTGAGGAGTCCGTCAAGCTTCCCGGAAGCTTCAGGCACGTGCACGTACAGCTTAAAACACGGCGTTTTAAACCGAGCAGGTAAGAATACTTGAACCGAAAAGAGAGAAACTTAAAAACTTTTTTTTCTTTTCTTTTCTTTTGTTTTTTTTTTCATTAGTTTTTCTTTTTTTAAACTTCTAAAGATGGGAAGCTTCTGAAGTGTCGCCGCCGATTACACGCCATCCTCCATTGCGTCCTCGTGATCCGATTTGGTTTCCGTTTTGCCGTCCAGCGAGCTATCGTCCATCGAGTGCTCTCCGTTCTCCTCCTCGTCCCTCAACGTGTCCGGGTCCGTGTCCATGCTCTTGCTCTCCTCCTCCTCCTCCTCAAACTCGTCGTCCCTCCGTCCGATCTTTGCGTACGTTCCATCCACTTCCTTTCGCCCTGCATCTCTGATCCCTCCGTTCACCACGTCATGCCTCAGGATAGCCTCTCGCTCCGCCAGCTCCGGGTAACCCTGAGGAGTCATGCCCTGCAAGTACGCCCTGCTCATGAGCAGCTCGGTGGGCTCCAGGTGGCCCTTCTCGCGGGCCTCCCTCTCTGCGGCCTCCCGCTCCTCAGCCTCCCGCTTGCAGTAGGAGTAGCGGTGGTTCATGTGCTGCGAGTATGAGCCCGAGTGCGAGAACCTCTTCCCGCACTTGTCGCATTGGTAAGGTTTCTCCCCCGAGTGCAGTCTGGAGTGCTCGATGAGATGGTGTTTGTGTTTGAAGGCTTTCTTGCAGATCTGGCACTGGTGCGGCCTCTTGCCTGCGGAGACACAAAGCAGAGAAAAAACGAAAGGGACGTGAGAGGCGTCCTGCAGCCACAGCAAATCAAACACACACACACACACAAGTCAGAATCAAAGCAAAATATTGAGGAAAAACTCTGATGAACTGGATGGCATGGAGTAAAAATGACATCACCGAGCATTAAATCCAACTTACGACTTTGGGCTATTTGTTTATTCAAATTGGGAGCACGATGAGAAAAGCGTGCTCGCATTCACGGGCCTACATTATGGAAATTCCCCTCCTGTGGTTGAAGCATGAAGAAACTCAACCGCAACTACTTATTTTAGGCCCTGCGTGCCACACTGATGAATGCAACATAAATAAACTACTGCAAAAGCAAACAAACAGAGAAGGCGACAAAAGGGTAAACAAACCCGAGATGGGGCTGTGGGGCGGGGAAGGCTCCGAGGGGTAACCCTGCTCATCTCCGATTGCAATTCGAGTTCATGGCGAGGCCTGGGTCTATATTAGGTTTTGAGCTGGAGCTCCTTCCCTACCAAATATGACGGAGCGGCTCAGACGCCAAGGCTCAAAATGAGAAACCTGAGCTGTCCGTGAGTGCAGGGTGAGATAGTTTTATGACACGGGGCCATAAATTCTCTGGCTAAACGGCACTTTTTCCCCACACTCCTTCACCTAAAAGATACCTGGATTCTTTTTAAGAAGCTACAAAGAAGCCTCTAATTTTGGCATTTCCCTAACTGCTGCTCACCACGTGTGGAAATATGGCTTCCTGCCTCGCACAAATCACATGACTCCCCCCTCTGACAGCTCCGAAACTGCACTCCAGTCCAACATCTGGCACGATATTGTTAAAAACACACAGCGACGCATCAGGAGTGGAGATAACGCGTCCCCGCGCCCCACCCCAATTTTTTTCTTTTAAATAAAGAGGAGCTCTGACGGTGGAGCCTCCCTCCCTTTTATGTCCAACCAGATAACATGAAGGCTGCGTAGCACAGAGCGCTCCTCTACAGATAGTGGATAAAATAAATGATGCAACTTGGTGAAAGAGGATCTCTGTATAATAACTATAATGAAAGACTTGTTATCGGTGCTCTGAAGCTTCTAAGCACTACTCCGCTGATGTGATCTATTGTCAATAATAGGGCCGATAAAGGCATTAGGGGGCCTTTTGCTGGCTTTACATATCTAGGTGAATTGATGTGTGTCTTTAAAGATAGCAAAGTGGTTCATACAGGAAGACATGATTGGGAAATAAATGGTACAATCCTGCCTATACCTGCAAAATTACAGAAAAAGAACACACAAAGCCTTTACTCATTCGCTGGATTTCAACCCTGTCAATGAAGAAGCAAGTTAGGTGTGGGTTTACATATATACAACTTAAGGGTTAAACAGAGAAGGAAAGAAGGAGGGAAAAGGGGGATAACATAAAAAATATTTATATATTAAAATATATTCATACTGATAGGATTTGGCAACACAAACATTTAAAACATAAAAAAAGCATGGGGTTTAAAATAAGGGTCTAGAACAGTATATACCTGTGTGTTCATATTTGTGTCTTAGAAGGGAACTGCTCTTCTGGAATGTTTTGTCGCACAAGTCACACGCGTACATACCACTTTCGGTCTTCTTAATCTTCTTCCGCGACAGACAGGAGTCGGGGTCTGTCATGTCGTCCAGCCCTGACATGTAATCTGGTGTACCGTCGAGCAGGTCCCCCTAAAAAGAAAAAAAATTACAAACAAAAAAAAGGGAGAAAGGATAACACAATAATGAATTTAGTGTGATGAGGAGATGTTGTATATTCTTTTAAAAGTGAGAAAACAGTGAGGTGGTCACTGTGTGTGGCAAATAACACGACTCTAGCTTAAGCTAGCTTTATGTAAATGTTGCTAATATCTGTTGCTGAAATTATTCCACATGTAATCCCTTTAAATTTTTACTTAAATTATGAGTTTATGTTCTTAATATGACTCAAACACAAATTAATTTATTTACAGTTATGTTTAACCAGAAGACACCCTTTTCTGAAGTGTAAATTGCTAAGCTAACTGTAAATTAAGAGTAAATATCCAAATGCTACATATTGCTCAAAGAGCATTCGTGTTAAAATCTCAGAAGGTGTGACAAAACTTTTTTTTAGCAAACACAAGAAATATTTTCTGAGCTGCTGGGAGTTTTTAACCCTTTTAGAAGGGTATTTACCTTAAGCCGCTGTAGCAAAAAAGCTAATATTTGTTAACCCAGTATCTGGTTTTAATTAAAAGTGGAGTTTATTTTATCTATAAAGCTATAAAACCTATAAGCTCTTTATCAGCAGTTTATATTTTTTTAAATGTGAAAAAAAGTTTATTAGTTGTTTATTTTTTTAGAATATGTATGTTAGAAATGCTAAAGTTTCTTTTTCCTGCTAACTTTGCCTTGCTAGAAAAACAACCTTGTACTAGTAGTTACATTTTCAAGCTATATAATATTTTAAGGTGACAGTTAATTATAACTAAAGTAAGGAAAAATAAGATGCCTGTGTTCACATGCCGGTTTGTTAACTCCTAATACTAATTTGACAATTTTAGTTGCAATTTCTTGACATTGATAGTTATATTTAGGTTTGCTATGGTGTATCTTGAAAAATTGTATGAAGTTTGACAAAAAGTTAGCAATTAGGTGTCATGCTAATTGCTAAATTAACAGCTAAGTGTTTGTTAGCTAATTAGTATGCTTTGAGAGTGTCATTTAGCAAAACTACAAACACTACAAACACAAGCTCAATCTATGTTGGTGGAAAAGCTCATACTTGATACTTATATTATTTTAAATTACATTGATTTACATTATTAGCTGAATTTTGTGAGTTTAGGTCATAACTGCTGCATATTACATTAATATAAAGTTGCTGATAGCATGCTAATTTCTAAACTAACTGTTAATTTTAAAGGAAAGTCCAGAAGATCAACGCAAAAAAAAAGAAGTTATTTAGGGGTGAATATCCTCTTTTCTTTATACAATAGCTGGTGAAAGATCATAAAAATATCTAGCCTGACACCATTTGTCCACATAGGATCATTAAACTGAAGCGTTCCTCCCAAACAATCACACAACGCTACATGTTCTCATGCATTTTTGATTACTAGCACATACCGGCGTTTATTTCTTATAAAACTTTCAGCTCTGCAGTAATATCACCCATCTATAACTGACAGGCTCCTCATTATGAAACACCGCCATAATGGTGTATTCAGTGTGGTCTAATTTTGTACACGAGCGTTAATTCTGCACATTCCTTTAAAATTCTCTTTTATGATGAAGATTAGTCTTAAATATGAATTGATGGAGAACAATATTACAACATTAGAGGAGGCACAGTGAGCCATTCTTGACATTGCAAACTCATATAATGATTAAAATCAGAAGGTGCACCTTAATGGCCAATATTGAGCCACCGAAGCTTTCTTTAATGAATATGTGTGTGATAATGTGGGGACAGCGCTGCACTGTGTTTTAAGAAGGGACCACTATCACTCTGCAATCAATTTGAACTAAACGCCTGTAGCTGTATTTTTAAAATCTAATTTAATAACTTAGAATAGGAAACATTATTAATACTTTTTTTCATCAAAATGGTTCCCTCTATGTTAAACAGCCTTCAGCATTCACTGGTAATGAACATGGAGACTGTGCATTATTAATCCACATGTAGAAGCTCATTTTGGCTTTGGCTCTCTTTAAAATGCAGCAAAGTTGCAATGGGAAATTTCAGAGAAGTGCACAGCTCCGGGGCTCACCTTTGTCATTTTTACAAAGGCCTTTCACCCATATTTAATAACAAAATATGTGAGTTCAGACCAGCTCTGGAGGAGGACTGGAGTCGAGAGCATTAATGTACTCCAGCGGGTAAAATTTACTGTGTAGAGTGGTAACAATTAGAGCTTTAACGAGATTAAACTTTAGGGCCAATATGGGTCCTGTCATATATTTGAACCTGATGCTGTTTGATATTTTGTGCCAGTGTTTTTTTGAGGGTAAAAATTAAAACACCACTAACATTCATAAATCTGCAAATGAAACTCTGGTAAAAGGGCTGGAGGCTCATTAAGACGGGATGAGATAATCCAGTTAAAATGAAGTCAAGGAAGTAGGAGCAATCCTCAAAGCTTTTTCTTTTTCATCACTGAATGATATTACTGCTAAAACAGCTGAACACAGGCTGCACATTCCCTCCTTTCCTCCCACTAATGACGCCTCACTTTTTCCACCCCGGGGTTGTGTCACAGCTGTTTATCTCTATCGCCTATGCCAGTTCAGTCTACCTCAGGTGAGCGTTTCACTCTCCTAACTCCTGAGTGGTTTTTTAATTAGTACAGAAATGAGTTCAGATCATTTCAGAGAATCTGAGTGAGCCTGGGGCTTTCACAAAACCACAGGTGGCTTATTTACCTGGAAACCTGGTTTCCGCTGGTACTTTCTCCTCTGCTGCATCTCAGCAAGGGTAGCTGCCCCTGCTGCATAAGTGTAGGCCATGTGTGGTAGGAAGCCCATTTGATCCATGCCCGGATAGGGCCTAAGACCTGGTATGCTGGCCTGCATCGGGGGCATGAATGTGGCGGGTGGGAAAGCGCTCTGAGGTGGAAGCGACGTGTACAAGGGTTTGGCTGCAAATGGGTTAATGCCGAAGATGGGGCTAGTGCTTTTTTCTAAGTTTCCATTGTTGGTAGAGCCTGAGAAATCCTTTTTGAGATAGGCCAAGTTCAAAGGCTCTTCGAAGTGCTCTCTGGGAGAAGGGATGCTGTTATGGTCAATGGTAATACTGTTGACTTTAGGTCTGCTTTTGACAGTCAGTGCATGCTTGGGTTCCTTCATGAGTCTCGGCAGAGACAGGTCCAGCGGCTCAGCCTGCAGGTCTTCTGAAGTCAAGCTGTTTGGAGTGTAGGAGCTGCTGTGAGAGTTTTTGGAAGAAGTGGAGGACAGATTTAGCGGGGAGGGGGTGTTGCTGCGGGAGTGGTCCAACTTTTCACCTGTGGGTTTGGTTTGGCTGCCGCTGAACTGGTGGTTTTTCAAATGTCTGAGCGAGTTGTCACAGTTGTTCACGTTGTTATGGAGCTCTGCTATGGAGGGTGATGTGATGCGGTCAGTAGGCTTGATTAGAGACAGTGGCGACCTAGCTGCCAAAGAGTCTTTTGGTGGAGTGTGGTGGTTATTTGTTCCGACAACCATATCCGTGTTGTTCCTGTGCTCTAGTGGTGGGGTCCTGTTAGTGCCGTACTCGTACATCTTTCGCTGCTCAAACCACTCCTTGACAAATTCCTGAGGAAGGCCGACTGCTATGGAAATCTTGAGCAGCTCCTCCGAGTTGGGCTCCATGTTCATGGCAGAGTATGCCTTCAACACAGACATGTGGTCCCTGTAAGGGTTAAGAGGCCCAGTGAGTACCTTGTCAGACAACACGGAGGAGGGTAAGTGAGTGTTCTTCTCCATGAATATCCCTGGTTTATTGGGCATCAAATTCTCACTGGGCTGCAGCACAGCTTTGATCTCCTCGTTCATTTTACACAGGTAGCGTTCGTGCTGATGCAAAGGTATTGGCCCGGGGAAGGTTTCTTTGCAGTATTGGCAAGCGTAAGGTGTAAACATGTTGTTTTCCTGCACCTTCTCATCCACACCTCCTTCAAGCATGTGGTTGGGTTTCTCTCGTTTGATATTGCTAATCTGTCTCTTTGAGTCTGTAGTCAAGCTCTGGAGGCAGGCTTTGGCTTCGTTCACTTTTTCTAATGTGTAGTCGATGATGCTTTTGGTGGCGCCGTTGTGATTGACAAGTGGAAGACAGACCTGAGCCCCGCCTGCCGTTGTCAGCGCTTGTTTCTGCTCCTCTATCTGGGATCCCAGCTCCTTCATGTGGGCTTTGAGCTTGGAGAGCTCTTCTGGCTTGCAGTCCATTTTCTGCCTGCACACAGTGTTGTCCACGATCTGGAGAACCTTCTGTACCTCGCTCAGGTTATTCCCCAGTGGACCCGGGTAGCTCAGGAGCTGCGCTTCAAGTCCGGCCATCCCAAGATGCTGCAACGGGCTCTGGGCCGAGTTGTGGTGGACCCCAAGTGGGCTGTTTCCCCCCACTCCTCCATTCATGAAAGGCCCAGGAGCGGCAAATCCATGAGAAGCCATCATTAGCTTGTAGTCGAAGTCCAGCGGCTCCGTCTTGATGTTCAGGTGGTTGTTGTGGTCGGCGAGGCCGAGTGGCTTGCCGTTCTCGAGCTTTTGCCGCAGCTGGGTGATGGCAGTGTTAGTGGGGGAGGCGGAGGCAGAGGTGGGGGAGGAGCCTGTCTTCATGTTGCTGCGCATCCTGCCATTGACCGCAATCAGACCAATGCACTTTTTGCTGCTGATGTGGGAACTGTAGGAGCCCGAGTGAGAGAAGCGCTTCTTGCAGTTGGGGCACTCATAAGGTTTTTCACCTGAAACAAGAAATATAGATGGTTAGCCAAGACCAGTAAACAACCAATTGGCTCAAAGGGGGGTCATGCAATTTTGCTTTTTCTCTCATATTATTTTACGGTCTATACTTTACAATATAAAACGCCTTGAGGTGGCTGTTGCTGTGAACTGGTGCTATATAAATAAAACAGAATTGAAATGAACTGAATTGTGCCAAGATGTGCAATATGCACTAGAGCCGGTAATCTGCCAGTGTAGCGTCTGCGTTTTCTTTATTTTCTGCCAAACTGAATTGGTTTAGAGATCTTCGCTCTTTTTTTGCACTTCCATGTTTTGAGTTAAAGTAAACCACTCTTTAACATTTATTAGCTTTAACATTTTCTGCTCAGCTCAGTGAGCACACAAAGACACTAAACACAAAGACATGGAAACCTCGCTAACTACTTGTGTTTTGGACGTTTGAAGCATGTTCAAAAAAGTGGGATGGACTTCAAATTATTTTTATTTGATTTTATTTGTAGGAAAAAAGGCTCTCGTCCAATAAGCTGTAGGAATTAATTGAAAACAAAATTCCTTAAGAGTGGCTGGGGCACTGTTAAGAAAATGTAAAAGTTATTTAATTCTTCATGTTTTGCTTTGAACCTAAAGTCAATGTAATTTGAGAAAAACTGCATTAAAAATAAATTAAATTATATAAAATGATAAATTATAGTTGAGTAATAGGGCTTCCTAGGTAAGGATACTATTTGTTTCATGCTTGTATTACCAGAATAACAGCTCTGCAGTACATGAAGTTTTGAAGTAAGTTTAATGTACACATCTGACCTCTGCAACAAAATACTCTTTGTTTAAGGCTGAAAAAAGGAAAGTTTGCGACAAGTAAACAAATAAATTCAATTCAATTTAAAAGCTTCACACACATAAGCAAATATTGCATACCCCGAGGACTTCAGTGTCCATTAACAACCGACGAGTGTCCAAAATAAACCAAAAGGAATTTCTGTGGATCCTTAAATCACCGTTATGAATATTCAAAGAGCAGGGCAGCGTTCTTCCTGCAACTCACCGCTATGAATCCGGAGGTGTTCCTTCAGATGGTGCTTGTATTTGAAGGCCTTGCCACACTCGGTGCATTTGAACTTGCGGTTGCCGGCCGCTTGGTTGAGCAGTTGGTGCTGCGAGAAAGAAAAAAAGAGAGAGGGAGAGAGAGAGAGAAAGAGATTTTAAAAAAAGAAAAAGGTACAAACATGGAGGGGGTAAGAGTTCAGTTCACACTACAAGCCAAATGGCTCCTGTCGCAAACGAAGCATCTTGGCTTTCTACTCCCACCTCCGTTGAGCAACTACAGGCAGCGGCGGCGATAACAGAGAGAATCACATACCTTTTAATTTCCTGGCTCCACAGCCAAAGGAGGCCTGCCTTTAGAATTTGGCAGCCCAGAAAATAGAATAAATGAAAAGAGTCTTTTTTTAGAGCGTTTCTCCTTCATTAGAGCTGCCGATGTGATCTACTTTTCATTAATTTGGGGTCTAATCAGTCCAAAATGTATTCAGAATCATCTGTGAGCTCTCTCTCGCCCAGCATACCTGTATTCACACCATCTGAATTGCACTTTTTTTTCTCTTTCCTCCCCTCTGCAAATGTGTTGCAGTAATTAGGTCCCCCCCCCCACAAAAAAAACAAAAACAAAACTCAAATGTCTCTTTAATAATCTTGGGATAAAGAAGCCGGCACATGGGCCTGGCCTTGATTTTGCTGTTCAAAAAAAAAAAAAGGTAAACATCAGTCGCAATCCATCACATTTGCAATTCAAACAGAGCCTTCCTCTCTTAAAAAAAGGGAAAGAAAAATCAAAATATAATAATACTCAGCAACAACAACACGGGGTGTGTAAACCTGGCTCATCACTCACAAAACAATTAATTCCAAGTGGGAGGTAGGGATGTTAAATGGTTAGTAAATATGGATAAAAGAAAAAAAAGAGAGAGACACATTTTCTCTGAGCTTGCTAGGGGAAAAAGCAGAGCGACTCCCTCCTCCCAGTTCAGCCTTGACAAATGCTGGGGTGTGTGCTGACTCTACCCACATTCCTGGGGAGACAGATGGTGGCGCGCAGGACACTGGGAGGACTGGGAGGAATTGTTCAAACAGCCCCAACCTTCAAAGATCAAGCAGGGAGAGTCGAGGCCCCGCCAAGCGCCGGAGAGGGACCCCACCGCTCGTATGTTGCTGAGTTGCATAAACAAACAGCAACAGCTGCTTCGCTACCTCCGCCCCCACCTCCATCGCCGCCGCCACCACCTTCCTCTTACTTCCCCCTCCCTGAGGACCCCTGCCCGGTAAAGTTTAGTCTCGCCACCACTGCTAATAAGACACAATTGCTCCGCGCTCGTAATTGTGAATGGCACTGGCGAAAACGCTCCGTCTCTCCTTCATGGCTTGTTTTCTGTGTGAACGCCACCACTGCTGTTAGTGGGCGGGGGCCCGACTGGATTGGACTGGATGTTTGCATATGTATAACCTCTAATTAGTCATATTTCAGCTAATTGCTTAAGAGGAGGAGGAGTATTAACGCTTGTAAACATAGCAGACAGAACGGAGCAGCACATGTTTACCTATCAGAACATTATTCTTTATGTTAATCTGACTGCGGCTCGGCTTGTTGTTAATTGCCAAATGTACATCTAATATAAGCAAACAGTGGAGTTTGTCAGTGTCGATAATTAGAGGACAGGCTTAAAAAAACAAGAGCGCCACCTAGGGAAAGGAATCAAAATGAGTAAGACATCACCTCAATCTCATCTGGAGGATTAGCACTTAAACAATCCAGCTCATTTACAAATCAAGATAACCGGCTTTGTAGAAGGAGCCACGGTGCTTGAATAGGAGTCTTTGGCCATTGACTGGACTCCGGAGGGGAGCAGCAACAGCATTGTAATATGAGGATTGGGACAGCGGCTCAGTCGGCCAGCCCATCTGCTCACGTTTACACCCAGCTGGTAGATCAGGTGAAAGTGCTGGCTGCTGACATCTGATCAAATCAGCCACAGTCTGAGCCTGTCATCCTCGCTTCAGAGAGCACAACACAACACCCACGACCTGGGACTGAACACCGCAAAGCATCAGAGTACATGATATCATCTGTTATTGGCTGAATGGCTCAGTTCTTTTTTTATAACTCTACTTGCATTACAAGGTTTTTCTAGCAGAGGAAGTCCAAGAGAAAATTGGACACCGAGACGTGACAGATTATTTTTCTCCAAACGGGGCTGACCCATTTGAGCTGTAGTTTTTCTGTATGTAAAAGAAAAAAGTCTAACAATTTATAATAAACAGTGGCAATAAATGATAAATTGGTAGTTAACTGACCTTTGTGTCTCACCAGGACCAATTCATTCTTGATTTTTCACTTAGTTTGGCTGGTTAAGTACATTACATTAATTTTGGACCCCCTGCATTAGTCTAGTTATTATTACAATCCGCCAAGTTATTACTGCTATTAGTTAATAGTAAAATGTTTAACTAAGTTTCTTACTGAGACCCATACATAATCTGATTACTGGCATGTCTACAATAACCATTGCAACACAGATTTACAACAGTTTTTCTACTTTTAACAAACCACAAAATGACAATATTATTTGCTACTTAATAGTTAGGATTAGGGTGGTTAAACATCATTTCCTGTCTTACTCATTGTTTGGTTTTGTTTGTAGTCTAGGTTCAAATTAGGCTGGGGAAGGCTGTTCAAATCAGGTTGACTGAATCTGTGGTTTTATAGGTGAGCTAAGAAAATGAGGAAAATGATGGTAACATTTATTAATCATTAATAGCTTGTTATATAATCAGAATGTAACTATTACAGAATTGTATTATTTATGTAGTTAAAAATAATAAATTAACAAATTTTAACAAATTATTAGCCAATGATTTCAGGGTGTCTGAGTGAAAAATTTTTCTGTTCTTTTTTTTTCTTCTTTTTTTTAAAAAGGCCAATCACCTGCCTGCTGGAGGTCTCTTCCTGAGAAAAAGGGAGTTCCTTGTCCCCACTTTCATCAAGTGATTGTTCATAGGTTGGTCAATGGATTGCTGGCTGAAGTGTCTTTAACTTCTAATACAATACAGTTTGGCATGACTGTTGCATGGCGCTGTTTACATGTCTACATAAGTGGATTCTTTACATTTAGAGATTAAGTCGCAGTCTTTAATAAAGCAAAAATTCTTCAATTATAATTATCCTCCTAAGCAAAAACACCAACTTCATCTACTTTGAAATTTACTGCTCCAATTTTAGCTTACTGAGAACTTCTAATTATCCCCAAATGTGCAAAAACTCTGAAAGCGTGCAATTTTTTTTTTGCCACAATCTATCTCAGTGCACATCTTCAACTAAAAGCTGACAAGCGAGTTAAACACCCGTAACTGCTGGATGCGTTTTCACCTCACAGAACTTTAAGGTGATTCATGCTAACTGCCAGCGGATTCACATTATATTTCAGACGTACAGGATATAAATCGTGGGAGAAAAAAAATTAAAGTATACACAGATGTTTATGCAGTGCATGAAATTAGAAGTGGAGGGGGGTGGAGTTTGATGGAGTGCTACGACTGCGGGCTGCACCAGAAGAACATTAAAGGCCAGGAGTGAAGTGAAGTTAAGGAGCTGATAAAAATTTCCAAATTGGAAATTAACACAATCATTCGATCGTGAACACGAGACTGGAAAATCATATCAGGGAGGGCCATCAAAAAACCATTTAGGGCCTCAATTAAAGTTATTACCATTAAAGGATCTGCATCTTCAAAATGCCATGAAAAATTAATAATGATTGCCAATCAGAAAAAATGATCTCCCTTCTCTGAGGGATCGGGGCACATTAGAAATGAAATGAAACAGGGGACAGACAGAGGAGGAGGAGGAAGGAGGGAAAAACAGGAACAAGGGGATGGGATGAGGAAGAAGAAGGAGAAGGAGAAAAAAGAAAGAAAATCCCCCTCACCTGATCCCTCGCAGGCTTGTGTGTGGCCATATGCCGCTCAAGCTGAGTGCGGTAAGCAAACGTGTAGTTGCACAGGGGGCAGGCGAAGTTCTCCTCGTTCTTCTCATGGCGGTACTTGATGTGCTCCTTCAGCGATGTCAAACGCTTGTAGCCCCGGTCGCAGTAGGGGCAGGTCAACAGTTGGGCGAAGGCATCTGGCGTTCCAGGTGGCAGGTCTGCACAGGAGACAGCGGGAGGAGGAGAAGGAGGGAGGAGGAAGGGGAAGGGAAAGCGGGCCAAAAGGTCAGCGAATCAATGGCAACTAACGGGCGGGCTGCCCAGAGTGGTATGGGAGTTATCTCTGCAATCTGCTCCACATGAGAGTCACAGTGTCAGGCTGGCATCCGCTGCACTACGACCTCCTCCCGACTCACACACAGCACTCCCACTCGTTCTCACTTTCCTCCACATAGTTACAAACACGTACACGGTACTGGACGCACACACTATTCCACAGATAGTCCGAATTTCTTTAAACAGCCCTCATTTTCTAGTCCCCCCACACCTAACCACCACCGCTGGCACGTTCATCGTGTCTGCAGCGTGAATCACAATCCCGCTCAAATTCAAGCCCCCCTCTTCCAATTCTTTCCCTCCGGGGAGCTTCAGAGGTGTGCTATCTGATTTCAAGCCCCTGCCCAGCTGTTGCTTAAGACTGTAGGTAAACACCCAGGCATCCGGCGAATCTGTGGGACCAACAGCTGCCCGGTCGTGTCAGCAAGAAGACTTTTTTTCTTTTCTTTTTTTTTTTTTTAAACATTTGCCAGGACATTAGCTGAGCAAGCACCCTCAGTTACTGCAGCAGTTATGCTATAAGAGTAGGCACATTTAAGGCTGGATATCCTTTAAAATGGTCTGGAGTAATAGGAAAGGTTTTTAAATGCATCGGTTTAAAGAACGTTTTAAGACATTCTTCAAGTTTAAAGGTTATTGTGGGTGTCTTTCTGCAAAAAACATCCACCAAGCTGCTGGCAACACATCTAGAGTTAAGAGCAGGGTTTGGGTTAGGTTTTGTCTACTTGGACAACCTTGAACTGAAAAACTATGATGCCAAAACAAATGCATGAGGCTTAATTTGAAAGATATCATATTCTCCTTCCTGAAAATATGCCTGTTTAGCCCTGTGAGGTCTAACCCTAAACCTACTTATGTTTTAGAGAAAAAAACTTTAATAGATTTGATGCTTGCCATCTAGAAAGATCCTTTTTGGTATCCCATGATTGTGAACATTTGGAAGAACAATTAAAAAATCATAATGACAAATTCTGATAGGTTAGGGTTTGGGTTGGGTCAATGCCAATGACCCCAATGACTTAGACTTTACTTTCTTTTAACACGTGGCTAAAAATAACCCTAACCCTGACTCTGAGAGGTTAAACCTACCTGCAACTCTTCGTTAACACAGGGAACCATAGATAGGTTATCAAAATTAGGTCAAAATTAGCATCAATTCCCAATATTTCCTAAGTCATAGCTGTTCTGGGTTACATCTTGTCTTGTTTTCGTCCTCTCACCCTAATCTTTCGACCCAGATTCTTCCTACAAACCCTTGGACAGGACCCGTACCGTTCTCCTCCGGTCCAGTGGCTTCCGGTGTGCCCAGGCGGGACAGCTCCTCAGGGGCTTCCGGGTAGATGATGGCGGTGTCGCCCCGCTGCAGGTACTCGGCGATGCTCACCACGTGGCTGTCGCTGTCATCCAGCTTCCGCTTGGCAAAGAAGTCCTCCAACTCTGAAGTGCAATCGACGCTCTTGACTGAAGTGACAGAGAGGAAGAGAGAGATGGAGATTGTGAAGGAGGAGACTGAGGACAGGAGGGTGGGGGGGAGGCGAGAGGAATAAATTGGATTCCCTTCGTCCCCAGAGAAATGTCTTACAGGAGGATATTGGGAACATCTTGGTGGAAATGTGATGAGGATAGCCACCCTAAAACATTACGGCCGTGCTTTGGGGAGAATGCATCTAAATTACTGGGCTTGCTTGTCACGCCATGTCGGCTAAAACAAGAACTGTAACTTAATCCGAACAAAAGTCAGGAGATAAACGTGCTACCATGAGCCTTGAAAAAAAACTTCACTGACCTAATTTACTCAAATAATTTTTAAAAAAAGAGCCTCATATACATACACATACAGACAAGCCTGGCTTAATCAGCAACAGAGCCACGTTTCTCAGTATCGACTTTCACATGTAAGGTCAATCAAGAGGCTGTGGCTTTTGTTGATTCTGTGTTGAACAGATTACCAGGGCCAAACCACAAAAAGAGAAGAAAAAAAAGGGAAAGAAAGAGCGAGAGAGGAGAGAGAGTGTGGGGGGTGGGGGCGGGGGGCATGCTTTGCCATAGCTGAGCAGAATGAATCTTAAGCCAACCAAAGTGCTGAGGCCACACAATGCGTTTTCTCAAATTATTTCCCAGTCCCTTCTCTTCAGGGAAACTCTTAAGCTGCAGCGTGGAGATAGCTGCCTCCTAAACAACAAACCGGAGCAAAAAGAAAATCAGCAGCCTTCATTAGTCAAGGGGATGGCCGACTTTCAAAACATCACACGTATGCGCGCACAGACATGCACACATACTGTTTACAACCTGGAGAGATCCTGGAGGATGTTTGGCGACCAATTTTTTTTTTTTTTTAAAAATCCTCAAAAAACAAAAAAAACCAAGTGACGTCTCATCAGACTTCACCCCCGTTAATTAGGCTTTTAGACTGCGAGCCAAGGTGAGGTTTAAAGAGCGATTTGTTAGACCGTGATGACTTTGCAGGCCAATTTGCGAAAGGTCAAGGTAGTAGATATTTGGATGTCAAAAATGGCACCGAAATGTCATCGGTGCCAATGGATCGCTTTTGATAACCGTGATGGCATAATTCTCAGTCTTCTCATTAGATGATTCTTTGTGGCTTTGGAGGAAGCGCTAAGCTAATTGTGATGATTGACTGATGATTGACTGGGTGCGGCTCAGTGCAATCAGTTCCTGGACTTAAAGCTGGAAAGCTTCAGGGTAATGAAACATGGTTTACTTTAACATTCAGCTGATGCAAGCGACCAAGCTTCTATCATCAGGAATAATAAAATGAGGACATATTCTGGATGAAAAAACATACATGCAAAGTGTTTCTTTAAGGAGAAAACGACCAGCTTTCTTTCCAACGGACGAGGAAATCACCTGGATCAAAGTGTGCTTTGGCATCGGGGGACGTGATCAAACTGCTCATGTCTTTAAATGAAATCACATGTGATCTAGTGGCGGGGAGCTTCCACAGCGGTGCCACAGTATTGTTTCCAAAAGTCCTTTAAATGGAAAACATTTGCTGGGGTTGAATTTTCAGAACATGAAGAGAGGGAGAGGAGAAAAGAAAGCGAAGAGGAAAACACCAGCAGAAAGTAACGGTAATTAAAGCTGAAGGGAGGATTTTGATTCAGGGCTGCATGGAGTTCTGCGGGGCGAGTTCGGTTTACCATAACGGCGTCCGAGGCCAATTGTCAGGGTGGCCAGGATGATATCATGGAAGGGAGGGTATGTGGCGACAAATCAGCTTTGGTGGCTTAATGAAAAATGGCAGATAGTGTTCGACTCCACCAGAAGAAACACTTAGCTAACTGGGAAAGCTGAAAGTAGCATGTGTAATCAATGGTTATTAAAATCAAAATCACTTCAGCTGCCTATAAACATACACGGGATTGCCTCAGTGATCACTGAGTCAGCAGAGGAAGATTTCCTTTTAATTACAGCGCGCAGTTTGTGGATATGTTTGCTTTGTTCTGTTCAGGAACTCCTCCAGAGACTGCAAAAAGCTAAAAAGGCCTGTATTAACTTATTAACATTCACCAGGCCACCAGCAACCCATTTAGGTTTGATTTTTCTTTTATCCACATGTTAATTAGGCAAATTTTCACAAATTGGAAACCCATAACTCTAGCTCTAGATCAGTTGGCAGTGACCTGGTAGATCTTAAGAGATTCAGGTTCTGTGGTTTAGTGGTTATAACTATTACAACCTTTTATGTTACAGCCAAATTTAGTTTAGTTTTAAACCCAGTTTTGACTTGGATTTAGTCATTTTGACCCCATCAGTCTTCAGCAGGTTATCAATAAACCGTTAAGGTTAGAATTACAAACTAGTGACCCTTCAAATTAATCAAATGTCTTACATACATTTTGGCATTACATTTCTTCTTTTTTGAGATTATCCAACTGAGTATCCAAAACAGGCAGAAGTGCCATCAAAGGGCTGGACATTAGCTGAAATCCAACCCTACTGAAACAAGCCACATTCAACCTGATGGCACATCAAAGACTTTCTAACCTCTTAACATCCACCAGGTCACCAGCAACACATCTAGCTAAGAAGGAGGGATTTGTTTAGTTTCAGTCACTTACTAAATAGTCAATTTTTCATAAACTAGAAACTACAAACATATGCTTAGCCTAACCCTAGATCAGTAGTCGGTAGTTCGGGGTCTTTAAACTAAGTACAATCTTAGTTGAATTTGAACCCAGTTTTGGGCGTGAAATGGCCATGTTGAACAGTTCACTTTCAGTTTGAGAAGCTGTTAACATCTACGAGGTCCTACAAGTTGCAGTTGAGCTGCTGGAAGTAAGTTTTTAACCTCTTAACATAACCTGCTAGATGTAAAGACGGTAAAAAACAGTAAGAGAAAGAAAACTAAAATATCCAATCCTTGACGGTAGAGAACCCTTACCCTATATTTCAGAGTTAAAAACGAAGGACTTCCATTATTATGTTTATTTTTTCCAATAGGTTAGAGTACTAATCATCAACGATAGGGCTGTCAGACCTTAAAGACTTGCAGACTGACAAAGAAACATGCACGTAAGGCACCAGACAAGAATGGCTTAACATGAAAGGTTTGACACACATACAGCAAATGTGTGAACTCACCTGTACCGTTTCCAACTGTCTGCAAAGTGGTATCAGGCCCCAGGGTGTCAAAATCATCTTTTATTTCATCTGCACAAAAACAGAAGAAGAAGAAAAAGCGGAGAAGGGAGGGTGAATACCTCGATGTACCATGCACGCTGACAAACGCTGACAATGAGGCCTTTAAGAAGAAGGTATGGCGAAACCAATAAAGGCACCGCTGTGCATCGCAGTGCACCGCGGCTTTATTCAGCATGCTTAATGAATGCTATCATCTGAGCCAGACAGTGACTTATTTACCTTTAACGTGACAACAAGCGGCGGGGGAGGCGAAGAAAGCTTCAATCGCCAAACAGAGCGATTAAATACAACACGGAACACATCCACCTGAGCAATCATAGAGCTCCAGCCAACACACAGGCTGAGCTTATTACTCCCCGGCTGTGACGCCGCTGCAATCCGCTGCATGCAGGATCACGCTTGTTTTTTATCATATGTCATTTTGGTGGATGCTTTTATCCAAAGCAGCTTGGAGTATTGTGAGCGCGCACATTTTTGTGATTCACCACAAGCCCTGGCAGAGACTTAGTAGTGCCTTGCTCCGAAACTAAAAGGAATACAACCCTTAACCACAAATTAAGAGTTTTAGTTGCACAAACATTTCTCCCGGGCAGAAATAACCTCATTGGTTGGGGTAAACCTCAGGTGGGTGGAGTCAGAAAATAAATAAATTAATGTTTTCTGGTGAGGTATGAAGCCCGACAATACAGAAAAACATGTAAAACAGGCGGAAACTATTATTTCAAAGCCTCGCACACACGATACTGAAGGGGAAAGTGCATTTTTAACCAAAAAAAGACACACATTTGATCTGCCCTATTTACCACTTTTCCAGGCCTTACAGGCCTTTGAATATTCCTTCTTCTGCAGCAACCTATCTGGATTGAAAGCCTTTCATAATAGCCTTTTGTTTGAAAGTTATCAAGCAATATTCCTCAGTCTCTGGCTAGATTTTAGGCTCTAAGAATCTGTGGCTTTCTTTTTTTGGCTCCACCTACTCAAGCCTGACCTCAGCTATTCAGATTATTCCTTCATCTCAAAGAAACCCTGCCTCGGAGAAATGTTGGTTTAAGCAGGACAAGTTCTTACTGCCAATCAGGATAATGGCTCCCGGTCTGTGCAGACGGGGAGATATTGCCCTGGCACAGGTGAGGCGACAGTAAATAAAGGGTGGATTGACAAGCTCATAAACAAACCCTCTTTTCCACCTCCACCTCACGGTCGACAGGAGGACACAGACTTGACAATCAGCTTAAGAAGTCCCTGGTCCCTCCTTCCTGCCTCGTCAGTAAAAATTAAATCAAGGTGCTTCCGAGAACATGAGGCCTTTGTCTTAAAATAAAAAACAAGAACAAAAAACCTGCATTGTCTTCTTTTCACGCATCTGTTCTTGCTCTGCTGCTCCTGCAAGGAGGTTACAAGCGTTGCATTGTGAGCATTTTTATTTTTTTTTCCCAGATGACAGCAGGATCCGATGTATCGGACTATCCCTTGGCTATTAAACCAGGATGAGCGCCTACATAAGAGCAACCTGGCTGAGATAATACAGGAAAGGTGGTGGGTGTGTTGTTGATAATAATGTTATCCTGCTTACATTGCTTTGCACAAAAGCCAGAAGCAAAAAGAGTTTTTATTTGGAGTTGGAAACAATGGGCTTGATCATTGTGGAATGCTTTCTAAGGCTCGCAATTCGGGTTTGCTTGAAATTAGAGATTTGGCTTCTGCGGTGAAATGATAAATACCCCTGTCAATGGCTTCAGAGAATAATGACAGACTCTTCTGCAGGGGTATGTCCTAGTTTAACTTTCCCCATGCTGTACATTTGATTGCATGTCTGCCAAACAGCATCAAAACCACAGTCGCACTATGGGAAAATAAATGGGTTTTAAAGAACATAAATTTAAGCTATGACAAAACAAAACAGATAAAAAAAATACCTCCACCACAGATTAAAATATACCCACAAGTATCAGATATCAGAATGTAGAAAATCCTCCCCCCCACCCCGTCCACCCTTTTGTGCTTAAAACTCCCTCACATTTCTGTGTCCTCGTAGGCACCGTGTTTGCTTTGGGTAATCAAATTTGACTGCATACTTTCAGTCTGACGCAAGGGGATGACCAGTGGGATTTACTGGCCCTTCACTCTCCCCTATTTACCTTGGAGAACTTTTGTTATCTGTGGTCTGAAGGGAGGGACGGCTGCCTCCAGTAGGAGGTAGACTAACACCACATACACCTCTCTGCTATGGCCTCTGGGACACTTACATGCATAGATCCATGCCAGTGCTGAGCTACATTCAAATGGGACAAAGTGCCATTGCAGTGAGTGACAGTGGCGCATTGCTCTTTTTAACTTTTTCTGTTTACATATCGAACAACCCTCTCTCAGATAGACTCAAATTAGTTCCCTTGTTTTAAAACTGGCACTAAATAGAATAAAAAGGCATTACACTCAATGTAATGCCTTTTTATTCTATTTAGTGATATATTTATAACAATTTAATCATTATGTTAAGTTGTGCTTTTTTCCCCGACATGATAGGGATCAGTAATAACTGTTACTCCATGTTGTTGTCTAGCTATTTCATTTGGTAATCCACATTTTTAGCTTGCAATTCAAAGTGACTGCTAGCCATACTGTTAAATAAAGAATTTCCAACTTTATTTCCAACCAAAATTTGCAATTTTAGTTTACTGTTTTAAGTGTATATCCAAAGAAACGACGGGCCAAACTGGACTAAAACCATGAAAATATCTTTAAGTCTCTTAGCTATTTCAAACAGTTATCTATATTTCTAATACCCTGGCAGCTTTAAAATCTTCATTTATTCATAATTTTAAGTCATTATTTCAATTGTTATTTATACTTTTACTAAAGAAAATCACTGTCTGTAAATTCTTAATTTTAGCTACCTATTTCAACTGTTGTCCAAAATTTAAGCTAACTGTTAGCTATATTATTAGCAAAGCTAATAAGCTAGCCAGTTCAATTATATTTAGTTTGTAAAATAAACTGTATTTTCTCCTTTTTCATATTAGCCGGGCTGAGCACAGAATATAGAAACACGCCCTTGGCAATGGATGGGAATTATGATTAGGAATCATTGGCTGGGAATTGCTGCCTTAAACTAATAAAAAGGTCCAACATTAATGTTATTAGCTTCTGTTTAGAGAAGAATTCTTAGAAAAGTGAGTTTATCCTTGAAAGGGAGCATAAAAATGTTACATTATGAAAACAAAAACTGCAAGTAATGTCAGAAAAGCAAAAGAAGAGAGGCATCTGATTTCTGCTGGATCCACTTATGCCACAAATATGTGCCTATTCTTGGTCATGGAAAGCGTCTTGGATGAAAGTGTCCGCTAAATGGTAGAAAAGTGTGTTTTGTTAGCAGTAAATCACTGAAGACCTGAGGCGGTAAGGTACACACCTCCTTGAAGAGTGATGTTGAGGTTTGAGAGCCGACTCTGGACTCAGGAGGAGTCCAGACTACCTTTGGCCCGACTGTAATTCCACCTATTTTCATAGCAGCTCGGATGCTGTTTATTTTGAAAACATTCCTGTTTTTATGGCCGGTCACCGCAGTCACAGGCGCTTTAAAGTTCTGCCTTTGTGCATTTAGCCTCATTTATCCTGAATCTGTCATGTTTGAGTCAAGCGCCTAATAGTTCTGAATCTCGGAAACAAAACAAAAGTGGCAGGATTAAAGGTTTTAGAAGGCTAATGCAAAACTGGATATTTTTAGACTTGTCAATGGCAGATACTCTGTTCCATCGCTTCAAAATTGAGCATTTAGCAGCCAAAGAACACAGTGTTTTCCTCTGAATTTTATTCTTGGCAGGATGGATAGGCATCTAAAACGCTATGGGAAAGTCCTGGACTGCAGTAGGTGTTTAAATGACAAATTAATAACTGCACAACTCGATAGATGTGCAAAGAAAACAAGAACCACTGTTTGATCGAAAACAGAAGGCCAAATTTGGCTAAAAATATATATTTTTTCGTTTTGTTTTGTTTGCAAACAACACAAACATGAAGCAAACAGCGCTGCTGTCAGAAATCCCCCTGCCCCCCCACCGACGGCTGGGAGAAGGGGTTTAAAAAGGGCAACGGGGGGAAGACAGGTGATTTATTTGAAAACGCCTGTCAGTGATAATGATGTCATGCTTTCCAGCACATCGTGTCCAGCCTCACTGTGGGATTAAGGAATGTCAAGGACAATGCCAGACACAAGACTCTGATTGTGCGGTGGAATCAGACGAGGCTCTGCGATAAACTTTTTCTTTCTTACATGCTGTAGTTGTGTCTGGGAGAGTCACCTCGGCTGTTTTTGCCCCGTACAGTTTCTATTTTTTGGCTCGAATATTCCCAACCCTTCCCAGGACCTTCATTCAATCACGCTTCCAAGACCTGTGCAAAAACTCTCGATAGGGGAGTGACGACCAAATCAGTCCGAGTAGGAAGGAGGGAGGGTGCTAACTTATCTCAGGCCTGAGTTATGTGCTGAGGTATCACTGTAGACACTTAGGCACCGCGGATGTTAAAAAAAAAGAAAAAAGAAAAAGGCAGGCTGGGAAACACAGCACCCGCAAGATTGGGAAAGAGACTCCCAAACGCTCTAATGAACTTGACTTGCTCTCCGAAATATGTCAGACGCTTTATCACACAAGAAGCATATTATCTGGGAATTGCAACATAGTTGAATTACAGACATTATGGCACCGCAGGTCTTTATCAAATAAACAATTACCGTGTGCAATGACAGCTTGTTTATCCTTTATCTTGATTTATTTACCAAACTGTCTTTTCTTTCTTCCACCCCTTAAGGAGGCAATATGAACGGTTATTTAGGAGAAGTGAAAGTTGATACCCGCTAAGTTTTTTCCCCCCCTTATCCCTAATAAATGTGCAATTTTCCCCCATATTAAAATTTAAGACTGCTGAATGTTCCCCCGTTTTTCGGCACTGTGCACAGCTAGTTCATTAGCAGAAATGAATAGCAAAGCCCAGCTCATTTAAATGGGCTGTCTTACATGACTTCTCGCCATACTCTGTTCCTGTCACATGCTTCCAAGAATCATTGACTCTTATTATACATGTAAATGGCTATCATAAAAATAAAAATTTCATTTAAGATTGTTAATGACTTTTTGCAGCAGTCTGGCTTCCTTTAATGATTATACCCTGCCCCCTAATTAAAAGTATTTATCTTTCAAGCATCTGTGACTGGGGCCCCTGCAGAAGGAGTTGCTCAAACAAAAGACAATAAGTCAGTCAAGTTGGGGTAGGTATCACCTGCCTGGGATTAGGCAGCTTGTTAGGGGCGAGACGAATTAAGCAGCATCAGTCACTGCTGGACGTTGCTGAAACACCATAAAAACACGCTAAGATTTCATTTCCTGCAGCTCACAGGCTTCTTCCCCGCCCCACCTCCTCCTTATACATTACTGTAAATATTTTTTTGTTGTTTGGCTTTTCTCTAAGCGTGAACCAAATGGTCTCTGCCGCTCACAGAGAAACTGTTTATCATGTCTGTCTGCTGAGGGAGCGTCATCGGGGCTTCACCGTCAGACCTGGCTCAAGCATTGTTTGCAAAACGCTCCGTGGCGTTTGTTTAAGTCTGCTCGGGCACCAGATGGGTGGGGTTTACAGCATAAGATGATACCACAAGTGGCAGGATGAGCACACATTCACTATAGAGTATCCAAGAGTGAGCTTAGTGGTAGTTTTTCTGACTGACAGCTCACCTGAACCCCACACATCTGGTAAGAAAAGCCAAGAGTTCTTATGGTTCTAAATCTTCCCAACCCCAACCCTAACTCTAAACCTAAAAAAATCTAAAATCTAATTTTTGCTTTATTAAGTCTTGGCAATCAGGGTACAAAGAAAATAACCATCCTAATTGACCAAAATCAACCAAACTTAACATTTCTTCTAAAAAAAGCCCAAAACATAGGCTGAGGGTAGGGTAGGTGTTAGTGTTACCACCTATAAGAACTTAAACCGCAAAGGGTTAAAAAAACATGGATGTTTGCATGATTTAAAATATATTCTTCTATCATCTTCTGATATTTCTAATAGTGCAGGTCACGTTTCTCAAATAGTGGATATCCGAGTTTGGAATAAACACCCCCATATGTTTTCTTTGTCATTTCAGGCAACAGATTGCTGCCTGTTTAGGAACCTCAGTGGGCAGATCCACAACTGTTCTAGTCAACAAAACCTAGACTGAAAGCCAAGCAGAATTTAATTAGGAAATCATCAATTTGCCTTTTTGCCAGCTTTACAAGCTCAAGAAAAATCCAGCACAGAGTTACTTTGGGAAGTCACAGAGCTTATCCGCGATCACGACATCAAGCTGATGCCATTCTACACATCTGACAACTGCCAAGGCTCATTTTAAAGTGTCCCATTAAGGTTGCCTGTGCAAGCTGCTTTGCAACCCAACTATTACCAAACTCCTACAGTTGACATGACTGAATTTACTTGTTCTACACTCACCAGTACCGTCCACGGAGGCACTCAGCATGTCATTGTCGGGCCAAATGTGCTCCACGCCGCTGTCCCTCATCTCGTCGTCATCGTCGTCCTTGTTCAGCAGGCCGTGTCCCTCGATACGCGGCGAGACCTCAGGGTTGGTGAGGCTGGCCGGGCTGCCGGTTCCGTTGATCAGAGGGTCTTCCTCAGACACTGGCAGCTTGTCTTCCTCCTCCGTCTCTGATCCGGTCTCCACCACATTCTCGTAGTTGAGAGCTGTGACACAAAGGAAGAACAAATTTGGTCAGTACAGGAAAGCACGGCAGAGAAATAATGCAGTTCTCTACAACTTCTTGTGGATAGATGAAGCTGACGAGGGATTTCAACCAGTTTTGGAAAACTGAGGTCTATCCGCAGATTAAAAGGATAACCCCACATTACTGCTCAATGCAAGGCGTAGGCCCCTTTTTCTTTTGGTGGGTTACACCCCAATTACAGCATCCACGGCTGGAATTTGTGACTAAACCACAGCGGTGGGCAGACAGCTGTCGAGGAGATACGAGCCAAAATAGCCACTAATTTTCAGTCGTGCTCACATGCCTCGGATGCCAACGAGCTGCACCTTTCAGGATGGCTCTGCTCCGGAGCATACCGCTCACATTTGAGATGCTCCACATAGCACGTACAATATTACAAATGTTGTTGCTATGCATACAAAAGGCTTAACCTATAGTGATTTAGATTATTCACTGCATGTAGCCCTCGGATGTCTTCACATTTGCATTGCCAGTGAACCATGAACATTAATATAAATGTTTCCTAACATATTAAAATATAAAAGCATGGCAGTGCCTTTAGGCACATACACACACACACGCATTCAAAACTCCAACAGCAGGGCTCGCCCAGTTCCACAACACCCAGGTCCCAGACATATGCCTGCATTTCTTAAAATAGACGGCCTGTAAATAAGGGCTGTGAACTCAATCAAAGGTGGCTCTCGTGCAAATTAGTCACCACCATCGGCTGGTTCTCAGCGAGTACGCGCCACGGCGTAAATCACTGCAGAAAAGGGACGTCAGAGGACTTATTGGAGCAGTGCAGATGGATGGCATCACATGGGGACACACCTCATTGGCAGCTTGTGCAAAAATGTTCTGTGGTGAGAGCCAATCATGGGAGGGCCCAGAGTCTGAGCCACCGAAGTGAAGAGGTGGAGGCTTTCGTTGAATTTATGTTTCCGAGTCATAAAAAAAGCCTTAGCGAGCCCACAAGTCAGCAGAGCTTCGGTGAAAATCAATAGATTTATATCTTGTTTGTGGAAAATATGCAGAACTCCTCACATTGTGACCCTGCGAGGAATCAACAAGCTTAATTAAGGCGGTTTTTATGCCAAAGTTATAGCAACAAGTGTCCCTGCCTCTTGAACTCTCTGAGAATCAGGAGTGCCAACCAGATGAAGTTCATGCACGGCATTTCTGAAAACGTTATACATATCAAAAGATAAGCCTCCCCACATCTCCTTCTGACACGTCTCTGTGCGATTGACTGGTCTGCACTTGCCTTCAGCGAACAACTGCACAACAGGTGCAAATTAAAATGAAAACAGGGCTTTCAAACGTGGGAGGGGAGGCAGTTGGGGTGGTGGGCAGGGGTGGCAGGCAGGCAGAAAGTGGGGGAGGAGATGAGGAGGAGGACGAGGAGGAGGGTGGGAGTGCGGTGACCTGCCTCGAATACCAATCGACGGAGGAAACAAAACCTTTTCAAGAGGTGTGATCACAAGGGTTTAGGCAAGTTCAGACTCAGTAATGCTCCTTGGGGACGACAAAAAAGGCAACTGAGGCAGGAGACCCACGAGTGGAGAGAGACGTTAGGAGTTCCTGGGTGGTCCACATCCACCTTGGTACAATTGATATTGTGCTTTTATTTGAAAGGTTGGATTGAAAGAGAGCCGTCTCTACCTGTCAAACGTCTAGACGTCTGAATGAGATGAAAGTTCGCCAGACTTAGAAATCTCTTAACTTAAAAATTGTTGGAATTCACCTCTCTGCGCCCCTTCACCCCTGAAGTTTTGAACTTTCCTCAGCAATGTCCCATCAGCTCTGTATCCCCCTCCTCCCCAGCTTGACGAGGAGGGGGCAGCAGCACAGGATTGGTAGAACAAAAGGCCAAGAGGCTTGGGAAGCTATCAACCCGTTGCTGTGAACCTGATCTCTGGATGCAGATTCAATGACGGCCGGGCAGGGGCCGGCTGAATGAAATTATCTAAGGCTGGACAGGTTTTAAAGGGCCTATTCTTCCCTAATAAAAGGAGCTAGGGAGCTTCTTTTTGTTTAGCAACACATCCACCACAGCAATGCACACCGTTCTGACTTCCCACATAAGGAATGAGGGAGCGGAGCAAACTTTTCAGGGCAGGACTGAGAACACCGGACCTCAAAGTAAAGCAAAAAAAAAGAAAAAAAAAAAAGAGAGAGGAGCTTTCTTTTTATTTTTGACACCAGTTTATGTCTCCTGCTGCTTTTTCTTATCTCTCGTGACGTCTTGTCCTCAAGTTTCTGAACAAATTTAAACACGGGGGCGTTGAACTGTCTCCGTGGATGCAATCTTCCCCGAACGTCAGCTGTCTCCTCCGCATTCAACGTATACCTCCAAGAAGGCAAAATGACAGTGGGGTGCTCGTCAAGTCAAACGCGCAGTATTAACGTCAAGAAAGCTGCCATTGTTTAGGTGCCACTGCTGACAAGAGCCTCTCCCTCTCCGAGCATGAAGCATCTATTGGTATTGTGTCAAGCAACAAAGTAATTCTAACCTACTAATATTTCGCAGGCAGTTATTTCATCCCCCTCCCCGAACCTCACTCTTAATCAGTCTTTTGTGTTGCCGAGGAGAGCGAAAGACAAAGAAAAGATAGTGTTTACTTCTCCAGTGCCTCTCCTCTTCTCTCCTTTTCTTACCTTAAGTGTCATCCTTGACAAAAGCAATTACGAACGACGTTTCGCAAACTGTTGCCGCTACCTGTTTGCTTTCTTCTACTCCTCTTAAGGTAAATTAAGGGGGGGTGGGGGGTGGGGGTTCTTCAACTTGCGTTTTTGTTGGTAATTAAAGTGACATGTGTAGCAGCGCAATTCTTGTTTAATATCAGGTTTTAAGCTATCTGACATAACCCTTTCACAGTCCCAGCATTATTCTGTCACTCACAAAAAAAGTACAGAGTGAGGACTAATATTGATTAGTATGGCTGGAAGCATCAGCAATGACAGCCTGAGAAAAAAATCAAGAGTGCAAAGGGACAAAGTCTTATTAAAATCTCATCATTTCTTTGATAAAGTCAGGGAGGAAAAAAAAAAAAAAACAATGGCGCAGGCAATACTTCAGCTGTGACAGTTGCACTCTGCAGACACAGAGAAGCCAGTGGAATTAATTTAGTCCAACTCTAACATGATTGTATTTACAAAGCTTCAGGTTTGACAGGGAACGAGTAGCTCCAGTGATCAAAACACGCTTTTAATGTTGGAATCACAATCGACTCCTGCACACAAAAAAGAAAGAAAAAAACCCACCAAAGATAACAGTTGTCAGGCCACATGCTGCGTTCAAAGATGCCCAAAGTCACTTGGAGGAATAGGCAGCTACCAACTTGCGTCTTTGATGTTGACCGCACGCATCTGTTTGTCGGAAAACTTTTGCATATATGATAAGTCTGTACAAGCCGAGCGTGCTTGACACGGAATAAAAAGTCAAAAAAGGAGCTTACGTTCAGATCCGTTGGGCCTTTGATACCAAAGTTTGCTTTTAAAACATCTGACGAAACCTGATTAAACTCTGTGAGGTCTAAGTAATCACTGGTTATGACCACAACCCTAAATCTAGGCAATTAGAATATCTTTTTTTTTTGTTGCTATTTTTCTGGCAATCAGGATGCCAAAACAAAAAGGACCATTCTAACTGATATGCATCAAAAAGTCTTTTTTTTCCTTGTCTCCTAAACTCATCATTAGGGATTGGGCTCATCATTTAATTGTGACTTCATCACAAAAAAATACATTAGTGTCTAAGTACTTAAACCTAACCCCTAAAATCACCCCAAATCCTACATTTGGCCTATTTTTAACATAGAAAAGTGGTTTCGGCTCCTTAAATAATAGAAATCAGGTTGTAGCGACACATTAACTCTTTGATGACTTAGACTTTGGGCTGGAAATTGACTTTTTTGGTAAAATGTGAACAACTTTTATTGTATGTCAGATGGAATGATTATTTTCTTTTAAATCATTAAATTATTTTCTAATTTAATAAAAGCAGAAAATGAGATATGATTGTCTACAAGGTTGCAAATAGGTTCAGAGCTGTAGTTTGGGTCATTAGTCCTTAAATCTAACCCTTAAAATCATGCAAACCCATATCTGTGCCTCATTTTAAGCATCAAAACTTGTTTCTGCTTCCTTAAATATCAGATATCTGATTGTAGCATCAAGTTAAATGAAGCTGGGTTACAACAAATCAAGAACATTTCTCTTCAATGCCCAAGTACACTAGGTCACTCTATGCCATAAAATCCACCCTCCTATGCTCTAAAGCCCGAGTTCAGAGGTGTTCCACTTGCGTTCTGCCAAGAAAAACCACTTCACAATGCTAACAGGTATAATCACATTTATTTAACAATCCCAAAGTAGTCATCAGGCGCCCAGAGGAGGCTGCACTAAAAGCCCTTCCTGCTGGAGTCTCCGAGCCAGAGAGGAAAAAGAGCTCTTACTGTTCGGCAGGCCAACGGTGGAGGTGATCGCTGCGGGGAGAATGACTAACACCCACGTTCGCGCTCTCACGCTAACCCCGGCTGACTTTTTAGTCAAGTGTCGAGGCTTAGCTCCAGGTGACACGCTCGGCCTCCTACGCCGATAATGAGCCAGGACATTCTCCCTATTGGACGATAACTGCTCGCGCTCGCTCCCTGTCTCATGAATGTGAGCCAAGCGGATCACCTGGATGGCTGCGAGGGAGATGGGGAAGCAGGGGCGCTCTGTTAGTCAGAGTGTGTGCGTGTTTGTGTGTGTGTGGGAGGGCATTAAGGTGGAAGCGAGGTCGCTGCCTTGTGGCTACGGCCAGCGGTAGTGGATTCTCGCGATGACCTTTTGTCTGCCATTGTTCCTGTCTGCAACAGTTTAAGCACTTCCTCGGGTAAGTCTTACTCCTGTCTGATGGAAAGCTCACACCTACAGCGAAGACGGTTAAATCTTTTTTTTAAAAAAAATACATATCCTTAGACAGACTTTATGGCATTTTTTCTGAAATAAAACTCAAACTGGGCTAACAGCGCTCCTTAAAGAGGAACTATTTTATAGATTATTTCACCTCTGTGTTCAAAACAAGAATACACCCTCCTTCAGTCGCTAAACCAGAGCCACCCCAACCCAAATCACACCAGACAAAAGGATAGCAGACATGTTTGGATATTTTGTGCTATCTTGTCTCAGTATAATGGTGTGATCGAGCACAAGGGGCAAATCAGGGCCAAGTCGGTGAAAGGACGGTGGCAGAGGGCAAACAAAAGCTCTGAAAGGAAACAGAGAGGGAGAGTGAGGGGTGAGGGCCGGAGAGAGGGGAGGGAGAGACGATGAATGGTGAAAACTCAGTGAAGTGTAAACGCAACCTGGGAGTGTTTGTGTGTGTGCGTCTGTCTGGGCACTGCATGTGTGCGTCTATAGAGAGGGGGAGGTGTGCTGCTGCAAAGTGAAGTAAGTGACGGATATAAGTTGCTGGGGACGACACCTTTAGGTGTTTAAGAGCTAATTTTGAGTCAGATTTATGAGCAAATAGCAGTAAAAGAAGTCACTGTCGAAGCTTAGTAAGTTAAAGAAAGTCTAACTGTGGACAGGCAGAGTGAGGCGAACAAAATAAACTCCAAAAACTGCGACGTGATGAGAGTTTTGACGGAATTTAAATCAGTCTGCTTGCAAGAGAGTGAAAAGTAAGTAATACTGCACTGTTTTCATGCCAAGAAAAGCCTCCCAGCATGAGCGTTTTTCAGGAAATTTGCTCCGACTAATGTGTCTGATAAGTCTTGTTGACCAGATGACACTAAAGCATCGCAAAAAGGACCGATTGCGAGGTTCAAATGAGGCAATCGTAGCCCTTTTTTCTTTCGTGTTTGCAGTCATTTAACTTTAATGCGACAGCACTGTAGCACGATAGCGTAGGTTGCCCTGAAAATAAACGACGCCCATAACTCGATTGTGCATAATTAAGCTGAGATTGCAGAAGGATTTTTACATGGAGACACATAAGGGGGTAAAGAGGCCACCAAATGGCAGATTTTCTTCCTCTGTTAGAGACTACCAAAGAAAAAACTCGCAGCATCGATATTTGTGGCGTCTTCCGACTCATTTGACTGCGTTGAATCGCCGCTGGGTTTTGTCCACGAGGAGCCCCTCGCAGCAGCCCTGACTCTAATTCAATTAAAGCGCCATTTATTTGCAGAGGAGGCCCGAGCAACAGGCTGGGGAGGGCGAGGGAGGCACAGAAAGCTTCAAGGTTTGCTCAACAGCTCAGAGGTCCCACCTTTGCCGGGTCCTGCATGGATTCACCATCTGTGCCCACCCCTCCCCTTCCTCCTCCTCCTCCTCCTCCCCCAGTTCACACATGTTCCTGCCTCCAACAAATGTTCGAAGAAGTAAACCTCCCCTCCTTCCCCCCACCGCCTGCCTCCTCTTCGTCACACAAGCCAAAGAAGAAGAATAAAAAAGACACACAAAAGCTTCCCCTGGCTGCCCTCAGGACTCCCAGGCCAGGAGAGTGGGAGGGAGGATTCAGAGAAGAAGAACAGAGGAGGGAAAGGTTGGGAGGCAAAGGGGAAGGGGGGAGGATGAGGAGAAGGGGGAGGTGGTGATGGAATATATATATATCCATACATATATAAAATGTTTTCTCGGCACAGGTGAGCTTCCCCTTCGTCTCCTCACGTTACCCTGACACTCGTCAAGCAACGGGAAGAAGGGGGAAAAAACGGTTAAAATTAGAAAATTTAATTTATTTGATAATTTCCCAGAATAATTAGAGTTAATATGGGTTAATTAATATGCAAATCTCTCAGCAGATGTTCAGCAGCGAGGCTGTGCACGGCTGAGGAAAAACAGCCCCCTTCTACTTTCTCCTGCCTGGTTTTGGCTGTCAGTTATTGGGCCGTAATTACTGTAACTAACCAAACACACACACACACACACACAGAAGGGGGAAAAAAGAAAACGTTTGCTGGGTGAACTGCTTCCAGTTTTGGAGTCGTCACAGGCAAAGCAGTGCTTCTTACACACATAAAGGGAGACCATCGCTAATTTCCCCTCCACTATAAAGGCCCTTTTTAATGCTCGGAGCTGAATGAATGCAGCAAGTGCTTTAAACTATTTGAAATTTGCGGGGCTTTTTCCGTGCGTGCGCGTATTAATGTGAATTGTAAAGAAGAAGAAGAAGAAGAAGAAGAAGCATCAGTGCAGGCAGCGACAAGAGCACCTGCGGGTTAATATGAAGAAGGAAACACAGCTAATAAAACAGATGTGTGGAGTCGCTGCGAGCATAATAAAGAGACGGACATGTTTACACGCGTGTCTGCAGCTGAGCCGAAACACAATGATCGCACGTGGATTCAAACCAGAGTATGGACAAGTACCAGGGCCACGCTAGGGAAGGAGGACTTTCAGTGTTACTGCCATAAGAAACAAAAAGGAAACAAATCAGAAGATGTGATGTTATTCCCACATTTGAACTTTTAGTCCATCATGATTTTACGTACTTTTTAAAAACATTTTATGGATGAGTTGATCATGTCCTCCTCTTTTCATATTTATTCTTCGAACTTTATACTTTCCAACGTTTTTTATTTACTCTACATTTCTGCTGTCTTCTCTCCATCATTTGTAGTCTCGTTATTAAAACTTTTACTGACGTTTTCACGTTTTCTCGACACGCTCATCACATCTTCTACTTTTCATCTTTGTTCTCAGCATTTCTCCTTTATTTTAAAAGTTTTAACTACATCTTCCAACATTTTGACTTTATTGTACAGTTCAACTTTATCCTATTAGTTTCAGTCTTGATATTTTAACTTTTACATACTTTTTTTAAGATGTTGATTTTACCCTCTGCTCAACTTTTTGACTTTATTCTCAAACTTATTCCCACGTTTTAACTTAAAGATTTAACTGTATTTTTTAACATTTTGATTTTAATCTACTTTCCAACTTTCTTCTTCTTTTATCTTTATTCTGAAGTTTTGATTTAATTTTCCTAAATTGTGATTTTATTCTTGATATTTCAACTAGAATCTTGAAAATTACGGTAATTTTTTTCAGTATTTCAACTTTATTTAGGCTTAATTATACTATTTAACAGTGTCATTTTCTTTCTGACTTTGTTCTTGATATTACACCCGTACTCACATTGTCGTCATTCTCTGTAATATCGTTATATTTAAGCATTTAGAATTTATTCTCAAACTTTTAACTTTACTCCCAATATTAAGATTTTGAATCTTTATTTGTTAAACTTTGTCAACAAGTCAGTTCTGCAAAATTGTTGGTTTTATTGGGAAACATTTTGATTTTACTCTTAATAATTTAACTGTATTCTAAACATTAACTTCAATTCCAACTGATTTCTCTAGATTTCTTTTCTACTTTACTTCTGATTTTATTTATTTCTCCTACTTTTCAACTTTATTCTTGACACCTCTCAACTTTAATCAAAAAATTATAGCTAGTTATAATTAATATTTCAATCTATTTCTTGAACTTTATTCTCATTAAAATGAAAAATAAAATAACTAAATTCTCCCTACATGTTTTTTAAAATTATTAACAGGAACTATGCCGTGCTTCTTAATATGAAACACTTGCACTGAATATAATGCTGGATTTTTTCCATTTTTTTGACACAAATATCTGCACACTTTTTACATAACTTAACAACTTGCTAATCAGAACTTGAAGAAAAGTGCCATCTATTCCTACATGTTAACAGTGTGAAAACATGCTGTTTTAATTTGAACATCTCTGAATTCTGTGCTGACTTTAATTGAGCTCCGACGGCTGACAGTAGAGTGGCTGGGTCTTTTTTAAAACAACTTATTGATCAGCTTACCAAAACAATAATCAGGAGATTGTTTGGTAATGAAAATAATCACCAGTTGCAGGTCCAGACTGAATACGTCTCCCTCTCTCTCTCCCCCTTGTTTGTATTCTTGTGGGAGGAGGAGAGAGTTACCTTTAATAGAAAGATTTAATTCATGAATTCTTCCCTGGGGAGGGAGGAAGAATATAAGAGCCTATCTCGGGGTGCTTGCCAGGGTTCTCCTGTGGTCAGCTCTCTCCAATAATAATGTGTTTCTGATAGCAGCTGTGTGTGTGTGTGTGTGTGTGTGTGTGCGTGTGTGTGTGTGTGCATGCCACAAGCTGAGACTGTTATCTAAATCGTTCCTCTTTCTCTCTCTCTCTCTCTCGGTCTCCACTCCTCCTCCTCCTGCCCAGTCTCAAAGGGACACTGTGGCTCAATGCCATGAGTCCACGCCCCACAAAAAACACACATGTACGCACACACACAAACACACACACACACACACACACACACACACACACACACACACACACACACACACACACACACACACACACACCTTTGCACAGCCGCAACATGCATTCATAAAAATAGCGTTTTTAAATATAGACAAACGTGTTAGCACACACTCAGGTGGAGGAATCTGCTGACGGAGCCTTGGATCAAGTTGGAGGTGGGGGTAACAAATTGATAGAGGCAGCCTTCTGTTATCAGGTCTCCCTGTTTAAACCTGACTTCATCAAATGTGTGAGTGTGTGTGTGTGTGTGTGTGTGTGTGAGCCCCAGGAGAGCTGGTGTGGCCTTGCAGTACTTTGTGCACAGTGCCACCATGATAACACATCTGCTTTGGGTTCATCTGTTTATGAATCACTCTTATCTGCCCTGCAAGTGTGTGTGTGTGTGTGTGCGTGCGCTTGTGTATGTGTGTACATTTGTGTTCCTGTGTACCCAAGTGTGTGTTTCTTTGTAGGCTCGTGTTATTGTGAGCATTTACACGGGAGGAAAACAGCGAGACGAGGAGGAAGGTGGCGTTTTATCAAGTTGCAAACACACCTGAATCCGTTACAGGCCATATTTGCATTTTTATGATAACACAGGCCAAAAGGGCGGCAAAGGGTAGCATTCAGTACGGTATGAGGCATTTAAGTGGCATTTAAGGTGCTTTCTTTGATTTGCGAATTTAGCAGGATTACTCGACAGGTTTGAACAACATTTTTACCAAAGTTAGAGCTTAAATATTAGCTAACTTCCATGATCAATAAGATTCCAGGAATCCCTTAAGAATGAGAAAAAGTAAACTACGCAACTGCTTAAATTGCAGTGGGATTGTTGCTATGGCAAGATTCTAGAATGTCAAAACAGACCGAAGGAAGTATTCTAGAATGTGGCTATGGTCACAGGCAAGCAAGTTAGACTGGTAATGGAATGTTCCGCCCATTAAAGTGAAAGTTTTTTTTCCAAGAAATTGGTAAATAATTTGAAAACGCTAAAACTTAATCGCACATTACATACTCAAGTCAGTCATTTCAACGACAAACTGGTGCTGCAAAAGGGTGAATTTGGTCTCCATTATGTATGTAGAGATACATTTTTAGGAATGAAAGGAAGAAACCCCCCAGTAATATACTTAAAATGAATACACTTTGAAAGAAAATGGCCATTTTTCTCTGGAAACAACTATTTACAGGTCAAAATGTAAGGAAACAGGAAACTTGCTTTGCAGCTTTTCTGAAGCTCTGTGTTCATATACAAATAGGCTCATATCTCAAGCCTTAATAAAAATCTGTAAACCCTAAAACAGCGGTGTTAAAAACACTCCTCTGTGGCACTAATACGCAGTGACCTTCAGTGTAGGCAGAGACATTACAAACAACAGGAAACAGGGATGAAACAGCCTCCTCACAACACCCCAGGCTGCCACCACGTGACCCGTCGCCTCCTGTCAGGACAGGTGCTGTGACACCTTTCCTCACACCTAAGAGGAAACCCTTTCCCTCGCAGCACGGAAAGCCAAAAAAACCCCCAGCAATCCCTCATCTCTGACGGCTCCCACGTGCCTCAGTTTAATAAAAAAGAATCTATAAAAATAAATTACTCGCACTAAGTATATGCAAATTCAAATGTAAGCAATCATTGCAAAATTAATTTTGCCAGAACTGATTAAAAGCTTTAATAAATCTATATACAGTATTGCGCCAATCTGATATTGTAAATTTATTACGCTCCCTGTAAGATTAATTAGAAAGCGACGGTAACATATTGCACTGCCAGGCCAGATTACTGTACTTTTTTGTTAATAATAGTTAAGCAGAACCTGAGCTGTAATTACCGGCTAACGGGAGCTTTTTGATGCTGATTTCCTTCACCGTGAGGAAGGAGAATGGGGACGTGGTGAAAGGAAACAAAAATGAAGGCGTCTGTTTTGGAGGAATTAATCACGAGGCTTGAAGTTCATCTTTTAATATTGCTAAAAATTCCAAAAGCTGGAAAGCTGGAGGACTATATTTTGTGGAAGAAGTTGTTTAGTCTGCGAGTTGAGCAATTGTTGCAAAGGTTAGCGGTTGCAGACCTAGTTGGGCAACACTTTGGGGGTTTGAAAAAGAAAAAAAAATGTTGCAAAAAAAAGCAGTAAAAGATCAGAGTCTGGTTCATTCTGCTTGCATAAAAGTGTCTGAAGTAATCTCTCCACCCCCTCCAAGCCTTTGACAACCAGCCACCTCGCAGCTGCTAGAGACACATCACCGTGGTTACTCCTTTCACCTTTCTCCTCAGACGACAAAACTGTCGCCCTGGCCAGATAGCAGCAAGGGAAAAAAAAACACAACACACACACACACACACACACACACTAACACAACAACCGGTTTGATCTGGCCAAGGTTGTTTTGCATTCTTGTCCACAGCGATGGGGCCATGGCCGCGTTTATCTCAGCAAAACAGCACCTGAGAGCGAAAGCGAGCACTTCTCAGTCCTTAAAAGCGGCAGTGGCGGCAGAAAGAGAGAGAAACCGCTCCTGTGAAATATTTCTTTGAGCAGAGTGGGACCTCGCGCAGCCATAAAACTCTGCCAATCAGCAGCTGTTTAAAGGTCGATCTGTGTGTGTGTCTGTGTGTATGAGTGTGTGTGTGGAATGAACAGGGAGCTCAGATGGACTAAAGAGATCAGACAGGATGAACCGGGAGGGTGGGGGGTCCAGGTGAGGGGCCACCACGTTAAAGGGAGGAGGAGGTTTGAATCTGCTTCTTCTTCTGTGGTTGAAGCCAATCTGGGGGCCTGGGGCCTCATTCACATGGTAATGAGAGTGTAAAATCACATCTGTTACCCCCTCACACACACACACACACACACACACTGAAACTCTTTGTCACCTGAATAGCATCCCCACCAGGTATCAAATAAGGACCAGGAAATGGGGAAGTGTGTGTGTGTACATGTGTGTACGTGTGTGTGTGTATGTGTGTGTGTGTGTGTGTGTGTGTGTGTGTGTGTGTAACGTTCCCAGCGGGCAAACTGGGCTCACCCCACACACACACATACACACACACACACACACATAGAAGAGGTGGCCTGGACCCTTGCAGAGAGGGAAAGCCCTCTGGAGAAAGGCAACTCTCTCTGACACTGTTACCAACTTCCCAATTAGCTACTAGCCAGCCACAGGGAGGAGAGAAAAGAGGAGGTGGATGAGGAGGAGGGGGGGGGGTGTTAGGGTTTGGGCTGATAGGGGGCACAGCTTATTGTCACAGCAACCACCTGAGCGTCCACAACCATCTCCTAGGGGCTCTTTTGTGAGGTGATTTCAGTTAAATCTCAGCAGCATTTGGTGCCAAATATCTGGCTCGGTAGCATTAGAGGTGCCCCTGTAACCCAAAGGTCACGTGATGATCCCCTACAGCTTGTCTGCTAGCACCTTATGATATAATAAGCTGCCCTTAAGCGTGACAAAGACCTACAAAATCATAATTAGGAATGATAAAACCTGGTTAAATGGGACCTATTGTGCTTTTTCTTATCGGGTTTCTCACACTGCTGAGATCATGCCAGGTTACCCATCTTACTTCCAGGCTAAATAAACACATAAAAGTGCTCTAAATATGCTGTTTCTGACAGTTTTCTCTCCTCTTGGACCTTTATGACATCAGAGAAATCATATAACCCTAATATGGTCATCTGACAGAAGCCCCATCCACCTGCTTCCGAGCAGCAGCCAGTTAAAAGAAAGTTGCCTTCTGGGGGGAGGAGCCATAAAGGCTTGTTTTGATTTGTAAATCATGCAAAGCATGCAAATAGCCCAGGAATAAAAAAAATTAAAAAAACACACAAAGCTTGAACTTGAGGTGAAAAAAATGCTTATAAATATATATTTACAGCCTTCCTCAATTGATTTTAGCTCTTATTTTGATTTCCAGTTGAATGAGATTTTGCACACCTTCATATGCGCAGATCTGTGTGTGTGTGTTAGATGGTGCCAGCGGCAAGGTACGCCAGGTGTAAGACAGTAGCTAGATGACACAACTTAACCTCTCTCTCGATCTCGGTAAACGGCGCAAACAGGCAGTGCTGAAGTCGGAGGGCCCCAGAGCCCATGACTTACACATGACGTGGGTGGGTGTAAACAGGAGCAGATCGAGGCATTTTGTTTCCTTTCTTCCCTCTTGCCAGATGCTTTTTTTTTTCATGTTGTACCTGTCTTTCTTATCTAGCTGCAGGAGGGCGAAAGCTACACTTTTAATTACATGGTGGGAGTAGAGGGTGGAAGCAGGCGGGAGCGGTGGAGGGATGGAGGGAAGGAGGGTGGGGTGTGTGTGTGTGTGTGTGAATACCTTGGGCTCTTTCAAAACACCTTAATAAGGGAGCTCAGACGTTAACGGCAAAGTTCAAAACAGCAACAGCCTCAATGTGCACAGGTGAAAGCCATTTATTTGATTAGCTTAGCAGTTAACAGCAAAATTAACACCTTTTCTGACTCCTCAAAGCAACACCAAACTATATTTTGTGGACACAGATGCGCAAAAAAACCCTGCAAGATAATTGGCTAAAAACCCCAGAAAGACAACATCTAAGAAAGTTATAATATTTCTAGTTATATTTTAGGTATTAGGCTGTACTTCTAACCCTACCATTAATCCCTAGATCAAAAAATACAAGCAATGAAGTAAAGACTTTACTCGATGCAGAGAAAAGTGCAACAGTTAATTATTGTGGTGCATTTCTTACTGTAATTGCATAAGTTGTGTGGTCACTTCATTAGGTATACCTGTTCAGCTGCATTTTAAGGCAGAAATCTAATTATCCAATTATGCGCCGGCCACTCAGTGCATTTAGGGCATGGTGACATGCTGAAGTTCAAACTTAGCATCAGAATGGAGATGAAAGGTGGCTTTGAATCTGACGTGATGAGTATTTTTCTGCGTCACCCATCTCTGGGGTTTACAGAAAACTGGCCAAAAAAGAGAAACTACCCAGCGAGCAGCAGTTTTCTCAAGGAGAAAATGTTTTGTTGAAGAAGTCAGAAGAGAATGGCCAGACTACTCGGTATGCAGAAGGTATGCAGAAGAGCATTTGAACAACAGCAGAAGACCACACTGTCAGCTAAGAACAAGAAATTGTGACTACAATTCATGAAAACTGGACAACAGAAGAATAGAGTTAGACTCTGATGAGTCTCAATTTCTGCTGCAACATTTAGATGGTAGGGTCAAAATTTCAGATCAACATAATAATCGCATGGATCCATCCACAGTCACCAGATCTCAATCCAACAGAGCACCATTGTGAAACGGGAGATTCTCATGTCAATATGCATCAAAATCTCAGAGGAATGTCTCCAGCACCTTGTTGAATCAGTGCCATGAAAAATTAAGACAGTTCTGAAGGCAAAAGATGGTCCAACTCGGTACTAGCAGGGTCAACCTAATAAAGTGGCTGGTGAATGTATGTGCTTCTTAAAAGTCATCTCCAAACATGATATTTTCCATCATAGATGCAACATAATATCTCCAATCAAATTTCAGGTACTGCTAAGGCTTCTCCTGCAGAGAGAAGTACAAACAAAGGTCACAGTCTAGGCAAAAATTAGAATTTCCTACTATAGGCTATGATTGCATACACTCACTCCCATGTGTGTATGAATGTATATGTATATAGTTCTTACATAATTGAGCAGCTCCATTGGCATGATGTGAATGGCTGAAACTCGGGCACACACACACTCACTCGCACACTTGTGGTATACTGTAAGTAAAAAGGAAATTTTGATCTAAGGCTTTTCCCCCCACCTACCCTTGGGTTCTGCCTCCCCGTGTTTCTGTCAATCCTCTGCTTTTTTTTTTTTTTTTTTTTTTTTGATCAGTGGCTTGAAAGAGGCGAGCATGTGTGAATGCTCAGGTACCTGGGGTATGCAGAGGTGCTAATTAGCTCGGCAGGATAATTGATGTGTAGATTACACCGTTGAACAAATGCTCCGACTTGTTTGTTCTTCGCACTTCTCGGTCGCTGTGCGAGGAAAAAGCAGAAAAAAAAAGAAAGAAACCCCCCCCCCCCCCCCAACCACCCACCTACCCCACCACCATCTCCTTTTACCTCGGCCCTAATGAACAATTTACCTGGCTTGTAAAGGAGGTGGTTAAGCCTGCCAAGGCAGAGGGAAAACAAAGGAGGGGTTGCACCAGAGTTCATTTCCCACAGGTGGAACTACTGTCTCCTGTGCTTCCAGACCTGACTCTGGTCCCTGGTGTTAGTGGAAGTGGGGAATGTGTATATACGCTTTGCCAAACCCTGAAGGAGAGGATGGCGAGCATACATAATTCCAAAAGGGAAACAATTTTCAAAATGAAAGAGCATGCCATTAAGAGCGCCGGTAGGCCTCCATTGTTCTACCCCCTCCTCTTCCACCTTCTCTTCCTATAATGCTATTTCCTCCATCTTTTGTCTTTGGGACGCTATTATTAGCCAACTGTGCACGCGTACAACCCTCCTCCCCCCGCGTCCGTTCAATAGGGTTTGAATTTGCTCATTAACGGCTAAGAATCCGCAAACACATTCGCCGGAGCTTTTGCTACTGCTAATAAACTAATCATGCCCTCGCGTCTAATTGGGAAATGGAATGAGAGCTTCGCCTGAGGATTTTAGGAGCCCGCTCTCTTAACGGCGGGGAAGTGTGGAAGCGGAGCCCATTAGCAGGACAGATGTAGAGGCAAAAGGTGAGCGGGCTGAGACGGCGGCTCCTCGCCACACTCCCTGGACCGCCCGTAATCTGTCACCCGCACTGGTTTACAAGTTAAACACATTATAGCACTCGCCGAGGCTCATTTCTAGGATGCATAGCCCCGGCTGCTTTTTCTTTTCTTTTTTTTCCCCCCCTCCCTCGTGAGATGCTTACAAACCTGCCAGGGCACTGTCACCAAGCATTTTTCTCAGCAGTCCTGATTATTCAGGCAGAAAAACAGAGACATCTTAGATCTGAGTCTTATTGTTTCCTGATATTTCCCCTCACAAACCAAGCCCGAGAAGGCCCCTCAATCAGCTCGCCGTAGTCTGATCTCCACAGCTCCCGGAAGTCATATCATTTTTATTTTTCCTGTGTAAGAGGCAAATGATTTCAAATGAGAGGAAATGTGTTCAAATGCTCCTGTTAAGTCTGTATTTACCAGTGAATTAAAGCCCACCTCACCACCCCCCAAAAAGCACCACATACACAAACACACACATAGTTCAGCCATGAAAAATGAACTCAATACAACCTTCCTCAAGAAGATCATTTTATTCTCTTGTTATTGTGTCGCTGGCCTTAGGCACCTCCAGTTTGCTATGTCGGTGTGATAAGGAGGAAAAAAGATGAGCTCTCTTCTTTAGATCAACCCTGAACTCCCTGGGACAGATTACCGTGTCATCGAAAACCCGCGGCGGCATGTTTGGACTACACCGGATTGGGAGTCTTGCTGACTAACTGGCAGTTTCCATCGCCAACCTGATAACTCTCCTCCAACATCCCTCACCGCAGCTCAGCCAGCCAGCTAAACAGGCAGGCACTTTCTTTCTTTCTTTTTTTTTGTTTTTTTTTGTTTTTCCTCCCTGCCTTTTTCCTGTCGCCATCTCGGTATTTAATCTAACACCGGCAGGCGGCAAGAAGGGTTTACTTTTCCCCCCTCAAAGACAGCTTTGCGAGGCAGAGAAGGCAAAAGTGGAAGGAGGAAGAGAGCCGAGCACTCAGGCGGGGAGGGACAGGGGAGTCTAGGCAAGGCACAGGAAACCTGGGCCAAGCGTCACTTTTAACAAAAGCCTTTCATCTTTCTCTCTGCTTTCCCCCCAAGACAGTGTGCTTCCAGCAGTGGGATCCTTTTAAGTACATACCTGATAAGGAAACTTTTTTCTTCCCTTTCGAGAGTGCATAAAGGAAAGTATCCCCCTCCCACACACATATACGCACACCCCAGTGCGGCTAAAAACCTCTCAGTGCTTTGAACGCCAGATACTGTCCCTTTTATCCCCGGCAAACGGGTTTCCTATGGCTATTAACTCATTCAAAACAGGTAATTACGGCGGGCAAACAGAGACGCCACGGATCAGAGCAAGCTGCTCAGGCCCACTCCACCTTTGCAATCAAACCAGGCGACATCTTGGCTAACAGGATGGAGGTAGTCAAGAATCCATTTGTGGATAACTGTACCTAATCCATTTTAGTCAGGAGTCGCTGTGGCAGGGCTGTGTGCGCACTGGGGGAGGGCCCTTGGGACGGATCTGATGGAGAGGTCAGAAATCACGGAGAAGAAGTTGGAAAAGTTGAGCTCCCATGAAGGGAGCAAGATAGGAGAAAAGAGAGGGGTTTTGGGATTGGGAACGCCCCTCAGAGGAAAACAACTAAGGCTATCATCACCTTAGTTAAAATATCAGCAACCTCAGCCCAGTGAGGGTGGGGGCTGCCAAACAATGCCCTCTTCCCTGTGGTTGGAGAGGAGGATACATGCAGAACCTCCAGTGGGTGGTTGTTATTGCGGGACAATTCCCTCAAGTGTAGTTAACATAGCCTGAGCTAGTTGGTGGACATTTTTATCCAAAGCATTTTTGCTGCATACAATTTTAGCATGGGTGACACCAGCCGGAGTTAGACTGGTAGTCTGACATTGTTGCTCCAGGAGGGCTGAACCTTTAACCCTGGAGAACCCAGTGCAGAATCACACACCAAACACTTGCAACATATTTTTCAAAAAATCATTAATATTGACATGAAGCAATTAAAAGGTTAAAACTTTAGGTAACAGATATTACAATAAAGTAGTGGTTAAAAAGTAAAAAGGAACACTGAAATAGCAAGTTAAAATTCTTGCTTGCAGTAAAAGCCAACAGTATGAAAAAAGCTCAAACTTTCTGAGCTAACTGTATGGCTAGTAGTTATAACTGCCAGCTAAAAGCAGTTAAAATTGTTAGCTAAAACAGCTGGATTAGTAAAAACAATGGTAAAAAGTAAATAAAATTTTAAAATAGCAAGCTAATATTAGCGAACAAATTGCTGAATTGTTGTTAGCTAACAGAAAAAGAGAAAAATACAATACTTAGCTAAATGTGGATAACTGGTTGAAACAGATAAAAGAAAGATTTAAAAGTTCAAAATGACCGCTTATAATTACAACTACCAATTATTTTTTCTAGCTAGCAGTTCATATTGAATCCACAAAAATACGGATTTATATAATTTTTTTATAGACACCAGCTGAAGTCGTTACCTTAAGTACCGATCAGTGGTTAAACTTTTTCCATTGCTATCAGTTTGTGTTTTTACCTCAATAATAAAATAACAGTCTAAACTAAACTGTTAGCTAATTGTATGGATAAACAAGCAAAACATGACGAATAAGTAGTTAAAATGTGTGACTAAATAAAATGCTTAGTCAATAAAGTAGTAAAAGTAGTCTGTGAATGCGTTATTGAAAATATAAAGCGTTAGCCATGCTAAAGTGATAAATGGTAAACTGAATGTAATACTCAGAGCAAATGCTAAGCTGAAATTAATTCAGATCAAGTTTAAAGATGAGTTTAGATAAAGATATTTGAATTAAGTTGTTCTTCAGTCCATCTGCCAGGACTATGAAGATTTTTGGATGAAAAAGCTTGGACCCATAAAAGATGACAAAGAGCAAGTGGAAAAAAAGAACAGAGAAGAGTGAGAATCTTAACCCAATCTCAGGAGCCAAGTAGTCTTTTTTCACCTATCTCCTCATCTACACAGGAAGTAAATGGCGCCCCAAGGGAGCACTCACTCTTTCCTTCCTCGTCTCCTATTTTTTTTTCTACACTGTTTGTTGTTTCAGGTAATGAAAACAGAGTGGCTGACAGAGACGTTTTCATGTTGTTTTCGTGACCTGGACAACGTGCCAGAGCCTCCCGCCACGCTTGTTCAAGCCAGAGGTGAGGTTTGACAAGATCCTTAAACATTTATCCCCCTCTTCTCCTCCTCACCCGCCCTCCACTCAAATTTTGAAGCAAGCTGTTGCGTAAGAAACTCTCTGTATCTATGGTAATGGGCAGCTAATTGATCCCATGGGGCTTCGCTGGCATGGGGAGAACTTATTTACTCTTGCGACACAGGAATATTTCAGCTCAGACATTTTTCTCCCTCCTCTCAAGCTCTTCCTCTAATGTGACTACAACTCTCAAATTCTCTTATCTGTGCAGGGCACGGCGAGGTGCAAAGGAGGACAATGTCTACACATTTTCCCATTTGAGAAACATGTGTTCATGGGGTGACAATCAGCCGCCCGTTGCACCACAGAGAGGAACCAATCAAGCTTTAACACCTTGACTCTTCTCACCGAATGTGGCCGCCGCTGCTGAGCCGCTACACCGCTTCAATGTCAGTGCAACAAATTGGCTTCCAACAGGAATCCAAGGTGCCAAAGAGCCATTAGACGGACAAAGGCTTGAAGTCTACCCGGCGATTAATGCGTCAGAAATCCTAACACTGCAATGAGCTCTCTTTATTAGGTCTCACTATAAAGGAAAGAGAGGCAATGTCAGTTCACCTCAGCATTTACTATCATTTCAAATGATTTGAAGGTTTTCAAGAGCTTGAGCATTTACCTGATCCTTCCACTCAGGGTTACAGATATAAGTCTCTCGAAACCTAGTAATTCAGTGAGGTATTTTAACATTCTAGGAATCTAAGAGTCATTACTGGATGTACAATGATGATAAATACCAGTTCACCTCAGTATTTATCATGATTTCAATGGATCTCAAGGCTGTCAAAAGCTCGAGCATTTATCTGATCCTTCGAGTGGGGGTCACAGATATCAGCCTGCCTAAAACCTAGTAATTCGGGGACCTATTCCACAACTCTAGGATGCTCAGTGGTGATGAAGAGCACCGGTAAAACACCTGCACAACTGAGCAACAACAGGCACGATTGTCTGCGAAGCCCATCTCCAATTAAACAAAGTCATAATCTGCCCCTGACAGAGCAGATTAGGTTTTGTCCTGGAGGGACCCTCATAGAGGGAGGAAGGAGAAGGAGGCGGGGGGTTAGCCATGGCCGGCAACTTCATTTCCTGTGAGTACACCCTTGTATCCTCCCTTGAAGTTACCTGACTCAGCGCAGTCTGTCCGGTGGGCAACGACTGTCAGCTGACTTGCCTTCCTGCTTGTAGGAATCAAATCCTGTCCAAGATAACGGCTAATCATTTGTCACCCTGAGAAGCAATTCCCCCCAAATCACCCAGGAGGAGAGCGCCACTTTATTCCGTGGTGCTGTCAGGATGGCAAGAAATTACATTCAGCCAAGCTTTCCCTTAAGTCCCCCCCCCCCAAATCTCTCCCGAGTCCCGTTTGGAATGACAGAACAACAGCTGAGAAGACTGGAAGACACTGTCTTTCCAACTCCGAAGACTACACCTGGCAGGATATTCCTTAAAAACAACTGCACTTCCAGGCTTTACCCTAAACCTTGCAAAATATCTGGTGCAATCTTTGCCGTTCTTATGCAAACACATTGCCCCGAACACGCAATCACACAGGGGCTTTGGGAAACTATGGGAAAACACATGCTGGCAATATGCAGGCCCGTATCAAACACACACACACAACCACACACACACAGAAACACTTCAGCCTGTCCATGCAGCTGTTTCCTTTTGGGATTCTTGAGCTGTTACACTGTGACACTTGCTCTGCTTTCTCCCTCAGATGAAACAGCGTCCAAGTTTCAAATTCTGCAAGATCGTCAAAATGTTCAAGAACGCAAACCTACACTAATCTGCAAACATGACTTCCAAGCTATTTAGGAAAAAAGTCTAAACAATAACCTGCCAGATATCACCAGGATCACATATATCCGCCCGTCCCTTCTCTTTTACAGCAGGCAGCAGCTTCGTGTTTCCCACAGCTTTCCGGTGAACTTTAGCTTTCCATTTTGAAATTATTTTCTTGAGCAACGGGAGCTGTTTTATCATCAAGAAAAGTTGAACTTTGTGCGCCAAACTTATGTTGTGTTTGAAATGTTGCTACAGACAGAGCGTGGCCCACATTTGGCCTCGTGTGATGGCAGGGTGAGTCGTAGCTCCAAGTCCACCTTTTATGGGCCAGATGTGAGGTGTACTGTGACTTTTGGGCCACCTCTGATCCGCACAACGCTTTCCATAACACATTGGCCTATGTCTGGCTTGTAATACATTTGTCAAGGTTGTAAATGCTCAAAATAGCACTGATTAGATCGAAATGTGTGTGAAAACTGAGCAAACTTATGCCAACACAACCTGTGTCAAATCTGGCTGGTGATTTTTGGGCCCATGTCTGGCCCACACTGTGTTTGTCAGTGCCGTAGCTGAGCCAAAAGTAGCCCAGATTAGGTTGAAATGCATCACACAAAGCCACACAATACGTATTTATCTAATAGATGCTTTTAACTGTCACATTCGTAGAAAATACATATCAAGTTCAGACAAATAACGTTGTAAATCGGAACTACAACACAGCTTTTCAGATAAACGCAGCTGGTGTCACTGCCACAAGAGCTCAGCGACGGAACAGCAAAGCGGTGGCAGTTCATAAGGTTTTTATATTTTGAGTTAGTCAACTGACTGGCTCTGGGACGGCTGCCCGCGCAGCATTGGTCATACTTAATTACATTATGCACGGCGTGGGGATATTCATAGCATACATGAGCAGCAAATTAAAAGGAAAAAAGAGACAATATTGCCAGTGTGGAAAAGGACCTCTGACACTGAGCGAATTTGGCGATTTATTTAAAAAAAAGACACCATCCCATTTGATTAGCAATGCTAAATTAACGTCAATTCAGGAAAGGGGAGAAGAAGTCCAACCTGAGAGGAGATCAGTGCGGCGGTGGCGTCTGGGAGACACCAGCTTGTTGATGGCATAATGCTAAGTCTGTGTGTTGCAGATAAGAGTGCCATACAGTAGGCCCTAGGCCCAATGCTGTGTGCGTACGGATGTCTCGTGTGTGTGTTTGGGGGGGGATGTGTGTTTGTACACAGATATATATGAGTGCATGTGTGTTAGCGTGCAAGACAAATGAGAAAGGTGCTTGATGGCGTGAAGCGACTTATCTCTCATTATGTGGAACAGTGGATGACTAAGGCAGTCGATAGAAAGGAGAAACAATTAGAGGAAGAAAAGTCCAGGGACAGAGTACAGATGGAGCAATTTAAGGTGTGCGTGTTTTATAATTTCTTCTTTAAAGAAGAAACGTGGATCATTTTGAGTATTATTTTTTTTTAATTTTCAATTTGATGCTAGCATTTGGAAAAAGGGAAGAAGGGGAAACATCTGATCTTCCTCGGGTTCAACTGAATAATGTATGCATACTTTCATTCGACGGGCGTGATGAAGCAATTTTGGTCTTTACAACCTGCGAGAGAGGCGGTGGGCTTCGCTTCCTTGCACCTTTAAATAATTCAAGTGGCCAGGTGCAGACTCTCAGAATAAACTTCGCTGAGTAAAAGGGCTTGATTTCCACAGCACATTTAACATAGATGTAAGCAAAGGAGGTGGTGTTGCACAAACAAAAGCGCGGATTGTACTGAATTTATCACACCCATCTGAAATTTAAAGTTTTGAATGATGGATTTCAGGGATCAGAAGGTCACCAAACCAGCTCCCCAAATTGTAATAAATACATATAAACCTGACGTCTCCTCCTTCGGCTCGCCTGCTTTCACCTACATCTGACCATTCGCGTTCAGCCCTGCCGTTGCACTGTCTCTGTAAGTCACCCTGGATGAGAGCGTCAGCTAAACGGCTCAAATGTAAATGTAAAATGACAGGCCCTGGAGATCTCCCTGCCCTGGATGTGTGTGTGTGTGTTTTCCATGGAGTTCAGGTTTGCCCTTGATAAAAGAGAGAAAGGAGGTGAAAAAAAGGGAAAATATATTTGTGCCGAAGAGGAGAAAAATGAATAGAGGGATTTGGCATCACAAAAGTGTGTCTGACAGGTTGAAGGGCTGGAACAGTGAGCGACTGGACACCTTGGTGGGTTTCCTGAAGTGGCGGCTCTCGAGCAGATATGAAAGAGGGAATATATGATATATATTGGGAACATAGCAGGATGTCCTTTCTGCCTAACTGTTAGGGAGAGTAAGTAACACTCCAACAGCTTGGATTCTCAGTATTTCAACGATATAATGTATTTATTGTGTCCCACCTTCTCGCTGACACTTAAAATTTCCCTCTGGGATAAACAGGCCCGGTATCCAGCAGAGGCCCCGCTGTTTTAACACACAAGCTCACACTGAGCTCTCTGCGAGAAAACTCAGGTACCAGTCCCTGCAGAACCTTCAAATTACTTTGAATCAATGCAGTAAAATAAAGCAAAATGCATAATAATGTGTTAGCGCTCCACTGGGAGCACAGAAAACGCAGAGAAGACGAGGATAAAGAGGCAAAGGTTTCCCGGGCCAGGCAGCACAGTTGGTTTCTCGGCTTTCACTCTCAAACTCCAAACGCCCCACGCTGCTCGCTCCGCTCGTTGCCCTCAGTGGCCAAACAAAGAGGAGGATGTTTGTCAGAAAAGTAACGAAAATCAATAAAAGCAAGACCCCACCACCAACCACCTGGCCAAAGGCTCGCTGTGTTCATACACGTTGTTACGAGCCCTGCTCCTTTCCCTCCTAGGTTTTTCCTTCCTACGCTAGCTACAGCATGGAGGAGCTGAGAAGAGGAGACCACGGGGAGCCACACAGGAGGCCTGAGGAGCTGCTGGGCTCCTCCCACAGTGTTGCCCATGGGCTGTCTGCACTGCTCTCGAGTCGGGGCAGAAGGCCACAGATCATTTGGACACTATTACCATCAGCACTACTACCTACAGTCAGATTCAAGGTATTTAAAGCGATGGTTGTAAAGTCAAAATCCTTGCTGTTTCCATCTCTGGTGCTAAGTGGTCTTTGTTGAGGTATTTTGAGCTGAGATCACTTGGCAGTCTAATAGTGTGGGTGGTACTGTGTGAACTACATTCTGCAAATGAAAGGTGGGTGAAGCAAACCAGAGTTTGGGAGGGTTTACTTAAATATCAAAACCAAATATCTTAAGCATTTCTATAAGAAAGTTTTTAAAGGCCCAGCAAGAAAAAAATCAGTGTTTTAGTTGTACATACAGTAAAAAACATTCAATAAAACAAATCGACCTCTCTGAGAAGTTACTGCTTTTGTCCCAAGTCCAAAGGATCTTTATTTGGAAAGTTTCTTTGCTTACATCAGGTCTTTTGTTTTTACTTTTGAGGTCAGACGTTGTTTAGCAACTATCAAGAAATCTTATCAGCTTTCCTTGGCTTGCCTCGCTGGTAGTTTTCTCGAGATTATTCAGTGTTTTTTTTAATTATTCGTTTTGGCTGTGGATTTCTAACCTATTAACATCCGCCAGGTTGCCAGTGACCCAAAGTAAGGGTTAGGGTTGTACACCTTTGATTAAGTTGAATTGAGCAGTTTGGTAACATCTTTTAGCTTTTGAAACTAGGCTTGTTTTGCCTCTGACTCCAGTGCAAGCAAACCCTAAGTGGTCTGCGAACAACCTGTTGGGGCTAAGGGTAGGATTCAGATCTATTCCTCTGACATACTCAAATGTGAACTGGAAGGCCACGTTTTTTCTAGAAAGGCTCCAGTTGTAAGGTAACATCTTCTAGTTTCTGAAACTAGCCTTGTTTATAAAAGGTCTAAAAACCAACGCTAACCATTATTGGTTTGCTAGTTCAGGTTAGCATCCACAAGGGTTGTTGAGAAGTTAAGACCAGCTCCACCAGTCTGACCAAACCAACAAAGCACTAAAGCTACAGTTAAAAATGTGTTCAACAACCAGCAACTGCCAATATATCTATTGATGTCTATCTGAATCCAAAGCAGTTACTTTGAAAGCAGTTATTTACTGAACTGGAATCTCAGCGAGGTATCTATCCATCCATCTTGTTAACTCTGTAAGGTCTAAAACGCCATCAATGATATCCCAACCTTAAGGCAGAAGTCTAAATTGCTAGATGAAGTGAGAGACAATACCAAAAAGTTGCTGATCAATAATCAATAGATTCGTCCTGTTGTCCAACCCTTACAGAGACATTAATGTCTTATTGCTTTGAGGTGACTTTAATATAAGCAAGCCTTATATAAAGACTTTGAGGTTTTTCCACTTTCCCTTTTTGCTGTACTTTTCAACCTCTGGCTCTTTTACAGCTTTTAATTTCTTCACCGGCTTGTGCCAAACCCAGTTACTTCAGTTTCAGTCAGAAACCCTTCCTCGCTGGCTGTTTCAGAGTATTTCCCTCTGACATCATGCATGAGCTCCTCTGGATAACAGTTGAATGGCTAAAATCAAAATATGACTCAACACTCCCTCCCTCCTTCCCTCTCACTCTCTCTCTTCCACTCTGACACACTGTTCTGGCAACATATGGCAAAACAACATAAAACCCCTAATGCACTCCAACTGTGACTCGCCCTAAAATGCTGCTGCACCCTGTAAAGAGAGTACTTGTTTCCTCCCACACAATATGAGAGTGCGACTTAATCTCAATTACACCTAGAGGTGAGCAGCATTTTACTTCCCCACCTGAGTGATTGGCGAACAACAACCAGCTGAACTCTTAAGAGCGGTGCTTTTCTCCACTCACCCGACGAGAGGAGAGAGTATTGTGGTTGAGGTCAGCAGAAACGGCCTCTTACGGTTCCTCATTCCTCCACTGCAATCTGTATTAGAGCGTCTTAAAGGAAGGATTTTAGTGACCAGGAGAATTTTCCTTCATTTTTTTTTTTCCAAAGGTTTTGGCTCTGGATGCCAGCAATCCCCTGGATGCTGAGATGTTACAGCAGAGGCCTGCCCACGCTGAGACCGCATCACGGCCAGCTGCTATAAGGGTCACAGCTACTGCCCTCGGCCGTCGAGCTGAGCGATGTAGGTGGAGGTTACGCTGGAGAACTGAAACTTTTCTGGCGGTCTGATTGTTTGGTAGTTTGTTTTTAGCCATTATTTCCCCAGGAATTAAAAAATTTACTTTAAAAGAAAAGTTGGCTTATTATTACAGAGAAACTGCAATTTCAACTATTTGTGTATATCATGTCTTAGAAGTTACTCAATTTAAAAGTTTTTTTGTGTATGTTTAGTAACCAGTTCTCCCACTTACATTGTCAGCCAATAATTATTGTTATTAATTCACACTGTTAGCCAACAGCTTCTACTGTTTATATCTATATTCATACTTATAAGTATGTTTCTGTCCATTAACGTTTCAATTTTGGCTAACTATTTCTGCCAACAATCCATTATGTTTATCTACAAGTTTAAATAGTTAGTCCGGTTAGTTAGTCCAGTTTTTTTATTCCAAATTTTACTTTTACTTTAGTTTTTATTTAATTCAACAGTTAATCTGTTATCAATAAGTAATTTTAGCTAGTTATGTCATGTATTATCCTTTATGTTTAGCCAGCCATTTGTAGCTAATAGCATCAACTGGTAGCAATACTGCTAGCTAAGAATCTTTTAATTCATTATTAGCTTAGTATTAGCTATCAGTTTCATCTATTGACAACAATTCTAGCTATTCAAACATTTATATTTGGTTTTTTAACCATTACTTTCATATATTTCTTCTGCTCATCCATACTTTTAGGCTCACTGTTAACTTTGTTCAGGTTTATTGAACTACACCCCTGGAGTAGACTACTTATATCCCTGATTGGAAATCATTGCACTTACAACATTTAAATTGCTCTCACTCTCATTCAACTCCAACGTTTTCTGTCTCCCACTGAATAGAAGAAATAGCCCAGCTTAAAATCCTGGTTGCACTCCTCCACAACTCTTACCTGCCTCCCCCCTTTCACATAGAAAAGAGAGAGAGTGTGAGTGGGTTTTAAGGACAAGGACAGGCACCATGTTTTTGTATTTTAAATAAACATGACCCTTGTGGTTTCTCCCAAGGCGAGGCATTTAAAAAAAGAGAGAGAAAGAGAAGGGCTCTCAACAACAACAACAACAACAATGATACCTTCGCCTGGACAAAAAGAGACGAGGAGAGTTATCAGAGAGGGGAGGCAGAAGTGCCATTCAGAGCCACTCAGACCTGCACTCTCTAAAAATAGCACAAAGTTAACCTCACTGCACTCAGGACAGGAGAAATAAAGACAAGGAATCCTATATTCCAAGAGTATTTTCATCATTCAAGAGTATAATCTAAGCATTTGAGCTGTTTATAAGACCACAGTGTGCCTGCAGATAGAGCGTATCAGGCAAAAATAACAATCATAGTTCAACAGGTAAAAGTTCAGACTCTCCGTCTCCTTAGATTAGCTAATCTTGTTTTCAGGGGCGCTCAAATTGTCAGTGCATGTACAGTAGCAACAACAGACATAGCAACGCAACAAATATATTTTTACCTGAAGAAACCCAATTTTCCTGCGTTTTGGTGGACATTGGTGCGTTATATTAAATGCAGGAGAGGTAATGTATAGGAGGGTGACGGCGAGAGCGAGGGTCTGCTTTCTGAAACCTCTGCTGAAATCTTCCAATAAGGGATTATGACACAGATCATAAATATACTCAACCTTATAAATATTTGAGCTTGGCTACTCCCCTTGCTTAATGTGCTGTACAGGCCCTAATTAAGCTAGTATCTGATAGATGCCACTGCATAATGATGTGCTGGTGTCTGGGGGTGGACTGGTAAAAGGCGGTGGCGGCGGCAATGGCGGCGGCGGCAGCTGGGGAAACAAGTATGATCCGAACTGCTCGCTTTGTAATAATGATAGCAATGTTAATGATGGCACTGCTGCTTCAATTAAAACTACTTAGCTACTACAGCTGACCCCGACTGAGCCCGTGAGAGTGGAGAGGTAAGCTAGTCCTCCGTCTCCCTCGTTCACGGGAAAAAATCCTCCTTTTATCATCAGGTCATTTGGAGTCTATTGTGGAGCCTAATTCTCTTAAACCAAGTGAGAATATTTTCAATAGAGATCGTCTGGTTTCCAGAACAGTTTGGGATGAAGGGTCATTTGGCGCTGTTCTAGCGTTATTATACCTACTTTAGAGATAATCACAGGGATTAAAGTGGCACTAGTTTGCTAAAATCAAGTGCAGGTCAGGATCTGACAGCATGTTGAGGGCAAACATCTGCCATAAAAATAAAGTTCTGGAAGTAATTTACTGTGAACACTGATTTTGTTTTGATAAAACCGATATTTTAGGGCTCAAACGCAGACTAAAGCAGCCGATTGGATGGAGGATTTCTATCTTACACTCAGTTGTTTTTGCTTGGCAGTAAGATCCAAAAGTTTGGTTTAACCCCTTGTTTTCCGACATTTTTAACTGAAAAGCCCTGGGCTCCCTGTATGGATTTAAATGCCATAAGTCTCTTAATGGTGTGAGTCCCAGCTGTTGCCGACTTAACTTTCCCAAATATGTTTTCCCAAGTTTAGTCAGTAACAGCTGCAAAGCTGTAACACCTTGGACTGGAAAAACTGATAATATGAATTTTAGGATTCAAAACAGGCAAAACTAGCCAATCTTTGCCTTTTTATCTTTTGGTTGTCTTCTAAATACCTACCTAGTACGCTACGAGAGACATGGGAGAATACAGTTGTTACACCAACTTAAAAGATAATAACACAGCATAAAGTGCTGGAGTTTAGCTACAATCAGTATCCCAAAAAATCCCTGTAATGCATTAACAGCATTGAAAAAAGTTAAATCGCCTTTATGTAAATACTAATCATGTTTCAATAAAATTTTCTTTTCAAGTGTTAAAAATAGTCTAAACTTACTTAAAAGACAGAGAATTTCCTTCTGTTTCGCATCATTCAAGCTTGACTTGAAGAAAACTTTTGAAATAAATGAAGCGCTTTCAAAGCAGCTGACAAAACAAACGTAAAGAAGACTAACGCATAGCAAAAGCTGCTAATTAGTGATGGAAGAAAGCCATAATGGGACAATAACACTGACTTATTACTGATAACTAAAATTCGAAAGTGAAATTTGGTGTTAGCAAGAAAATGTATAGTGCATTGTTATTCTATTTTCAAGGCAGTTTTAGACTTTCTGTAACTTTCAAGTCTACGTAGAGCTTCTCAGCCTCATCCTGTCTTCTTTCAAAATGTTTTCAGAGCTAATATTATTGTTTCCGAAACAGCTTGAGTATGTAGAAATAGGACAAAATGAGGCAAAATGGCAAAAGATGTTAAAAGTTAGATGTTAAATTCTTGTATTGTGTTAGAAAGAGGTTGACAAAAGGATTTTCACTTGATTTAAGAAAAAAGACACACATACACACACACACAGCTCGTATCTGGATGAGATAGAGCAGGCATTGATTTACACGTCTCACTTTCACTCCCTCCTCTCTCCCCTTCACTGCAGCCGACTACCTTCTCCCACCATCCGTGCCTGTAAAGGGACGCCGTTACTCCCCCTGCACATATTTGTACATTTCCTGCTAAATCCTGCAGCAGTGAATGCGGCTTGACTTTTTTTTTCTGCTGATGAGGTCAGTTTGCGCTTCACATGCCGCACTTGCCAGCGTGCTATCCAGGCCTCACAAAGAGGAAGTTTCCCACTCCTGACCAGTAAATTATTCTAATAAAAGAACGATAAAAGGTGGCCATTTTTAAAACTCGCGAGTGCGGCTTTTATTGCTCATGCTGAAAGCTCCAAACAATCCAAATAAAGAGAGGAAACCTGACCCAGTTTGGAGTCTTGAAGCGGTTTATAATAAGAAAATAGATGCAGAAAAGTTTTTTACGATGCTCCTCCAGGGAGCTGATTCTTCTGAGCTTCCCCTAATTTAAAAGCTCAACTTGTAACCTTCATTAAGACCTGAGACTGACTCGTCACCTCGAGTTCAAAATGTTAAAGCATTGTCTGGCCAACCCGTGCTGCCACGGACCATCGAGAGAGACGCACAGCGCGAGCGTGGAGTGGGGCGGGTTGGGTGGGAAGGAAGGGGGGCACCTGAAAACTTCATGACTCAATTATTCCCGGCATTTGATTCATGTGCTAACCAGATGATCAATGCAGATTAATTATGTAATAGTCGTTTTGGCGGAGTGCCACTTGCAGCAGAGGTAAAAAAAAAAAAAAAAAAAAAAAGAAAGAAAAGAAGCTGTAGACCCTTGGCTTGAATCAGGGTTTAAAAGCCACGTGGGCTGCAGGCTTGCTCAGGTACTTATTCAATTACTGTTCTGCAGAGCAGTGCTGGAAGTGTACACGCTCCCCTTCTCTCTCTGCTGCCCTGGCCTGCTTCTGACAGGCTCTTATTACTGAGCAAACACGCCTGCCAAGTAGCCATGAAGCAGATCCTAATGAGCACATTATTGTATTTACCTTAGATAAGGTGAGCCACCCGAGGTGATAACAGACAGATAATGCTGTGTTGGGATAGCGGACGTATACACGCGGCGGATCTTTTGGTATTTGGCGAGCAGGTTGAACGAGGAATGTGATACACCTGGATCAAAGGGGAGACAGGGAGTGGCTAAAGGGGGGTGAAGAGGGGGGCTATTATTTAACTGCCACCCCGCAGTGAGCCCTACCACAACAAATGGAGTTGTCATATCAGTTTAAGAGTTTAATATTTCAGGGATAATAATGTTGAAGTCATTGCAAATATAGCTGTAAAAATAGAAATCTTTGTTGTGTCAATAATACACACAGTAGAATTGTTGTTTTTGTATGATTTTCAAGATTATATTTAATTTAAAGTATAAAAAAATTGTAATAACTACACTAGTTCCTCCCCAGTTTTGGTTTTTGCCAATTTTTCTGATCACACATTGGTGCATTTGTTAATTTAGATTAGTACTGGCATTATTTTTTAAATTTGTCATAGAAATTGTTTAAATATCATTATATACTTGTGAAGTTAAAGCCTGATGTCATTAAAGTCCGGCTATGAATCAGTGGTTAATATAATAGTATGGTCTTAAAAAGCGCCGCCTCCCCAATCGCAGCATGGTTTTTTCCACTAGCTGCTATTCCCTAACTCCTCCTAACTTAAATCAAAAGAAATGTGAGACACTGATCTGTACTTCTTCCTCTCAGCAGAGTCAAACATAATCACTCTTGTAAACACACTGCATTCTGTTGGCTCCATTACCTTCCTGGTTGAATTTTGTGCTTCAGTGCGGGGCTGCCGTATCTCCTAATGTGCATTTATGGAGGCAGGTGGTCTGCCGACAATTAAAATTATTATAGCTCACTGATTTTTCAATTTTCAAGTGGGCTAGTTTGGTATTTATCACTGATTACTGATAATTTTCTAATTTCACCCTCCCCCCACCCAGCTGGGTTGTGGTCCCCCCATTCAAAGAAATCCTAGAAATGCCCCTGAAAAGTCAACAATCACAGAAAATCTGATTGAAATCTTTTTAAAAAACAAACAAACAAAATCCTTCAGAATCAGGGAAAGGGTCAGTAGGCTGTAAGTGGCCTGATGCTCTGACACTGGAGGTGAAAGGTCACCGCTGAAGCCTTTTTATTTTACTTCAGCTGGCCTGCTGCCTCCTTACCCCTGGAGAGCTCACATTTAAAGTACTGCAAAGAGCCCCTGTCAGATTTATCACCTATTGACCGCAGTTCACGGCAAAGTCATAAATCCTCGCTGCTGCCTCTACAGATGGAGCTCTGTCAGCTCCATAATACGAACGGGATCCAGGCAGAGAAGAAGAACAAAAAGCTACGAACTCGCTCTTGTGTGAAAAGGTATTCGCCGCTGTCAATCCCGTGCATTCGCAGCCTCCTGATTTGGAGTTTTTTGTCCCCCGGTGGCACCTATAGTGTGCCAGATGTGCGTTACCACCCCCCCCCCCCCCCCCCCCCCCCAACCCCTTCTGCCGATCCTCCCTCCCCACTTCCACTCCAACTCCCGTCCTCCTGCATGTGACCTGAGACAGGCCCGGGGCTGAATTCTGGGTAATTTCTCGCTCACATCCTACACCGTCGATTGCGGCGCCTTTTTGAGGTGAGGGAAAGTGACAGCACCGACTCTCCAGGGCAGAGCTTCCCAGTTGAGTGGATCAGCGGTCTGAAAATCGCTTATGAATAGTCATTAGGGCCTTCATTACAAAGCCCCTCACTACCCACTTCTTCCTGTGCAACCAAATGCCTCTTGTCATCTTCACAAGGTGTATCATTTAATTGCCAATTGATTTTACTTCGCCCCCCCCCCATCCACCTCCTCCTCCTCTCCGCATATGACAACATGTCACATAGCAAAATGCAGTCCTCGACCAGCCCAAGGCGGCCACATATTCTTGGCATCCCAAGCAGCCTGTGAATATTCTTCAAAAAAAAAAAATAGAAAAAAGAGAAACAGGGAGAGAGCTTAAGCGCCTCACACAATAATTAAACTCAATACATGTGAAGACAGAAAGAGAAAAACGCTCTTTGTGCGGCGGATTGTTTCTTTGTGACCCATTTTCCGTTTCAGAGGCCACAAAGCTTTAGAGAGAGCGCACGTTCACCCCTCTTCTTTCTTTCTTTTTTTTGTTATTTAAACATACAGGGTGACTCGTCATGGTGGCATTTTCTCCTTCTTTAAAAAAATCTGTATATTTTCCACTGACATGCCTGTTTGCTGCTTCACAGTCGCTGTCAGTGCCATTAGCACGAGTGACACACCTATTTTGTCTCAAAGTAAATGTGGGACAATCGTCTCTGATCGCAAAAGAGTGAATCTACTGTAAAAAAAAAAAGAAGGAAAAAAGAGGAAGAAAGAGGAGGAGGAAGGGAAAAAAAGCAACATTTCAGTGACAGCTCGACACACGTCCGCTCAAATCTCTCAGCGTTTTCTGTCAGCCTGCCGCGAAACCCCTCAGGTTTTTGCGCCCAGAAACTATGGAGCATTTGAAGTCAGAGGAAGGACGCAAATGGCCTCCTCCTCACTTTAACATGCTTCCTCGCTCATCAGATGCTGCTTGTTGTGTTTTCTTTTCTGTTTTTTCTTGTTTAAATACGTGTGTCTGTGCTGACGGATTGCTGCGGCCCACCGTTGTAATGACATCCAAATCGGCGGGGTTATCTGTCAGGTGCACTTCGCCTCGGGTTCGACTACGGGGAGGAGCGTGCATTGTGTCACGGAAAGACATAGAAAAAAAAGCAGCATTACACGTCGCCTGTATTTACAGAGCAATTTCATCCCGCCTGCAATGCGTGGAGGATTGAGCTCGGAGCCTTGTCTAGCCTTCAAATGTGGCAAATCAGCACAGTCGCCCCCTTTGACACGAAATGCGGCACGATTATCGAGTTGGTGCAGCCTTAATAAGCTGAATAATGAGGGAATTTCAGAAATGCCCAAGCGCCATTATACCCCAACAATAAGAGCTAGGAGTGAGTAAACCAGTGCAGGGCAGAAGGTAGGCGTCGGGGATATAATGAGGCTACTGTGTAAGTAATGTAGTCTCTATTGTATACCCATGTAAATGCCCATTTCTTCACATGCACAGCAACGACGGCATTAAGCCAGTCAGAGATTTCTGGAAGAATGGCACACACAGTGGCGCTCTCTTTTCTACTTCACCCCTCTCTCTCTCTTTTTTCTTTTCTCTCTGCCTCGCTTCTTTCTCTCTCTCTCTCTCTCGTTTTATTTTTTTCCTGCTCGTCCCGGTGACAGCCAGTGACAGTGGCTGGCAGCCACCCGGCTTCTTGAAGGCAAACATTACAGCGAAAGATGAGCTGCAGGTGTGCCAGACTTGTAAACATGCGCTAATTACACATTTTTCCAGTGGATGACAATGAGGTCACTGAAATAATTGCTGTTTTTTTTATGTTGTTTTTTTGTTTTTTATAACCGCACAGCGTAATGTAAGTAACAACGACAGGCGTACGAATCCTGCTCCGCTGCTGGGCTCCAGAAAAAGTGTAGTGCCTACAAATTAAGTGATTAAAAAACAAAAGAACAAAGAAAAACAAGAACCAGTGTTGTTACCTGTTGCAGGGATTTCTGGACAGATTTTATGACAGATAACTCGTTTGACTATCAAACTGAGCCCGTGAAGAATTATTTTAAGTTAACTCCTAATGTACGCTGATGTTTTTAAGAAAAGCAGTTCCTCAAATGGCCACTAGAGGCTCGCTCGGAAATTAAGTCAATCCCCATAGACTACCATGTTAAAAAGCCTACCTTTATAACAGAAATAAACACATTTATCACCTGCCACGACAAACAGATTTGCTTTATAAAGCTAATTTACACCCTTGTGAGAGCTTTAAGGGTGGTGAATCGCCCCCATTTTAAGTACATTAGGGCTTAGAGTTAGGCACAGGCCATAGCTTCATGCTAGGCTCACCTCAGCCAATTCAAATTACTGAAGATGACCTCTCTGCCCTGCGATTTTGAAGCCTTCTGGAGCTCGTTTAGTGCAATTACCTGAGTTCAGTGAGCTTTAGTACTCATCAGGGGTGTGCATCTGTGGATACAGCTTGCCAACCAACCTATCGAAGCATTAGCCAATCAGTTAGCACCCTTGCCTCCAAATAAGTTCGCGTTTGATCGTATTTTTTTTTAAATACAAAATTAAAAACCACAGGATGGTCACAGCCATAAATCTAGAGCTCAGGCTTCAAAACCAGAGGGTGGGATCTCAGGGGCTACATCCATCTTTTATATTCAGTCTGAGGGATTCTGCCCTTTGCCCTGTTTTGCTTTGTAACCCTGAACACAAAGCCCGATCACTATTTTACATCTGCTAAATGCATGAATGGGGTAAGTGGGCAAACAATTTCCGCACGATCATGATCGCCATTAATTATATTGGCGGTTCATTCAATACCGTTTGTCCTCATCTTTTGAAATATGAGTCGCCCGGACAGTAAATGATGTCAGGTACCTCACAAATCATGCCTGTGGCCAGCTAAGTTGCTTCAGCTGGGAGATGGCGGGGGAGGTCTGTTTGAAGAAAACAATCTCCCTCCTGCATTGTCAGACATGGTGGTGGTGGTGGGGGGGTGGGGGTTACGCAGCGAATAGGCACATACATCAAAAGAACTGCCAAACAATTGTCTGTTTTTTATTAATAAGCTTCGAATATTGCTGCTGGACAAGGCCAGGAGAAGTGCCTGGCTTGCACTTTTTTTTCTTTTCCCCCTCCTGCAACACAATACAGGTGCAGCTCGGTGGTGTGGATTTTCCTGCAGCATAAAGAGGCTTGTAAAACGTCCTAATCTGTCAGGCTGCGTTGTGGCTCGGCTCTATTGAGGAGGGAGATAGGCCTTCGCCAGGACGCCTGCTCCTTTTCAAGCCGAGGTCACAAAAAATCCAGGTGGATCGTGTTCGCGAGCCAAGTCCCCCCACATTTATTCCCCTAACACAGTTAAAGACATGAATACAGATCTCCCTGAGCCTGCAGGGCCTGGCAATCCTCCACAGTGGAGCTAGTGTGAACAAACTCCATCTCAGCGAGTCACTTCTGACTAAAATTGACTCCTAGGAGACTTGTTTAAAAAAAAAAGTTTTCTAGAAATGACCTAGAGTGGATAATAAAGCAGGAGAATCAAGAAAAAAAATCAAAAGCAGGGATTTTTTGGCTTGTCTTTTTTAACTGATGTTTTCTTTTTTAACTTATATATCAGTGGTTTATGTTTCTGTGAAGTTATTTTTGTTTATATTCAAATTATAAATGCTTAAATATATAATTTCTGATCCAGTTGAACTTTGAGTCTCATTAATATATTGCTAAAAAGATACTTCTGTTGCATACGCAGTAAAAACTCCAAGTTTATTGAGGGACAGTTCGCCTCCAAAACCAAATTTACATATTTCTCCTGTGGTTTGGAAGCTGCAGAGATGTCCACCTACTATTGGATATGAAGGAACTAAATACTGCTCACCTTGTAGCGCTTAAATCTGCCAAAAAGAAACCAAAAATTAAAACCTCAGCAGAAATCATGACCTAGTTACTCCACAAACCTTACTGTGAGCAGTTTCATGTAGGAACTGGTTTCTTTCTACCAAAGAAGCATGGAGTTGGCGTTTGGGTTTTTTTTTTTTTGAGTGAACTGTCCCTTTAAATGTCCACAATGTCCCTGCTAAAGCCTCCGTCTTAAATATTTTTCTTCAATACACATCAACCGAAACAAAAGACGCTCCTTTTAATGAAATGTACTTTTTTTGGTTGGTGGATTTAGACTGTGGGAAAAAAGTAGTTCCTGTATGAAGATGTATTGGTACTTTTTGATTCCTGGAGTCCTTCAGAAGACTGCATCTATTATATTGAAGCCATCTCCCCAAAACAGCTCCACAGACCAATGGGAAAAAGCATGAATTGGACGAGTCGAGTCTTTCCACTCGACTGGTGGATATCATTTTCAGAAATATCCACCTGCTGCCTCACTAACCACCACCTTTTCAGCGAGACAAACGCTGGAGTTTCTATCTGATCTGCTACACTTTGTTTAAGTATCTCTTTCCATTTGTTGGGGGGAGGCTAATCCTTTGCCGTACTCTTTACAAGCTGTTAATATTGATTGCCGCCGCGGATGAGAGTAGGGGGCGGCTCAATCTCAATAACAGCATTCCATTATATGGCAGACGACAGCCGTGCCGAGTGTGCATCTTCCATGCGGCCACGCATTTAGGGTATTATCAAATTGATAGTGACTCAAATTGATTTGGATAATGAAGGTCGCCGCACCTTGAAATATAATGGCCACTTATTGTAATTACCATCACAATTATCAAGGTCACCGCATCAAAAACAAAAGGGGGCTGACATTGTGACCGGAGCAATAGAGTCTGATGAGCCTTTATTATGAATCCTGATCATAGAGAAGGGGGGTGGGGGGGTGGTGCTGTTATATGTGATGGCGATAAATACAGATAAAGGCTCGAGTGTTTTATCTTTTGTATATAGGTCAATAATTTCCAAAAAACTAAAAAAAAACCTCAAAATCCTGGTTTCATTTAAGGTGAAAAGGCAAAACAAACAGTTCACACACAGATATCTACTCCAGTAAGATTTTGACTTCTACTGCCCTTCACCCTCCCTCTTCTCTTTTCTTTTTTCCTTGCTGCCGCTGACGCCCGTCAACGTGTCAGGGAAAACGGGGATGACATCCCAACACGAGTGAACTGTCACGCTCGACACTTTGGCTGGGGCGCTCGCGGGCGTGACTGAAAAAATCCACACAGAAAAAAAATAAAATAAAACCCCACATCAAAACAAAACCCACATCTCTCGGTTCAGATGTAAACCGACCTGCTTGATAGCGATAATACGACCGTACAAGCATTCAGAGGAAGCAGCAGGGATGGCTGCCGACTATCTCCGAGAATCAAACAATGTTGGAGTGTGTTTCCTTTCACACAGTCGGGCATGCAATAAACCCTTGGCCTTTGTTTCGACTACGCTGAGCAGAAGGATGACCTCAGCTTTGAAACAATAAAGGGCCTGTAATGGTCTCTCATGAGGCCTGCTGCCTCAACTTTGTTTCTCCTGAAAGTGTGAGAAGGCAGGGAGAGAAAAAAAAGAAAGAAAAAGGGCCGGGTTATAAACTTTTCCTGCTCTTTAACCGACCGTGCCCATCGGTGCCACCTAGAAGATACATGATAGCGATAGCAAAGATTTTAAGTCTAGACCAGGGGTGTCAAAACCAGCCCGGATGGATATGGAAAATGTGAAAGTTTTAGACTTTTGACTGAATGCCTGGCATGCTACACCAAAGTAAAAGGTAAACCATTAAATGAGCAAAAAGTTCCTGATTTCTTACTATTTATCTTTTCAGTTCAGTCCACAGTAAAAAAAGAAAAGGACATACTCTGAATTACAAGTCATTTTTTCTGGTCTCCAAAGTACAAGGTTCTGGGTTAGGGTTGAAGTCATCATTTGAACTCAATTTAGACCTCAACGTGTTAAAATCTTTAATTCAACGCACCCGAGAAATCACACAAAGCCATATAAATGCCACAGCTTGACATCCAAGACTGGCTTCTACTTTGTTAAATGGCAGATATCTAGTTGTAGCATCAAGTTAACCCTTTGAGGTCAACGATATCATTGGTGATGCAACCGTAACCCCCAACCCTAGACAGTCAGGGTTGTTCCCAGTCTTTCCGTTCAGGGATCAAAGAAAATAATTATTCTATCAAAACATCCTTAAAAACTAGAGACATATTTCCAAGAAAGTCACTTTTTGCATCTTCAAAATACAAGGTTAGGGCAGGATTAGGATTATCACCTATAATGCCTTAAACCTCAGATTCTCGAATTCTCAGGGTGTTTTTATCATCAGTTTTATTAAATGTCTGAATAAACTTTTTTTCCACCATGAGAACTCATTTGCATGTGCTTTTTTGTAGGTTATTAGGCAATATAACCCCTGGTCTGGCCTACTTAAGACCCACAAACTAAAATAAGTTTGACACCTCAGTTTTAAACAATCACAGAAAAGTGTTTCCCACCTTGCTGGGAGGTAACAGCGCTCAAAACAAACACACTGAGGTTATTTTCTAACAGGTGACAAGAGAAAACGAGAGAAAGAGCAAATGAAAGTGTGTATGTGTGTGTTAATAGTCGTAGTAATAGTGGTGGAGGGTACTAAGGGGGCGGAGGCATGGCAAACTGCTAAGAGGATCAAATATCGAAGCACAACAAAAGCTGTGTCACAGGGGCGTTTGAGTCACAAGTCTCCCCGTACCTCTAACCTCCTGTTACCACGACAGCGCTCTGCCACAAAGACAGCCCCCGATATGACAAAGAACAAAACGGCAGACAGATGTAGGTATTGTCATGCAGAATGTTCCCTCCCTCCGCCTCCTCCTCCATCCTCCATCCTCCACCTCCTCCTCCTTCTTCTCTCACAGAGAAAACCTGCTCTTCTTTGCCTCGAAAAAAGAAAAAGAAAAAAAGAGCAACCGAGTCGCTGCCCCAGAGTCGCCGCCGCTGGAACTTGGAGGCGGCCATGTCGGCCAGCGATCAGGCCAACTCTCTGGTCACGTCTCTGCAGCCCAGTGGTGGCGTGGAGTGACACAGAGGTGAAGCCAGATGTTTTTAAAAAACTGCAAAGGTGGTAGTTTGCGCTGATATTTTGGTGCATGTAATGTGGGCGCTCACGGTGCCAAAAAAAATCCAAAGATTCCTGCTTGTTTTATTCTTAGGGGAGAAAGCCACAGAGCTCAGGCCTCGCTATCACGGCGCACGAGAGCTCTGGAGTGGAAGTTTGCAGCAGCTCCTTAAGGCCGGTGAGGCCAGCTGATGCATTGATCTAGTTTCAACATCAAACAGGTTTTATTTTTAGCTTGTTGGTAAACTGGGTGAGACTGAATGCTCTCATTTCGCTCTCAAATCACAGACGGATAAGAGCAGACTATATTTGGTTTGAACTTTCCGTCATGAGTAGAAAGTTTAGTTTAGAAGGGAAAAAAAAAGACTCTTTAGGACTCTTCAGTGTCCTTCTATTCAGGTGTTGGGTCATCTGACCCGTGGGCTCTTGGTGAAGCCGGGGCATATTATTACAGCTGGGAGACCCAGAGGAGATGCTAGCGTGGGGACGAGGTCCTGATTGATTCAGACCAGATGGGCGTCCCAACACGTTGCAAAAAGCCACGACCGAAAATAGCTCCTACGCCGACTTGCTGCATTCCACGGGAACACATTGTGCACTTCATGGCAGAAGATCTACAAGTTGCTCCCCATAGGGACGGATGGGAGGGGGGGGCAACCTTAAATCCAGCTTTTTAATATCCACACCGATTGCTTATCAGAGTTGGACAAGAAGTGAGACGCTTAGATCAACAGATATTACAGGAGGAGGTTTAAAATCAACAACCTTTCTTTCCACACCCACGTTGGGTGATTAATCACCTGAGCAGAGCCATGCCAGCTACGGTACATGACTAAACAAACAAGCCTCAAATCTGCGGTTTCCAAGCACTCCAGCATGATTCTACTTTTCAGAGGTAAATTAACACCTATAATCGTGCTCTTCGCTATTGTTTCAACCAATGAGCGTGCACACCAAAATAACACATTGCTTAACACTGTGGGAGTTGCAATGGCCAGAGAGGTACCTTAAATTAGCTGGGGATTTAGCCTAATTGGTGAAAGTCATCTGCTTCAACCTTCACCCTGCTAAATCCCCCCTCTGCTCTGCAGTCTAGACTGAATTCTTGACGGCACTAATGTCCCAGGCCGCCGCCGGCTGCAGCAGCAGCAGCAGAGGGACAAATGCAGAGAGGCAGGCCAATCTGACATGAAGCCCGTCTCCGGGGCTTTAATGCAGGGTGGCAGCAAAGGCCTCTTTTTTAAGGAAATCAATTAAGGTTTAAAAAGGTGATTCCTGGACGCAGTGTCTGGCTTTATTCCTGGGAGGGAATGAAGGGGAAAGGAGGAGGCTGGCAGGAGGAAAAGAATGGAAGGGTAGTCCCATGGGGGTAAAATAGAAACCACACACACACATATAATCACACACCTCAATGGCACCATTGTCGTAAGCAAAGCACATAACTGTGAATTTGGCAGAGCCGTTTCGCCTGATCTGCAAGTTTACACGGTTGTTTTAGTGTTGATTGACTCTTGGACCCTAGGAACATGCTGAAAGTTTAACTTCTTTACATCTTTCATCCCTCAACAGAGTTTTCTTGACAGCTCGGATAGGCTTCAGCCTCCCCGTGACCTTAAGTTGGATAAGCGGCTAAGAAAATGTTTGTATGTGGGTGTTGGGATGGAGAGAGAGGTATCTAAATTAGCCTTCATGCTACATCGTGGACAGGTCACCAATCCATGTTTGGCAGTCTAGACAAAAAAATAAAAAATCTCCTCTAAGCAGAAGGCCTGGAGACATCAAGCGAGCTCTAGTGCAGACTGCCAAACATGTGAGGAAAACATGGTGCCTAAAAATATGACGACGACTTTCCTGCGCGATTCTAAACTTGTGACACTTTTGAACACAAAGTGGCTCTAGCAGAAGTCATGGGCCCAATTTGAAAGCAGAGATCACTCAAGTAGAAAACTGAAAACAGCTGAGTTGATTTGGCTCGGGCTTTTGCTGGTGCTAAAACGACTATTTTCCTAATGAACTTTGGGTCACCCTGTCACCCTCCATTTAAAACCACTAGCCTCTTTCCAAGTAGCCCTCTGTTTCTGTTTTCAATATAGCTCACATCTGATACCGCTATCACTCGCCACCAAAACTTTCAAACCTGTGGGAAAGGGTAGGAAGGGTTTTAGCCTCATTCTGCACCGTTTAGCAGTGAGCTTGTTGGATTTCATTCGGTTACACCATGTATCAAAGGGAAGGAGTCTTTACCAACACAAAGGTGCCTCTACACCTTAGCAGCGACTTTAATCTCCGCCCCGAGGCGCCAGACGAACTATTCTTTCCTCAGCGAGGCACCTTGCATAAGATGTCGAAATCAGCTTACGACATGATCTTTTAAGAAAGCTTGCTCTTGTGTGCAGGTTTCAGACAAGGTGAGATGTGCAGGGGTAGAGTAAATACCATTGTGGTCTCTGAAAGATATACATCCTCCTCAGCTCCCGATCACAAGCCTTCAGCGCTCAGCTACACATAAACAAATCCAGGGAGTCTGGCTTAATGCATAACTCTTATTTATGTCATTCAATTTAGCCCCGGTCGCTTGGCAATTCATTTTCATGATCAATTACAAAACCTTAAGGCATCTGTAATGCATTTGGCTTGACAGGGCGCGTTCACAGATGCTCGCTCAAACACACAGCTGTAAAATATTCAACCCCAGCACCGAGAATAGGCTGAATTGGCTAATTTTCCTCTCTTTTCATTGAGTATTTGTTTATATTTATCCCCCGGGAGTCAACAGTTACCTACACCTTTGATGGTAATAGCAGGCTTTGTGTTGTGTTGAACTCGCACACTCGTGTGAGGTGTGTCTGCAGCTCACTGAGCTCGTATGAAACGAGATGAGAAACAAGCTGCAAAGTGGTAATTTGTACGGCAAAGATACAAAGAACAGGGTTGATTCTGTATATCTGACTTGAGCCAAAGAGCAAATAATGGCCAGTTTCAGCTCAGGGACAAAGAAGATATAAGAATCTCGCAGTGGGTAAAATGGTTATTAACTACTTTACGTGCCTGATTATCAACATTACCGCCAAATAGGATGTATAAAAATGGCAAAAATAAAAAACTTGGACCCAACTATGACCTGTTGTTGTTGATCTGCCACTCAAGATGATATAATTAAGCTTATATTGATGTCTTACCATATTCTGCATTGGCTCACCATTGGTTAGTCTCTTAAAAGGGAATTTCTGGGTTGGCCCTTTATCTGGCTAATTGAGTGGTCTGTCTATCTCAGAAATTTGGCTTTACCAAATCCCAACCTTTAACCTTTGGACGTAACTTTGACCTTTTCTGTTTGAAGTTGATATGTTACGGCCACACTGACATCTCTTTAGATTAAAGCATTGGGTGAATGCAATAGGCCAAGCCCATCGCATGTTGGTCTTTCAGAGGTGATTTTTGCTTTTGGTTGTTTGATTTTTGCCTGCTGGAGAATTTTTCTTAATCCAGACCTTTGACCTTTGGACCTGACTTTGACCACTTTGTTTCTCATACACTGTGTGACTGGGCAACTCTATCGGTTATCAGCAATTTACCAAATCCATCACAGGTTGGTCCTTTAAAGAAGATTTGTGGCGTGACTTTCCATTTTATTTCTCCTTGCTTAAGAGTTAGGCCTTACCTAATCCTGATCTTTCATCTTTGTGCCTAACTTTGACCTTTTCTTGTTTCATCTGGTACTCAAATTGAGAACCAAATGATGTAACGTGAGAAATGGCCAGTTGTTGGATTGACAGTAGCTTGTTTCGAAATATCTAGTCAGTGTCATCCACCTTTGAGCTGTTGATGATTTTTAGATTCATTCATGGTCTTAAAGCTTCTTGGACCATTATATAATTGACTATCAAATAAATTAACTGTTATTGAAAAGCTTCTAACACAGAGAGACTCATGTATCTAGGTTTTAGTGATGTTGGGCGCCCAGTGATCGCTAGGATGAAAAATCCATAGGAAATATTAAAATTTTTTAGCAGATAAATACCAGAGCTTGAATTATCTGCTGCCTGTAGTAAGAAAAAAAGTTCCTTGTATGAAAGGGCAAAAGCCTCAGCAGCTCAACAGCAGATGTAGAAAATAAACAAAACATTTGAAAACCACAAGGCTGTCCTGTTATTCTGCTGTTTCTCTTTTCTCTCCTCACACCGAGTTCCTCCTTCAAACAGGTTCGATTTTATGAATCACTGCTTGCTCCTCAAGGGAACACATTGTGCATTCCTAAAGCCACGGCTCCGGCCGTCTCTGCTCATATAACTGGGAAAATTCATTTCAATATTTATCTCCATGAATATTTTTCGTTTTCTTCATCCTTTTTTTTTTCTTTGTGAGGTGAAAAATAACGTGGAAATCACAAAACGGGTTTGGGGGATGCGCGCCTGGCTGCAGCGTGGAGGTGGGAAGCTTGGAGGAGATCATCAGAAAGGGAAATTGTGCACAGCGGGAAGAAAAATCATTGTGTTACCCCAGGTGAAAAATATTGTTGCTTTGCTTAAAAGTGCATGCAAGGCGAGCTACATTATTAGAATGTTTAAATATTAATTCTTCTGCTGGGTAGTAAAGATGATGGAGTCGCGGAGTCAACTACTTTGTTTTTCCTCCCCCCGCTTGTAGGCCACAGCTGCATTATTTTTTTTCCCATCTAACCTCGCTTTGTTCCCTGTTCCTGCAGAAAAATACACTTTCCTCTTTGCACCCAGGGTCACTCTGCAGATTCCTTTCACAGCTCAACATGTTAATTTTTGATGTTTAAGCAGAACGTTGTACCGCACGTGATAATACTGAAAGGATCCGGAGGGTTTAACATGTCATCTGAGCAACTTTGATCTGAAAATCAATACTTCTCGTCTTGACCGAAGGTGAGGTCACATTTCAAGTGCTACAACAACATGCACTTGATGTAAAAGACTCCTTTTGAGACGCAGTCACAAACGGCAGCTTACGTTGGCTAAAAAGTGCTTCTTCTTTTTTTTTGTCAAGGTGACTGTCATCTCACAGAGTGGACATGAAGTGGTTTCAGTCCAAAAACACTATGAATAAATTTCAAAAAGTAATTATCACCTGATGCTCATTTCCACAGCCTCACTTCTACAGATATAATTCGGTAAAATATTAATATTTCTTGTGCAAATGACTCCAGATTGCTGATAACTTCCACGCAGCAGCAGCTCGCTTCATTTCGAAATGAAACCCCTCAGACGTTAAGAAGTGCTTACAGGGTGTTACCGAGAAGAAAGGAGGGGAAAGTGTTTGCCCAACAAAGCCAGGTGTGATTTAGAAGGATCTCCACCGCCACTCAGGTAAAGTGGAGGGAAGCTAAGTTCCCTTGTTAGTCAGAAAGAGATTTCAAAGCTGACAGCTTAAAGGTGGGTATTAACTTGCTCACATCTGAAATACTTTGGGATCCTTCATACTGAAATGGATAAAGATACAAAGAGCTGAGGGCAGAGGGGAGGTGGGAAGGGAGGAGAAGGGGGTGGAAGAGAGAAGGATGGAGAGGGAGGCAAAGGCAGACCTAGAAAAGGAGAGGCTGCATTCACAACTGCAGCTGAGGGTTTAACTGATGTTTTCTAACTTGTCTGGAAGGAGCACTAGACCATATAATGTGGGCTATGTGCTATGTCAGTGATTCCCAACCATACCTGTGGTGTATATTTACTATACCTCCATGCTCGTTTAGTTAATTTTTTATTGTGATTTCATTTTGAGTTTAGCTTTTTAAATTAGTTTAGCTTCTAATAGTTTTAAATGTTTTATTTTTAGTTTAGTTTTTATCAGTTTCTGTGTAAGCTTATATGACAGGGGCATAATTTGAGGTTTTAGTTGGCTAAAATATCCCCAAGCTAGCTAAAATTAGGAATATAAAGTTGGGAAAAAATAACATTTAACAACTTGCAGTTTAATTTTAGCTAAAACTAAAGCTAGCAGTTAACATAAACAGTTAACTAAAAGTACAAATAGCAGATAAATTATTAGCTCACAGTGTAACAAACGTAATGTAAAATTATGTTCAAACTGTATAGCTAGCACTCTAAATTGTTAGCTAAAAGTAAATCTTGTGGTTAAAAATGTAAATAAGGCATAAGAATGAATCCTATTAGCAAAAAATGCGGTTAGCTAAAACTAAAACTAGTAGCTAAAAGTTTGGATTAAGGCTATTAGCTAAACACAATAAAAACAAAAACATTAAAAATAGTCTAGTAAAATTAAAAACAATATGATCTTGGAGTCAAATTATTAGTTAATGTCAAAATGTAACTGTTAAACTTTAAGCTGAAAGTATCGATTAACAGCTGAAATTATAAGCTAACAACACAAATAAAGAAAGACGCAGCAAGACAAAGAAAAACTGTTAAATACACTACTAAAAGAGGGTGAAAGGTTTGAATAATAATATGGCCCAGATCAACTTTAAAGTGAGTTCAAATAAACACATTTGACATCATTAACACAGAGACTTGACTTAATTTGAAAGTGTTTAGGGGGTCCATAATGAAAAAGGTTGGGAGCCACTGCTACATATGGTACTAAATCAGACCTGGAGTACAGGTGGCTGCTTTGAGTTGCTTTTGTCACCTTCCAGTGGTAAGATAAAAGCTCACTTGGAGGCAGATAAAGAAGTTCAGTGAAAAGTCTCTGTTACCTGCAGGTTAACACAGACTGTACCCTGAGTTTAATTTTCCTCTCTTGAGCACATTTATGTTGGAAATGGGTTAAAACTGGGTTGGCAGGACTTGCTGAGATGGCTCTTTTTTCCAATATGTGAATGCAACCTGACACCATCAGAGCAGTGACACAAGGAAAGGCAAAGGGAGGGACTGAGCATAGACAAAGCAGACCACAGATAGTGACATGAAGGCCTCCAGTGTATGAAAGTGAGAGTGCTGTCACTCTTGGGCACCCCTGCCAGCCGTCCTCACCCTTCCAGCTCTCTGAACCACCCCACCTGAGAGCGATTGCGATGCATGTTCTAGTCACTCATGCGGGAGAAGCAATACATAAGTTGGGTGTACAGCCACTTTAAAAGCTCATCAAGCACATACTCAGCTTGTAGGAAATACCTTATTCATGACGGAGCTGGCTTAGGCCTAGGTAATTACTTGAATCAAGGTGGCCTCGGAAATGTTTAAATCTACAAGGACTGGGAGAAGGCATGAATAATGCAAAATAATTTGCATCTAAATTTTTTAAGTGTGCTTTATTCGAAAAAACTAAAACGCGGGCTCCGATTAAACTTTGATGAGTGAAAGCTGAGAGCATGCAGGCGGGTTAGGGCGGACGGGCGCGCGTGCTTGTAGTAGAGAAAACCTCCTCATTTGTAGAAATTATTTAGAGGGAAAGGGACAGAGGTAGTGCCAATAAATAATAATTAAGAGAGAGGTATTACAGCGGCAGGGTGTCTAGAGGACGGGAAGAAGAGTATCCGCTGTTGTGCAGTCAAACAGGTTGCAGTCGCACTCTTACATTTATGCTGAGCATCTTGTTTGGAGACTTTTCCCCTCCTCATACACACATTTTTACAGCTTCGCTTGTGCTGAATATTTATGAGATTGTGTTGTGCACAGAGCAGTATTTCCCTCTTAGTTATAGCTCGGGAATCTATCGGGCCTAGATAGCCAGGTCTGTGTGCATTATGTGAAACAAAAGGGGTAATGCAGGTGCAGTTTACATAATGTAGCATGCGTGAGGAGATGAAATGCTTACCTGCTTTGGAGTGAAGAGGCACAGGTGGAAGGAGTCCATGGACCAGGAGCACAAAAAAGAGAAAGACAAAGAGGAAATTGATTAATAAATGACCACTTTAAAGCTTTCAGTCATCTTTTGAGCCCTGGAATTTGTCTCACAACCTCCTAGCAGCTTGTCAAAGGCTGCCCAACTGAACCAACATCAACTTTCAGTGAACAATATGATGTTCAGATTTTTTAAAATCCTGATAAATCACTGAATAATTGTCAGCTTCTGACTCTGGTGAAACACAAATATTTATTATTGGCACACAATATCATCCGTTCAAATCCAAAGTGTCCAAAAATCTGTCACCGTGATTCCAAATTTTTTTAAAAAAAGCACTGAAAGGATGCACACACACCTCTCTCTTTGTTAAACAAACCATATATCTCTTCTTTTCTCTCCCTGTTTGGCCTGGACTGGGAGGTGATGGAGGAGTAGGGGGGAGGAGAAGGAGGAGGCGGCGGTGGGTATTTTTAAACGGAGGCTGGAAACAAAGGCCCCTCCTGAGGCCAGCCCCCTGCCCGGAGGATCACCTAGTCCCAGGCTACCCTGCTCCACTTTTCCCACGCTAACCTCCGGCCTCATTTGCATCCCCTGCTGCCCCTCGTAGCGATTATTTTCAGGTGAGCTGCTCTGTATAGGCGGCCCGGCTTAAGTACGTGTGTGAACGTCTACGTGCATGTGTGTATCTTTGCCATTTTATGTCCCTAGGTCTATCTGTATGTGTGCACCCACCCCCTGATCCTGCTCTTAATTACGACTGACTGGCACCAGACACAATTGCCCCCTTGATTCAGTCAGCTTGCCCCCCAACCCCCCCGAAACAAGCAGCCCGCAGTGACCCGAATCATCTCCCAGCAGCTGGAGGAGGAAAACCTTGTCTGCACACGATTACGAGCCCAAACAGAGATAGCTGAGACAGACTTGCGCTGTCTTTCTGCTCAGCTAACACAGCTCGGACACTGCTTAGGCTGTCACTGCTATTAAAAAGGCTTTCTATAGGTTACAACAGCCCCCTGTGTGCTACTGTATCATCCCAGCAGAGGAGCAGCAGTGTTGTCCTATTCATTCATTAACGCAGCTGTCACACATGTTAACTAGATTCACCAGTCAACTGTTACATATTAACACTAAAGGCTACAGCACAGTAATATACTGCTCTAATGGTTACTACAACACACGCTTTAAGGTGGGAACAGAAGATTCTTACCACACTTAGTCTCTGCAGATTAGTAAACTTGATGATAAAACTTGCTACATCATTTAGCCACACATTACCATACACAAGGCTCCAGCACGCTCCCTATAAAAGGATCCTGTCCAGTAACATGTGCACTTACCCTACACAATTTCAAATTCCCATATCAGATGTACTATTCAACATTAAACACACAATGACGCTATATTATAATGCATGCAACAGACTTGCCAACAGTAACGGTGCAATACTGTTGTTTTACATTGAGCAGACTGTGATCAACAATAATAGTGTCGTACTGTAAACAAAACAGTGGTTTACAGGGTCTGCACTGTAATCTACAACAACAGATCCTTACTGTGAAACTTTTCTACAGGAAACCGTTATTTTACAGTGTCCCTACTTCACTGTACTGTAACATGCTGTATAGATTTTCAGAGTTAAAATGCAATACTCTCATTTTTAAAAATTTTACTGTTGGTATAGAGACAATAAGCTAACAACATAAATAGTAATACAATGTTTCTTTTACAGTCTTCAATGCAATCCACAACAAATGTTTCCTACTGTTAGAAATTTGAAGTAAAAACATTTTTCCTATATTATGGGGACATTTAAAAATATAGCAATAACAGGTGTTTTAAATGGTCTCCACTGTAATCTACAACGGTTAACAACCTTATAAAATATAACAGTTGTTTTACACTGTGTGGACGACAACAGTTTCCCACTTAGAAAACATAACGGTAATAGCAAGACGCTGTTGTTTTACAGCACTTTAATCTAACAACAGCTTTATATTTAAGACATTTTACAGTAAAACACATTGTTTTACACTGTCTGTGTAATCTATAACAAAAGCGTCCTACTTTAACAAATATAACAGTAAAATAGTGTTGTTTTACATTGTGTGGACTATAATCTACAAAAACTGATTCTTAATTTAAAAAAAATGACAGTAAGAGTTTTTTTCTTACAATACTATAAGTTGCAACAACAGTTAACTACAAAAACACGTCAACAACAAACATCCCCCACTTTAAAAATATACCAATAACAGTTATGTGGATTACTTTGTGTGATCTACAGCAACTTTGATGTAGTTCGAGCACACCATATAAGACTCTATATTAAATGAACTGTAAGAAATTATGTAAAAATGTCCCCATATTTCGTGTTGCTGTCCCAAATAGACCCGAACCCTTTCACCCCAGCTGTGTTAGTGCCTTGTTCTTCCCACTGAGCAACACATACAGTCAGCCCACTGATCTCAGCCACAGCAGCGCTTTATAGAGATAGCAAACAGACAAAAACAATGTTTGTCCTGCTACAGCCGGGAGCCGCACACATAACTACACCTTATTATTTCATATCATCATGAGCTCCGAACTCTCTCAGCTGTGGTATGGGGAAAGGTAGCTACAAGGCAGCGTACAGGGATTTACACATACAGAGAAACAAACACACACATGCCTAATATAATTGTCAGCGTCTGTCCCTCCCCGTCTCAGAGTGAAGTCCCAGCGTTCACAGAGAAGGGTAATTATCGTGTATCCGAATGGGAGGATGCAACCATCTCTGGCTCTGATTAAAGGGGACAGGAGAGGAGTGTCGCCTCCCTTTTACAAGCCACCGTTTACGGGGAGGCGCACCTTTCACTGTCCAAACAATGTCTGTCAGCCACTATCAATAGCTGCCGTGGGAGGAAACAGTAGCCAAGGTGCCTGGACTGCAATACAGACTGAGAAATGGATATAAATTGGGTGAAAAGTGCATTACAAGGCTCTGGTAACCCCACAAATCCCCGCGTGGAGGCGGAGCGTAGCGGCGTAGCAGAAAATGTTGTACAAATGTCCCTTTGCACTTGCAGCAGGTTTCTATTATAAATCACCGTGCCATACTTTGTAAATCTCGATTATGTTGCACCTGCAAGCGATGATCGAGCACATAAAACAAGAAGTAAATGAAAGGATTCTGGGTTTGTGTTTTTTGTTTAGTTTTTTTAGTCGGCCTGTATGTCACGCTACACTCCTCTTCCCTCTTCCTGCTTCACTCCCTTCACCTCATTTCGCCTCCCCAGAGGTTACCATCTGTACCCGCTCCCCTCCTCTCCCTGCCTTTTGCTGCACATTTCAGCTTCATCTTTCATTCTGCGCCCCCCTTGTTTTAATATTTTTTCTATAATTGTCTTTTTATTTAAGGCGCTACCTTTTTGCAGGCTGAAAGTCTCAAAGAAGAGCGCAAAGTTAATGTGCCGACTGCCTTTGAAGTTCAAGGAAAAGGAAGTTACACGCCACTTGAGATGTCATAGCTAATTGTCCATTGCATACAAGATCATAGAGCAAAGTGAAGAAGAAGGAGAAGAAGAAAAAAAGAGGGGGATAATGACAAAAGAGAGAAAGGAAGAAAAGAAGTGAGGGGACATATGTGAAGGTGTCATTTAGTAAATAAATGAGCTAAAGGGGGAAAAGGAAGCTCGCCTTACACACAGCCTGAGCTGAGTTAACGCATCGCAGAAGATGATCGTCTCGACTCAATTTCTGAAAATTGCCACTGCTTCTACACCCCCACCCACTCCCCACCCCACGAGAGAGAGAGAGAGAGAGACAGAGTAGAGGAAAAAGAAAAGAGGAAAAAAAAAAACTTATCAGCAGTTACTCCTCCTTCATTTTATTTCATTTATGAATTACAAGGAAAGATGCCATTATATATTATTAATTCTCTGCTGTTGCTTTGGCTCTGGCTGCTGCAGCGGTGAGTTGCGGATGTCGGCGGCGGTGTAATTACGTTCTAGCCGGGCAGCCATCCGTTTCCTTTCAAAAATTTACAGGATTCTTAATCACGTTGCTCATTTGGGTGCACGGTGGCGGGGATGGCGAAACACAAACAGGGGCACGTCTGTTTGCACGGGAACACCTGCTTAGCATTGATAGCAGATGTCAGTCAGTGAACTGAACAAAAAAAAAAAAAAAGTGCAGGGAGGGGAGGGGGTGGAATTAAAAATGCAAGCATCACCAACTTCTTATTATTTACTTACTCCAAAAATGAACTACTGGAATGGGAGAAGGAAAATCCTGGCAAACGCCAGGGAAGCTGGGCCTTGTAATTGTGCTGCTGCTGCTGCCGATGCCTCCCTAACTCCTCTTCCTCCTCTTCTCCTCTCCTCCTTCCTGTCAATCTCCTTCTCCCTTTCAAATCCAGCTAAGTAGTGAGCATCAAGAGGCATTTTTTAACCTTTTCCCTTTCCTTTCCCCCCACTTTTTCCTTCTCTCTCTGTCTCTCTCTCACATTCCCCTATTGAGCGCAGGAGTCTTATATTTCTATCCGTTTGCATCAGTCTTTGCTGCATTATTCATTTGCATTATAGCGCTGGATGGTAATTAAATCTTGCCTGGGATGCTGTTGTATTTAAATGAAATGTGAATATTTTAGCGGGGGAAATGCAGAATGCTTAATCTGCCCCCTCCCCAACCCACCCACCCACTCTCTATCCTTTTCTTTTTTGCCTTTTAAGAGCTCGACTATTGGCCGAGCTTTAAAACAGTTTATTGTTCTCGCAGATTTTTTTCCTGAGAATAATAGTGTTGAGTCAACAGCTGCATTGATGAGCATATTTCAGCTGATGCATTTGCCTGGGCAGGGTTATTTGATACCTCGGAGACCCACATGCTTGCATGCAGCTTCCTCTTCCACACACATGTATGGAGGCATACAAAATCTGGCCCACAAAATGGGCACTGAGGACCTTCGACTCACAGAAAGAGAGACGGCGAGAGAGGGAGACCTTGATAATGTAGTAAAAGATCACGAGAGAGAGTTAAGGAATTAGGGAGGAAGAGACAGAAAGATAACAAGAGGGACGACCGACAGAAGTGAGGCGATAAGAAGACAGCGAGAGGGGGCGGGAGACTTGTGTCATACATTCGAAGGATGAGCAAAACCAATAATGAGTTTGGAACCTGTAAACTTTTAAAAACTTGCCTGCACATCAGTCTGGTATCATGAAATGACGTATGAGTAACACGTCATTACTTTGCTTTTTATCTTCCAAATAAAGAGACTTCATTTGGAAGGTAACAACATAACCCTACCCCTAAGTAGTTCATCACGAACCAAGTGGATATTAAAGGGGTTGGAACCTGCCTACACAATAGCTTTTCGTATTGTCACGAACAGTTACATTTAACTAAACCATTTTTTGTCTTTTCCTTTGTAACGTGAAACCATGAACTTTAACCCTAACCCTGACCATAATCTTTTTCCTTGTCCAAGTAATGTTTATATCTTGTATGATATCTTTGACATACCCAAATGGAAATGGAAAAAAAAAACTTATAAAATGTGTTGTGGAGACTGCCTGCCCTCTTTTTACATCCATGACATAAGCCAGAAAGCATCGTCAGCTAATTAGCAGGTATCTTTAACCTCCACCAGGTTGTTGGCAGCATGTTAGAGATGCGGTTAGATTTGCATTGTTTTTTACCCTAGAACTCCAGTACAGGAGTCTAGCTTAGCCTGCGCGTTAAAGTGGTAAAATTAGCCAGCCCTGTAACTTCAGCAGATTTATCCAGTCACCAAAATACCCCAGAAATAACCACAAAAACACTTGCTAGGTCAATCAAACCTCTAAATGTAACAGCTCTTAGTTGCTGGACAGTTTTAAGCTGTAAATATACTTTTATTGATCATTTCAGAATCAAGGCCAATTGACGACAACCCTCACTGAATGAACCTAAGTGAGACTAGTTTACAGAACACCTTAAAGAAACCTTTGGCTCGAACACAACAAAGCTCAAAACCCTTTATTTGCAACAAACAATAAAAATCACCAGTTTAATTACGCCATCTCTAAAAGATCTCTTTATATGGAATCTGCACCCGGTTGACCTACCCAAATGGAAACTTGCAAGGCCAGATTTTAATCTGAGAGGTAACATATTCTAGTTTGTGAAACAAGGCTTGTTTAGCATGTGGTTAAAATGCAACCAAACCTAAATATTACCCCAAATTTGTTAGCTATCAACCTGGCGGTAGATTAATCCATTTTTTTCTGCTATTTTGAGTCAAGCACAACCACTATTCAATGTATAGTTTTGCCAACAATAAATGTGATAATAAAGGGGAAAATGGCTGTTTTCCTGTTTGTAAGGAGGGCTTCCCATGAATGACCTGAAAACATTAGGGTGGCTGCCTTCCTTTTGTAAATGTGTTCAGAATTGGTCGGCTTAGTCCAACTAACACAGTGAGGCTGACAAAGAAACAGTAAAACGCTGAGGGGAGAGGAGGGAGGCAATAAACCTTTGTCAAACATTTGCAGATAGTAAGAAAAAAAAGAAAACAACGGGAGGAATCGGAGAGCGAAAGAAGCAGCAGAAAATGAAAAAAAAGAGAAAGAAAGACAGAGATAAAGAGACCCCGCGAATGAGATGACAGAACAGAGAGAGAGAGGTTGAGAAGCAGAGGGATGAGCTGTGCCTTTAATGCCCATCTGGCCCGGAGATGTAATAAAATTGACATATTGATTCCTTTGAATTTACGAATGCCTGTTTCATAAACTCCATTTCCAAAGCCGAGGCCTCTTTAGAGCCCTGTCATTTTTCCCCCAAATGGATCAATTATGTGCCCACGTAATCCTGTTACCTGAGAAACCCACGCATACTTCTCCCATTTGCGGCGCTTCACCGGGCGCACAGACTCACATTATGTGCACATAAACAAACTCTAGGTTTTCTTTTTTGTGTGTGTGTGTGTGTGAGAGAGAGTGTCTTCACCTCCTTCCCCCCCTGCCACCTCTCCTCCTAATATTAGCGATTGTTTTCTCCCCCCTGGTGTCGTTGTGTGAGTCTCTCCCGGAGGGGTTTTAGGGAGGCTTTTCCTCTTGTTCCTCCTCTGGCTTGTTTTTGAAGTTGTAGAAAATCCCTTTCACCCCCTTTTATAAACTGCAATTCTGCCACTACTACATCAACACTAACATCACATCCTATCCTCCGTTAAAAGCCATATAAAAGCATAAATTTCATTTTCAGCTGAAGGGAGGGAAAAAATGGCCGCTTCAGATCTTCTTTAAAACGTTAATCACAAAGGAAGACAGTTACAAGCTACAGGATGATTTTCTTTGATAAATACACCTTCTTCTCTCAACTGCGCCTCGAGCAATAAACAGAGAGTTTGCAGTACTACACACAGGAGGTTTACCCCATCGCCTGTAAGATAAATACTCTTTTGTGGCACTGAGTAGCTGGTTATGAAGGCGAGACACTAACTCAGCCAAGGATTGGGGATTTATTACTCGAGATGGTCACCTATAATAGTAGCAGCAGCAAAAGTGAGCCTTGCAAACCATGTTTTAGCACATGAGAGGATGAAAAAGCAAAAGTGCACCAGTATAATGAGAATATTTAAGGATCTTTCCTCGAGAAATCAACCCCTTTAAGCTAGCGCCATGAGCTAGGAACTTGTAGAAATCAATTTGTTTTTCTTTTTCCTGTATAGACACAAAACTTTCTATACATTCACGTGACATTGCTATAGTACTTATATTCTGATAGCACAGGTTATCCTGAAACAAATGATGCATAAACTTGGTTATGCATTATAGCTGTAAGATTATACAAATATTTTTTCACAATGAGGCTAGATGGATTGAAACCATGGAAAAGACCTCACAAAGTTAAAGAATATCGCTTAAATCAAAGATCCTTATTAAATAATACTCAATGAAAGTGGCTTTTTTTCAATCTTACAAGTGTATCTACAGGGATTTCCTCATGTAGTCCATAAAACAAACTGGTTTCAGGGAACAAGAAGAAACACAAGTGGAATTTGGCCTCTTCTCATTGGTGCAGAAACATGTTGACAACAGTTTCTGACCCGTTCTGACACTACAGGGACGGCTCTCATGCCTAACCCCGGTGAAAACAGAGGAGTCAGTATGGCTACCGCCTGGCCGGTAATAGCATAATAGGCAACTACAAGTGGTCACGGGTCAAACCGGTGCGAGTGTAAATGTTGGAGCAATACAGTGGGCTGTCAGGTGGAACGGAAATGTATGAAGAGCGACAGCAACGTCGGAACACGGGAGCGAGCGCTCACTGAGCCACTGGATATCTATTTTACTATCTTACATTGTTGTAAAACCAAGACGGAGACAGAGAGGGAGGGAGAAAGGAGGGAGGTAGTGGGAGAAAGAAAAAAAATCAGTCCTCGATCTTATTTTCCACACTCCGGCGAGCTACAAGCGGCTCAGTTACACTACACTTGCACTGAACAATCAGTCTGGCAAAGGTTCACAAAACGACGAAATACCTTGTCACTTACTGCCTGACCTGTTCAGCGAAGTGACTCAGAGAGGGGAAAAAAGGAAGACGAGGAAGAAGATGGACAAGGATGTAGAGGAAGGAGAGGTTGGGGTGTGTGTGTGTGTGTGTGTGTGTGGGGGGGGGGGGGGGGGTCATAAAATAATCATGAAGGAGCTCTGCTATGGGTGATGTCCATGGAACAGTTTCAGCAAATTCCTTCACGTTCTTATTCCTGTTTTGGAATATACTTGTAAGACATGTACTCCAGTTTTTCCTTTTCTTTGTTTCACCATAAAGCTGCCTCAAAGGCTTAAAAATAACAAACCTAGGATAATTTTTTGCCCAATGCACCACGTGGAAAAGGTCAAAATGGCTTCTAAATGAGTGGTGCCCAACTTTATTTCACGAGATGTAACGTCAGAGGCCTGTCAGATGTTCATAAACTAATTTGAAACTTTATCTGGGCTACTTTTACGTAGCATCATTTAGCACTTATGTTTAGGAAAATCACTTACTGACTTCAACGCCTAATCCATTTAACTGCTATATATTATATTTACCGACCAATTTAAGCTCTAATACATAATGTTTAGCTTTGATGTGTTCCTTTAGCTATATTTCTACCTAACTAAAAAACCGCTAATCTATAGCTTTAGCTAACTTCAACTGTTAGCTCAATTTTTAACTAATAAATACCAACATTTCATTTTAGTTTGAGGTATTTCAACTTAGGAGCAATCTTGTTCATCCATATATTTTTAGCTGTTATCAGTTTAGGCCCACGTTATCAAGTTAGTTTAAAGTAAAAGGTTTTGCTAACTGTTCACCTGCTATCATTTTAGCTAACAATTTTGTTTGTTTATTAACATTGTTAGCTAACAATAGCAATACTGATAGCTAGTTTGACCAATTTCAGTGTGTTAATCTGAAGTTTTAGCAATCCATTTCCACTTTTAGCCAGTAAATCCAATATTTTATATACCATTTTAACTAATAGTTTATCGAGTATCTGTAGTTTACAATGTTATTAGCTGATCTAAACTGTTACATAACGATTACAATGGCTTTTCCATATTTCTAGCAAAAACTTCCAAAAGTTTTCATTACTATTAACTAACAATTATAGCTGTTAGCCATACTTGTACAGAGCTATTTCAAGTATTATTATTATTATTTTTAACTTTAATCATATATGCATTTAGTCTGTTTCTATTGCAGGTCTGTTATATTACAGCTTAAACTTGTTCAGGACCAGTCAGTTCTTGTAATTAAAACCAGTCTGTCCACATACTCCATGAGTCCATGAGGAATACTGGTGTCCATGCTTTGGAATCACTGTTCTGAATTATATACATAAATATTCCCCCACAAATTCATCCTGACATTTTCAGTATGTTTGAACAAATTACAACCACTGTGAGGCTTTAACACTAGACACCTCATGTTTTAGGATGAGAGAACTCCAGTGGATGCTGCAACAAGCATCTCTGGTGTCAAAAGCAGGGGGTAAGAGGGGTATAAAGTAGATGATTTGTCACATAGCAGCTGTGGAAAGTTAGGGGAGCTTTGAGGCTGAGTGAGAGAGGCGATTGTTAAAAAGTGAAGAGGAGGAAGAGGAGGAGGGGGGCTTAACGGGCTGACAGGCGGCTGGGTTCTGCTCACTGGACTTAATCTAAAAGAAAAAGGCCCCAGTTATGATGAAAGGTCGACAGAGTATGTCTCAGCAAATTGGCTTTCCTAGTTTTTTTTTTTCTTTAAACCTTGCGCTGGCTGATGCTTCAGCTCCACCGCTGTGGAAGCCTAATGATCTCCGGCCTGCTAGCTCACCCCCTTCCTCCCACCTGTCCAACCCCCTTTCTCGGTTCAAAAACGGCAATTTCTGTGAAAACTTTAGCTGCTGATGCCACTGAAGTTTTTTTTTGCTCCAAAAACCACTGCTGGTGACAAATCAGAAAAGGTCAAGCATCAAAGAAGAATTTTTTTTTATTCGGGAGCAAGGCCTGTCTTTGTCAAAGAAGAGCCACTGACAGAAGCATGTAAACTTATGCAAACTCTGACACGTTTCAAGAGAGACAGATAAAGCAGATAAATGAGACAGATAGGTCAACGGGGCAAGTTCAGAAACGGGAGATGTGACCCAGTTGCGGCCAAGTTCAGAACACGCTGGAACAGCTTGGCTCGGTCTCGTTCCAGGCCTGACATTTCTCCAAGGCCAACTATAATGATGGACAATGACAGGTAATTACTAGTGTTGGGAGGGGTGGAGAGCGTACAACGAGAACTCGAGATCCGCGGTATCTGTGAAGTTTCTGGAAACTCTGAGTGGGACGAAGGACGCCGGCCAACAAAGCCCGAGCGGGGGAAAAAAACCCACAGCACCGCAGCTTCGATGTCGTGTTTTCCCTGACTTGGATTGAAAGATTTACAACCACCATTTGAGCGCTGCTACAACCAAAAAACTTCTAGGCAGATTTAGGATGCAACCTCTCCTTCCTACTTCCTCAAACCCCCTCTTATCTTACTGCTTGGAAACGATTCTCCTGACTCCCTTTTTTAACCTCTTGGAAAGAAAATATGTGTTTGCCTTTACTCCTAAAGCGGCGGTAACTAAGACAGAATACCAAGCGGCTTCGATGTTTTGCAAACAGCTTCACCTGCACGCTGGGAAACCAGTTATGTGGATGGAGGGGTTGGGGTGAGGTGCAGTGGGGTGGGGGAGTCCATGTTGCAATCTCAGCCTCTCCTTGGCGCTCCCCCTTTATAAATTACCTCATCAGTGACTGAAATTAACACCGATTCTTGCAGGCAATTTCTCAATTTCCAATGCTAATTAGCTTTCTCTCTTTACTTTTAAATTCTGTAGCACCTGTTTAGGGGGAAGACATCTTAGGCAGTGCAGGCGCATTTAATCACAATTTTAATTAACCATCCCTGTAGATGTGAAAGAGAAGCAATTATAATGCAGATGAATGATGATTTTTCCACATTAAATTGTTTTGTTTCTTCGTTATGTTGATTGCATAAATACGGAGCGACGTTCAGTTTTTATCTACTGTAATTTTGTAATTGTTTTGCGGGGAGGGGGGGGGGAGGGGGGGGGGGTGTTCGAAAAAAAAGGCAAAAACCAGCAGTGGAAAAAAGGGGGTTTGGATAGACTCGTCTGTTGACAAATTGTTTCATTTAGTTAACCCGTTAATCGCCGCCGCAGTATGGGGAGGATTTGGCAGGAAGTGTCTTATTTACTTTCTTCCCCACCACCACCACCACCTCGGAACAACTGCCATCAACTTCCTTGCTTGTCAATCATCCCGAGGTTTTAAGGCTTTTCGAGGAGAGGGAGGAAGGGCGTGTGGATTAAACCATGTCGTTTGACCTTAACAAACTATCTAGCCGAGTGAAAGTCACCGGCGCGTCTTAACTCTGCCTCCCCCCTTTAACTGCTCGGCATATAGTCGCAAATGAAAGCACAGATGGGGTGCGACCGAAATGGACTCATAATCTTTATGCGCTCGTGAAAATATCATTGGGTTCGATGACGGCGCTTTCGACTGCGTTTACGGCCCCTTGTTCTCGGAAACTTTGATTTTAATGTCCGAGTCACTTGAGGCGAAAATAAATAAATAAAGCAAACGCGCCACGTTGCGGTGGAAATCCTTAAAATGTTTGTGTAAGCTTGGAGGTGCGACTTTTTTACTCTGAGCCACAAAGGTCAAATTTAGGTGTTTCCTCTGGCCTGTTGCAGGTGTTTCTGGTGTGAGTTGCACAGTTTTGGAGTGATTAATTTGAGTAAAATGGCGCTAAAAGGACCTCATGAAGGACCTTTGCAAGGAAAAGGTCACTGGTTTGATTCCAGCAGGAGACACTAATCCTTTCAAGGTTGTGTCAGAAGCCGAATCAAAGAGTAGGAAGCAGCTGAAAGTAGCTTTTCATGACCAGGTTATTCAAAAAATCCACAAACATTGTGTGAGCAGTAGCTTTTAGCATGCAGGAACTATTTTCTGTCTGCTATCTACATCCGCCAGCCAAATTGAGAGGGAAGCCATTAATGAGTACGCCCTCTCATCAAAGGTAGATAAACACTTTTTCCTGTAGAGTGATGCAGGTGGCGAATGTAGACAGAAGACAGAGACCTGCTAGAGGAAAAATGTGATAAATTTATATATATATATTTGTATTTTAACTTGTAGATTTATTTATTTATGCACTCCATGCAAATTAAGCACCTTTCTTTAAAACGCCCAGCTTGCCAGGTTACATTTTTGGGAAATGATTTGCTATCAGGAGCGATCAGGATCTAGGATTTTTTTTGTACGTGCCCTTTAGGAAGCAGTTGTTTTCTCTCTTTAGCAGATTGCTGCTATAGCACAGGGAAAAAAAAAAACCTCCCAGAATCCTCTTGTGTTCTGCCCCCCTTCCACCCACCCTCCGCCACCCCCAGCAACACTCATTCTCTAATCCCACTGAGCACTGCTTTCAGTTTGCCCAAAGACCATGCAGGGTAACTCCAACGGACCAGACACACACACACACACACACACACACACACACACACACACACACACACACACTCGTTCCCTCTGTGTGACACACACACATACACTTGTTCCCTATCTCTCTCACAGTCACCGTCAGTCTCGCTGTTTGCAAAAAGCATTTGGTGTTATTTTAAAGATTTATGGGATTCGCAGGAAGTTTGAGATGTATATAAGGAGCATGCCACTGCTTCCGTACAACTACAGGCCCGAGATTGACAGTTTGATTTGAATACAACTTCCTTTTATGATTTTCGATGAATACCCTGCGTGACACTCCTCTACGAGCAAACCCGCAGTTCTTTCTCTTTTTTGAGGGATCTATCTTAAAGGAAGAAGCTCCTCTTTGAATATTAGTGGCGATTGGCTGGAGGTAAACAGAGCATTAAATCCTGCAAAACTGTGGCAAGGCCAATATGGGGACGGGGGGGTAAGGGGGGGGACGACAATGGCTTGGCCCCGGCATCTCCGAGGCCTTTGTTCTCGGCTTAACAAAACTCTGCCGTCACACCGTTTTACCTCAATGCTGCCCTGTCGCAACAGCCCATCAGCCCATCGGAGGCACATGCAAAGCCGAGGACAGGGAGGCAGGGAATGGGGATGAGAGAAAGGGAGAAAATATGAGGGGTAGGCTGGGGGGGAGGGGGGAGATTAAGATAGAAGGTGGGAGAAAAGGAGAAAGTGGCGAGGAAGGAGCAAAGATGACGCAAGTAGATGAAGATAAAGAGGGAGAAGGTGTGACGGGGTAACGCAAGAGTGAAGAAGGAGCGTCAAAAATCCTCAGAGGCCATTAAAGGGGCAAGAAAAAAAACAACAAAAAAAGAGAAGAAGAGCACTCACCTCTCTCGCTTAATAAGAATATATAGCAGCTGTGAGGAGGGAGGCGAGGGGGGGTTTGAGCTTCGTATGACGTGGCTACGACAGAACTGGAGCAAATGCGAAGAGTCGCTAAAAGTTTCATCACTAAAAGTCCCTCTGCGGGCCGCAGCGAGGATCAGGAGGAGAGGAAAACATGCGCACCTGCCCGCCAGTGAGCATGCACACATGGGTGGCGTATAAATACGTGTCCAAAAATATGCAAATATGGATGCATGTTTGTGGCCCCTCTTTAAGAAGATGGCCACCACCCCTTTAAAAATATGCTAAATAAAAACTCCTTTGACTTCCTTTTTCTCCCAGCTGGTAATTAAAATTCATACTTTCCTTAAAATTTATGTTTTTCGCTACGTCGTGGCTCCGAGCTGGTGGGAAAACTGCTCGTGTCAGTGGTTCCAAGCAAGAAGAAATGTGGCAATCTGGCCCAGTAAATATCCAAACTGTTAGCTATATTCTCGCTAATAAGATTTGATTCCGAGCTGACTTATTAGCACTTAACCCCAAAGCTTGACCTCCCGATCACCATCTTGGATGTAGTTCAGGTCTCTCCTTGTGTGCTGTGATTTGCCTGCTTCTTTCCTCCCTCCCTTCCTTCGTTTTCTCCTCCACTGTCAGGTTCTGGCCTGCCAATTTCCACTTGAAGCTTGACTGGGCCTGATTTGATGCAAACTACCTTGGGGTGAGCTAGGGGAGAGAGAGGGCGGCAGTGGTGGCGGTGGCAGCAGCGGGGAGGACTGAAACTGATGAACAGTTATGTCAAGTCAATTTTGCACCGTTGGGAAAAGGTAACCTCTCCGTCGCGGAGGAGAAAAAGGTAACAGGAAAAAAAGCAGAAAAGGGGGGCAAAAGAAAAAAAAGACAAGTGGAGTAAAGGCTGCAAGCTGTGGAGGGGGGGTAGGTAGGGTGGCAGAGGGGCGTGTAATCGCACCGGGGTGCACCCAACCCACCCTTCGCTACCTCACCTCGCCTCCCTCTGCTTACCGCCGCTAACTGAAACGCTAACTGTCAGCGCGAGTACTAATTGCAGATGTGCCAGTCTGCCATCATAATAAAATCAGAGGCAGGGCGGACATTAAGCATGGCTGGCTCATTTGTGAGACCGCTGAAAAGGTAGCATAAATGAATATTTCATTACCTTAATTACTAAGGAATACTCCTTTCCGCCAGTCGTGGAATGAGTGTTGCTGTAACTAATTATGAAAAGTAATAACATTAGGGATACTGTGATTGCCAGTTTATAAGGCGGCGTCTGCTTGCTGTTGAGGTATAAACCATGTTGGGTAACATACGGCGAGGAGCGGAAGGAAGGAAGGAAGCGAGGGCGAACCCGTACATCTGCAAAAAAAAAAAAAGCGGAAGCAAAAAAAAAAAGAAAGTGGGGTTTGTGGGGATGAATGGAGCACTGATTATTTACCCCAGGATGCTTGAGATTGCCAAGTGGAGGTTTTAACAGGTATGAAGGAGCTGGTGAGGTTGTGAAACCGGCTCGGTGCGTAAATGACAGCTTTCTGGCAGCGCAGGAAGCCCTTTAGTGTGCTGTTTTCTATAAATACAAACATGGAAATATGAAAGGACACATGCAATACCTGGACCGCCGAGTGCAATTTGACTAATCCTTTACCACGCAGCCCTCGAGTACCTGCACGGCTACAAAGGCCACAAGCTGCACATTTGCATCGCTTCATCATCCCACACGTCTTTGAAGTCGGCTCGATACCTCTGTCCGTTATTCACCTCTGCGGCCTGTGGGCACGCCCCCCCCCATGCCCGACTGTAATGTATGACCACAGATAAGGTCGTGAGGGGGTGTGTGAGAAAAAAGGCAGAGTACAAGGTCTGCTTTGATGGCCATGCTAATTCCAATACCCCTAAGTAGTAAGAATAACAAAGTGGTGGAGAATTTATCTCAGGAATGCCGGAGCAAGACGGCCAGGCGATAAGGAAGTAGCTTCCCTTGGGTGGGGGAGAAGTAATTAGAGACGGCTGACTGATTAGATGACTGACTGGGATGGATGGAAGTAGAGGTAAGGGGAAATGGACTGGTTGGGCGACACAAAAGGGGGGCGAGGAGCAAAAAGGAGAGTTAGATTCCCTCTGGTTGTTCATGTTTACGGTTTAGGCACCGAACTAATGACTTGATAGTGCAACACAAGTCTAACCTAAAGGTTTACCAACCAAAAATGAGAAGGAAAAACACAGAAGAGAAGAGGTGAACCCTTGACTTGATAGCTACCCCCTACGGAATTCGTAAGATTTCTGAAAACCCCAAAGAATAAACCCTCAGCGATGTACAAAAACATCCCCAGGCTATCAAGCCATAAAATGTTGGCTCAACCAAAGACCAGGCTGTGTCTTAGACTGAGTCACAAGGCCAAGTATGAGCTCGAGTCTTCATATCGGACCAGATCTAAGTTGTCTCCCGCAAGGTTTCTAGGTCAGGAAATACCCTTTCGTCCCAACAATCCAGCGTGAATAGCATGCCATAGCCAAAAGGTCTCATCGGATTTCTCAAGGCCTCAAAAGCAAGCAGCAGCTACAACCACACAAACCTTGGGTTTATCACCTCATCATGACTTCTAAAGGTCGATAATAATTCAGCCTCAGAGCTTTTTCCAATCCAAAACCAGAATCGTGCTCTGACTCCCGAAAACCAAAACTGCAACCACAACCACAAAAAGCTCGACCCTGTCAAACCTAAGCCTCCAGCTCCAAAAATCCTTAATTTACCGTCATGTATTTTACACTCGAACCCACGAACTCTTTGCCAGACCACCTTGCCGAAAAACCTTGACCTGCGCTCTTGCCAGAAAAAGCATTTCTCTGTTGCAGACCCCCCCATCCTGTTCTTCCTGCGTGTCAGAAAGGCTGAGGACAGGCCTGTCGGTGTGATTATCCCCCCTCTACCTGAGGAGGTGTTTGTTTGACATTCGTGTTTGACAGCGACGGGACACGAGGCATTCAGGGGAGGGGGCTCCCTCTCCAGTCAGAACCCATTAACACGTGGATTCACCTCTCAGAGTCCACTGCCTGCACCACAGATGACATTTAAAGGGGGGGGGTTGCTCCCTGTCCGTGTTCCAGCTCTCCTTTGTGCCAAAAGGTTAAACGTACGTCTGAATAACAAGGAGGTCGGGGCAATTTCTGACCATCTCCCTCTTTGCGCTGCAACCTCCGGTTAAGAAGGTGCTTGATCAACAGCGAGATGAAAGTGAGTGAAATTTGTGCAACCGCAAAATGACCTAATTTTGTCCTAATCTCACTTGGCAATCTGGTGCAATTAAATTGAGATAACACATCTGAATTTACTTCCACGCAAGACGGGATTGGAGCTGGGAGGGGGGGAGACCGGAGCACAAAGAGAAGCGGACAGCAAGTCCTCGTTAGAAGGAAAGTAAAAAGAGGAAAAGGTAACAAGAGGGGCGCACTTAGGTGGCAGAGAAGCGGGACACCTTCTGAATAATGAACTATGGTAAGAAAGCGAGCCCCCTGATCAAATAGCATGTTCTATTATCCAGAATTAAAGGTGGGATGGAAGCACAAAGGCGAACGTGGAAAAAGGGACCTAGATTTCCAGATGTCACCGTGCCTTAATCTGCCGATCTGTTATTGATTGTTCCACGCGGCCGTGACCTTGCCAGAAGAGCTCTTCCACCCAACAATCAAACATACATCAAAGAGTGTGTGTGTGTGTTTCCTACTAAATGTGTGTGTGTGTGTGTGTGTGTGAGAGTGTGTGCACATGTGGCAGCGAGCAGGCGCTTGCAGATCAGCAGCGCCGACATCAGAGCAGAAAAACTGGAGGCTCCTTTCAACACTTGTTTGCACAAAGGTGTCATCTCTGAAGCAGCTGCCGCCAAATAAAAAAAACGGGGAGAGAAGAAGAAGAAATGGGGAAAAAATTATTTTAATAGATTATTTCATGAAGCCGTGCCCTGCTTTACGCTTGACAGCAGCAGCGATAAGTCACGCACGCGTGCTAGCACACGAGCTCAAAGCAGCTGTGAGGTGTTTGCTCTTTTGATTAAATCTATATTTGATTCTTTGTTGCTCTATTAAGACTCAATCTTGTTTGTTAAAAGTGCTTCATAATCGGAGCTGATGCCTCGCCTCCCCCCATTATGATCGATATTTGTGGTGTGTGTGTGTGGGGGGGGGGGGGGGACTCTGAGCCGCAGTAGTCGTGATGAATGTGCAGAGAAACGGGACATTTTAGAAGAGTTGCCGTGCACGCAGACGCCGCTGTTATAAAAAAAGAAGTCAGTGTTTTTGAAGTTGTCTCTCCTTTCTTTCTTTCTCTTCGTCTTCTTTTTTTTCTGTTTTTTGCCTACCCTCGCATCCCCCCCTCCTTCCCGTTTAATTATGAAATCTGAACGTTAGTTTACACCTGCTCAGCAACCTGTCGCCTGTCGCGCCCAGACTCCCTCGCAAATGGGAAAAAAGTCGTGGAAAGAATGTCAAAAAGCATTTTTTTTTAAAAAGAAAAAACAGAAAAATCACAGGCGTAGAAAACGCAACGACTGAATAAGTGCAAACAGCAGGAACGAGATGGAACGGATGGGCCAAATAAAGACTTTGCATTTTCACTTGAGAAAGACTCAAATGAGGCATGATATTTTTTTCTTTTAAAGGGAAAAAAATGAGAAAATGCATGTTTTTTTCCTCCCTCCTCCTCCTCCTACCATCTTTCCTACGCGATGCATAAAACATGCCTGGGCTTAGGGTAAAGAGTGTAAATGAAAAGTCCAAATGCATGCAATTATTTGCCGGACCAGTGAAGTTTCAATTTCTGTGTTTGCTTTTTTTTTTGTCCCCCCCAAAAAATGAGAGAGAAAAAACAAGAGGTGGAAGAAAACAAGCACGGAGGCATGAAATAAAGTCAGGGAAGCAGGAGAAAGACATCTGAGTGCAACTTTTAGAGCGAGGAGGAGGAGGAGGGTGGAGGGGGAGTTGATAGGAGCTGTCAAATTCAGGGATGGTGGTGGGGAATAAAAAAAAATAAATAAGGAAGGAGGGGACAACCCGGCTGCCACAAACACCTTGAAGTCTGTCACCTTTGCTCCATCTTTACTGCTGCTGCCGCCGCCTTTACACCACCACGAACTGCCAGAGTCCGAGCAAACCGAGCTCGACCCTTACCGGCGGTTCAGGGAACAGATACAGTAAAAAGTTTTTTTTTAAAGAGTTGCTTTTCTTTGGTCTGATGTGTCATTGCAAGCGGGTTTAAAAGCATGAAGGCAAGTCAGAGAGGGGCAGAGTTGGCTCACTATTGGCTGATTCATGCCTCGGTGTTAGTCAGGCAACGGATCCCGGCCACCGCTCTCGCTCGCTTTCATCGTTCTTGGCAGTTGCTTCATGTTTGTGTGAGTGTGCATCAGCCCAAATACATTCTGCATGAAAAAAAAATATATATATATATATGTGAGTCGAATTTTTTTCAAAATTATGGGAATTTTTTTTAACCAAACCCAGAAAACAAGAGAGGAGGAGGAGGAGGCGGCAGGGATGGTCACAGCGCTCTCATGCAAAGCGTTAACCCCTCCACCCCTGTTTTCTCCAAAGCACGGGTTAATATCATGGCTGCCTGGTAAGGCATTATCCAGAACCTCTCCGAACAAAAGGCCCCTTTTGCAAACAGACTCTTATTCCTCTCTCTCTCTCACCCCCCCATCCACCACCAACAAGCCCCAGTGTCCAAAGGTGTTTGCTGAAGTAAATCTGCCTAAATCCTGCGCAGCTTGGGCCAGTAGGGAGGGAGGGAAGGTGTACCGGTAATCCTTCTTCTTAACCGAAAGAGGAAAGAAAAAAAATAAAGAGAGGAAAGTTGTGGGTGAGGAAGGGATGAAAGGAAAACTGAAATCCAGATCACATGATACCCCCACCTCTCCATCCATCCATCCAACACTTTGCAGCTCTGGCAATCCGACGATAACAGATAAATAATTAAAGACTGCGGCTACTATTTTATTTATTTATTTGAATTCACGTGCAAAGTTGCCGAGAAGTTGGTGCCAAACAGAGGAAGAAGAAGCAGAGGGAAAAAAAGCGCATCGTGCAGACACCTGCTCCCGACTCTTATCTCCTTCTTTGTGCACAATCCAATCGGTCGCAGCCAGGATCTTTTTCTTTTTTTTATACCTCTCTCTTCTTCTCCTCCTTCTTCTTAAGTGTGAGTGGCCACGAATAGTGTGGGCATCTCGTAACACTATCTGTCTGTCAGGAGGGGCCCGGGGACCCTTGCTTGGAGTAAGGGAGGCTATAAAAGGCTTGTAACCAGGGGACAACCAACAAACAACCACAAACACCCTAGTTATTTCTCTCCCACCACCCACCCACCCACCTCTAGTTTTCCCCCCTTTCCTCTTCTCCCTTTTTTCTCTCCTCTCTCTCTCTCTCTCGCCCCCCTTTTCATCGCAGGCCCTTTTTTTTTCTTCCTGATGCTGAATGCAAATGTGCGAGCCCTGCTGCTGGCGGCGAAAGGGGCTGAATTGTGATTAAGAGGGAGAAGAAGGAGGAGAAGAAGAAGGAGAAGAAGAAGAAGGAGAAGAGGAGCTCCTTTTCTTTGTTCCCCCCCACCCCTCTCTACTCTCCTCTCCCTCCCTCCTCCTCCCCCCGGGGGGATGTTTACCAGGAGAGACGCGGCGGATCAGATATGAAAGGCATTCAGGTCAGCATTGATGTGAGCGAAAGTGAAATCGTACCTAAGGCATTCCAAAGACCCGCGGTGTCAGGGGGTCCGGGCTCGCCGTGCCTCTGTGAGTGTGTGTTCTCTGGCCGCCAGGCGGAAAAAATATCTTCACACAAGTAGGCAGGGCGGTCGAGGAGGAAGGAGGAAGAAGAGGAGGAAGGAGTTTTTTTGTTTTTTTTAAGAAAAGAAGTGTCAAAAAAATGCCTTTTTTTCCCTGGTGTGTGTGTGGTGTGTGTGTGTGTGTGTGTGTGTGTGTGTGTGGGGGGGGGGGGGGGGGGGGGGGGGGATATAATACTAAAAATTAAAAGAAGGTGGAGGAGGGGATTGATGAAAGTTTGCTGTCCGGCGTTTAGGATGAAGGTGAGATGATCATTAGCTTCTACCTCTCCTCCTTTTTTTAAAATATGTGTGTGTGTGTGCGTGTGTGTGTGTGTGGTGGGGGGGGGGGGGGGGGGTGTACAGCCACAAGCCATGCTATTTGCTTTTATCTGCCTTATCAAAGCATGAAAAAAAAGAGGAAAAAGTCGAAGAAAAAAAAACGTGCATGTGCTGCAGCCCGAGCAACATTCCTGATTTAATTCCTGGTGGAAAGCACACACTAAGAGGAACAGACATCACACCGCGTCTCCGAAATAAATCCCAGTCACAGGAATTTTATAAGGAATAAAAAGTCCCTCCTTTTCTATTTTCCTTTGAATATATTTTTGTTTATGTTTTTGCTTTTCCTCTCTCCACAGCAATCTCATTCACAGATATATTTAGCTCCGTGCAGGAGGAATATCGGGCCTCTCGATGCCGAAGCAGTGACAGGCAGGAGGCTCGGAGGAGTCGTCCCTGCCTGATGTCATCAATTCACTTAAAGAAAATAACGCACAGCTGAACTCTTTCTCTCTGTCCTTTCTTTCTTTCTTCTTCTGCTCTGTCTGCTGGTGCACAACAATCGCCAGCCCGTATGGGAATGGCAGCAGTGAATGGCGTGCCGTGGACACCCCCAGCCCCCCCCTTCGTTCGCCACTATTGACGGTATAAACATGTAAATGAAACACATTACCGCTGACAATCAATTGTCCGCGAGCGCCCCGCCAAACCTCCTCCTCCTCCTCACCCCCAACCCCTTCATTCTCTTTTTGCTTAGTCGCTCTCACCCCCCTAAATTTTTGACTGCAGATGCTCCAAACACAACTTTAAAAAAACAAGCAGAATAGAAGAAGAATAAAAAGATGGTTTCTTCCTCCATTTTACTCATAAATATGTGACAACATTCGCACAACTGAGGAGAAAGAGTCAGCAATAGATAGAGAGCAGGCTGCCTGCTTCGGATTATGTAATCGGAGTTTTTTGGAGGGCGAAGAATCACCGAAAAAGAAAAAAAGAAAAGGAAAAAAGAAAGCAGGACGGGAAGAGCACCTGCAACATGTGTGTTTCCTCCTTCCTCCTCTGCTCGTGCAGGGAGTCCAAACTGCAAAAACACAGCCGAGCTTTTCGTGGTTTCTTTTTTTGTTTTTGATGCTGGTTGAGTAATAAGAAAATAAGGACAGGTGTGTGTATGTTTGTGTGTGTGTGTGTCCGTGTGTGTGTGTGTGCGTGTGTGTGCTGTCACAGCTGGATGTGACAAGCAACACCTGGCGAAGGCCAAACTCTCAAACGCTTCACGCTGCTGAGATCGAGTTTCACAGCAGGAAGAAGAGACCCTCTCTCTCTCTTCTCCCTCTCTCTGCGGTGGTTCTAACAGTCGTGTGAGAATAAAAAAATGTCATTTCTGCGCTTTTTCATAAAAAATATTTTCCTCGGAAATCGGCAAGAGAGGTGGGGGGTTTTTTGGGAGAGGGATAAGTGGCGAACTGCGCTGTTAAATACCACATGACGTGAGAGCGAGCGCAGCAACTCCAACCCTGAAGGCCAACAGTCATCTGGAGGAGAATGTCAAAGAGGGGCTCCAAGAAAGCTCTCCACCGAGGAGGAGGAGGAGGAGGAGGAGGAAGGGGTGTGTGTGTGTTATTTCTATTTTTAAAAAAATAGTAAAAAAAAGCCATAACAAAACAGGTGGCACACAAATTAGAATTAGCACATCGCCGCCTCAGAGACACCAGCTCTAAATCAACGTATATCGCATTTGTGTACATTCATCTGATTTGCCAGTTAGTGCGCCTAACTCGACATCCATCTGCTGGAATATTTAGCATTCCTCCTTCTTCTTCTTCTTCATTTTTAAATCTGTGTTTTGTTTTTAAGTGTGGCAGCCAGGCCGTAAACACGCCGCCATCCCCTCCGAGCGACCCGAGCCCGGGCAGGAAGAGGACACAGAGAGGAGAGAGTGGCCAAGCCTCAATAAGCCTCTGAATTCCCAGAGGAGGGGGGGTGGGGGGTGTGTGAGGGGTTGAGGAGTGAGGAGGAAGAAGGGAAGAGTAGGGGGGGGGGTGTCATCAGAGAGAGCTTGTTTGACTTTTTTTTTTTTTTTTTTAATAAATGTACTTTCTTTTAAAATGAGGAAAGAAGAAGAAGAAGACGGGAATACGCTGCATGCTTTTCCTACAACGGATAAAAATAATCTCCCTGCAGCCGTGCCAGAGTTCCGTCAGGTTTAAGGGTGTGAAAATGATATTTGTACTCCTATTATTATTATTATTATTATTTTTATTTCCTTTTTAACCAAAACAGGTGGCCAAGGCTAAAATGCACACACACACACACACCATCACATCTCTTCCGTCCTCGTTATTCCATCTTGCCGCAGATCCAGAACGTGAGAGATCTCCTGCACTGTTGTGAGGCTCTTTAAGCGTGGAACAAAATGCTTGTCTGCCATCGATTGCGCGGGATCAATAAGTGAAATCTGATCTAGATAAATAACCTGTGGGGGCACAGTTTTCTCTCTCTCTCTGTCTTTCCTTTCTTTTAAAATTAAAAACTGCAAATAAAAACCTGCTGAATCACACACACCTCCACACACACACACACACACACACACACACACACACACACTCTCTCTCTCTCTCTGAGCCTGTATGGAATAATCAGGAATAACGGGGGCCAGGAAATGTCAGTGCAGATTTGCCTCTTGTGGGGAAAAGTGTGGTGCAGTCAAATGGAGGAAGAAAAGCAACAAATCTCCACCTCCAGCGCTCCCCAGTCCAGACCCAATTAATGTCCAGCATTTATCGGACATGTCACCCTATTTATACAAGCCTCTCGTGCTGCCTTCACTTACTGATAGGAAAATAAAGTTGTTGTTGTTTTTTTAATCGTTTAAAAAAAATTCAAAAAAGGAAAAAAGTGAACCAGAGAAGCCAAGTGCCACCTCCTGTGAGATATGTCCCGGAAAAGCAGCGACAGTGAGGCGTTCAAAGACTTTGAAAAATACTAATGAAAAAGAAAGAATATAAAGGCCCATTAGCGTGGATTTATTATAGAAATAGAGGGGGAAAGTGTGTGTGTTTTTGTGTGTGGTGGTCACGGAGTGCCAGCGCGTGGATTAAAAACTCAAAGTCACAAGACTGGACTTTTTTTCCTCCACAGCCAGTGACCGCTACACTCAGGCAGACACTCAGTCCTCCCCCATGGCGGATTTTTCTTGTCTTTTCTCTTTTTTTCCCCAAAGAGAAAGCAGCCGGCAACCGCCAAACTTTCCAACATCCACAAGTTTATTCTCACTATTTAACATTTTTGGACTTTTCTTTTTTTTTTTTTTTTTTACAACACAAGCCTCCTGACAATCTTCACCCCCTCCATCCTCCCCCTCGCTTCACCACAATTAAAAGCCGCTATTATTTCAAATTATAAATTACTAAAAAAAAAAAAAGGACGCATTTACGCACACTTTCTCTCCCGGGGTAACGCTCTCTTTACATCCACGCGTAAAAACTAAATAAACTAAATAGTCATAATAATTTATTTTTTTTAAGCCCGAATGAACGCGGACTCTCTCTCTCTCTCACACACACACACCCCTGAACCGCAGCGAGAAGCCTTGAAAGCGGGCTTACATCCAAAGATACCACCACCTCTACACTACACACACACACACAACCACCACCATCACTAACACCACAACAACAACAGCAGCAGCTTTGCGTCCCGTCATCTTTTCTCTTACCGTTTTTCCGTCTCGGGTTGGCTTGTTTTCGCCTCTTACACCTGGGGCCATCCGCCATGATCTCCTGCTTCATTGATAAGTGTGTGTGTGGGATCAGATGGCAGCTCGCATGGACTCGATTCCTTGATTTCAGCTTGAGATCTGAAAACACACACAGACACACACACACACCAGCACCAACAATGTGAGTTGGGGTTGGGGTGAAGGGAAGGAGGAGGTAGTGGTGGTGGTGAAGTAGTAGAAGGAGGAGGAGGAGGGGTGCGAGAGTGATCCACATCCACTTGCGCCCCGGACGAGAAGCTGAAAATGCGTGTTGGATCGGAGGGACAGATCGTTTCAAAGAGAGAGAGGAGAAAAGAAAAAATGGGAGAAAGAGGGGAAAGGAAGGAGAGGACAGGAGCGGTGAGGTGGAGGGGTGGAGGGTGGGGGGGAGAGATCCGTGTCCGTCTAATTTAGATTTTCAGCTGATCGGCTCAGAGAGCAGGGCTGAGGACGAGAAGCGGAATTCTTCTTATTTAAAATCAGAAAAGTTTCACAGCCCGCTCTCTACCTCCTCCTCCTCCTCTCCGATGTAAGCAAAATATAAAAAAAAATCCACTTCTTTTAATTAAACTTCAAAACAATCATTTTCTAGTTTTTTGCGCTTTTTTTTAGGGAGAACAAACTCACATTTCAGTCACTCTGTTCTTTTAAAAAACGGAGGGATTTCCCTGGGATTTAAAAGTCACGCAACTCCCGATAAACACTTGAGCAAAAATTGCTCTTTCAGGTTTAATAAAGTGAATCCAAACTCTGCTAATAAATAACAGATGGACAGAGTGGGGGGGTGGGGGGATAATTGTTCAAATGTGCCAAAAGAATAAGAAGAAGAAGAAAAAGGAGAGAGGAAAGAAAGCTTTAAGGCACAAATGGCGCATAAACATAAAAGAAGTAGAAGAAGCGATTAGAGCCAAATTGCGCGTTTCGCCTGCGAATCTATCAGCGCAAATCGCCGTTACTGGGAGAAGTGGGTATTGGAGTGGAGAGCTGCGTGAGCGAGGGAGTGGGAGAAATGGTTCAAATAAGATCCAGAACGAGAGGAAATAAATAAATGAAAAAAAAAATAAAGACACCCGTACGGAATCGCCTTTTTTTTCTCCGGGTCTCCGGGGCTGTGCGGCGACAGACGCCCGACAAAAAGCAGCTTCTCCCCGGCTGTCACAACCCCGCAGGACGCCTCTACAGGACACCGCGGAGGGAGACGGCGAGCAGAGCGCAGGAAGGCGTGTGTCTGCGTGTGTGTGTGTGGGAAAAATGTAAAAAGCGGATGTTTTTTTTTCCTTTAAAGAAAATTAAATAAATAATTTTTTTAAACCCAAGCGCACCTTTCTCCACCTGCGCAGGTAAGTCGAAGTTTCGGAGCTCCCAAACTCTGGCGCGAGCGCGTGGAAGTTGTAATATCCGACACAATTTGTCCGCGAGACAGCGAGCGACAGCGCGAGAGCGACAGAGAGAGAGAGAGAGGGAGAGAGAGCGCGAGAGAGGAGGAATATAAAAGAAAAAAAGAGTGGAAATGATAGAAAAGTAAGGATGCACATACCTGCTCGGCTCTGTTTTTTCTCTTTTGGGTTTTTCTTTTTGTTGTTTTGTTCTTTTTTTTTGCTTTTTTTTTTTTTTTTAAAGGAGGGTCCAGAGGCTTCTTTTTGCGGGGAAGAGGAGCTGCGAGGACGGGCTGATAGCGGGAGCTTGGCGGCGGTGAGCGGGTCCTGTTCCACCGGTGATGATAAAGCCTTAGAAATAAAAGCCTTAGAAATAGTTGGGAGGAGGGAGGGACCGCTATTCCTGCTAGGGCAGGTTTACAACTGATGTCTTACACCCACTCCAGGAAACAAACCTGGGTAGGGACTGACGTGTTACGCCTCTTCTAATGACATTTTTTTTCCCTTTCCACCTCCTTTTCTTTGCCGTGCAAACACACAGAGAGAGGAGAAGCCCCCTGAAACGCACGCCACCTATCTTCACGGGAGGGGATAATTGAGGAGAGCCAAACGTGAGCATCTTTCTGGGCTCAAGTTTCCCCCCCCCCCTCCCTCTCTCTCTCTCTCTCTACCCTCCCTCCCTCTCTATCTTCTTCTTCGTCTTCTTTTTTCCCCCCCCTTTTTTCTTCTTATTTTTTTGGAGAGTGAAACCAACTATGTCGGGCTTCGACACGGAGTAAGAACCAGGCGACAGTGAGTGTGCTTCTTTTTTTTAACCCCTGTCTTCTGAGTGTTTGTGTTGCTGAGAGAGAAGATAGGTGGAGGAGGTGAGGTGGTGGCGGTTGGGGGGGAGGCAAAAGAAAAAAAAAACTCCTAAGGATGATTAATTTTTATATGTGTTCGCTCGTGGAAATGTGTGCCTGTTGTTAGGAGTAATGTGGTTTAAGTCGCAGAAACAGGAGAGGGATGCTGGAGCTGAGGGGGGGGGGGGGGTCAGTTACATGTGTTCTTTATTTCATTATTATTATTATTATTATTATGTAATTGGCTGCAAAAGATTGGCGGATGTACGGTTTTTATTTACGCTGTAAAAATGTGTAAATTTGGTGAAAATGCAGCTTTTCCTCAATTTTATTATTTTTTGGGTTCTGAAAAAAATGTTTTCGTTTTTTAGTTAAAACTGTTAGAAATGATCATTTTCTTGTTTTCGGCTCCTCTTATTTTTTCCCCCCTCGTATTTATTTTTTGATGCTTTTGGAACAAGTTTTGCTTTTTTTGCGGTTCGTTTCTGGAGGTGTGTTTAAATCAATGCACCTGCGCGCAAACTCGGCGCATTATCCAACTTAAAAAACTGAAAATAAAACACGAAAAAAAAAATTAGTCCCATGTTTGCCGGTTTGCAGGAGTCCTCGCCGTTTGTTCCCTCGATGCTTGCCGCGCAGCTTCGGCGCGTGTGTGAAGGGAGGGGAAAATCATTACATTTTTTCTGTTTGTTTGTTTTTATTTTAAAAAAAGACCCCAACTGGAATGAAGTGAGTGTGATGTCACAGCCGCACGAGCCCGCGCAGGAATATCAGAGGAATATTCCGGGATGGTTCGAGTGATTTTTCCCTCTCTGTCTCTGTCTGTGTGTGTGTGTTTCTGGACGCCACTTAACAGGATGAATCCCGCATTTATTACAGAAGTCAACCATCTCTGCACCACTCACACAGAGAGAGAAAGAGAGAGAGAGAGGGAGGGAGAGAGGGAGGAAGCTCCACCTTTGCAGTGCTCTGATTGGTTATGTAAATAAAGCATTATTTTGCGTCCCGTCCTCCCTGCAGTTCGCCACTGTATGGCTAATTAAATCATCAATCAAGGGGCTGAACTGGTTGATTCACCCCCACCTCACCTCAACCTCCCCATCACCTCCACCACCTCCACCCCTATGCCCCCCCCCCCCCCCCCCCCCAACACACACACCAAAAAAACAAAACAGAAACATCAGATGTTGCAAAAGAAACTTTTGCATAGAAACCCCTCCCATGTGTTATTATTATTATTATTATTATTGTTATTGTTGTCTGCAAGGAGAGGAAGTGTCCTCTCTCTCTCATTATTTTTGTTTTTCTGTATTTTTTTAATCACTTCCATCGTTTCTTCTCATCTCCTTCCTTAATCCCTGATGAGGATGATGTCGTAGGAGGAAGACAAGGAACCTGAGCATGAGGAGGACCGGCGAAGCTGCTTCGCCCCACCGTTGCTGTTGCTGCTCGGGGTCCAGAGTGGTTCTGGTTCCGGGTGAATTGTTGTCACACGTAATTTGCTACCACGGTGTAAACCAAGCAGTCACGCCATAACCCCCCACCCCCTTTTTCCTCCTCTTTCACTCTCTCTCTTACACACACACACACACTTGAACCACAGCTCCAACTCTGCCCCCACTGAGTGGCACCTCTCCCACACCCCCACCCCTCCATCGTCCGTGGGGCCACCACATATTCACCGTGAAAACGGATTACAGTCGGTGTGTGACCTATAGGGGGACCTTGTGCTTAATGAATATATTGGTTTCAATGAAGGGAGGGGAGGGGAGTGAAAGGGAGGGGGGGGAGGGGGTTGGGGGGTACCCAAAACAACACATGCATGATTCATCATTTTGTGCGTGTGCGCATTACCTGCAGAATAAAAAGTGTGAGATAACTGTGCAGGTTTGAGGTGAAAATGATCAAAACGTGTGTTTTTTATGGCTTTTTTTCTTTTCTGGAAATAAAAACCAGAACATTTCGCAGCACATTACCCGCTGTTGCTTTTTCTTTTTGCTTTCTTTCTTTTTTCTGTTGTTCCTCCTTCCTGAAGTTGAATTGTTGCCCCAGAAAAATCAATAAGTGGGAAATTCACTTGGGTTTTAATGGTTTTTAATGTCCGATGCCTAAATTGGAGCTCTGCAGTTCTGCAGCTGCCCGCCTCAGGCGTGACTGCTGATTACCGAGATTATAATCCTAATTTTCTCTCCCAGCCTCAGTGTGTGAGTGAGTGAGAGTGTGTGTGTGTGTGTGTGTGTGTGTGTGTGTGAGAGAGAGAGAGAGAGAGAGAGAGAGAGGAGGCCCACTTTTATTTTTTTTTCGACGGCGTAAACACACAAAGACAGCAGTGCAGAGGCTTCTGCAGGAACGTCTCGCAGTATTTGGAGGATCTGTCGGTCTAATTACGGCTTCTGTTTGTGCGACTGTTGAGCAGTCGGGTTACGCTCGCTGTCAGCTGCTGTTACAAAAAAAAGAGAGAGAAAAAACCCTCCGTGTTAATAATAACAAACGTCACTCATAGGATGCAACTTTGAGATCACGGGCAGCGAACGGGGGAGGTCAGAGGTCAAAGCAGCTGACTTTTAGTGGGTTTGCTGCAGATCGTTTTTGCCCACAGCGACTGAGTCCTCAGAAGATTTCACGTAAACGACCACAAATCAAACCTCCAACACGCGGCGTATTTACTGCTAATGGGGCAGGAGAGAAAATCAGCAATAAGAAGCCGAATCAGAGGCAGAGATGCGTGCTGTGCTTCAAGCAAAAAAATTCAAAATGAATAAAATAATAATAAGAAAAAGCGCTTTGCTGGAATTAGAGAAGAATCTGTGATAGACGCTGTTCGGTGTTACTTTCACCCGATGCTGCGAACCTCCTGCTCTAGAAGAAGCGTGCAGGGAGACTGTCTGTAACAAGCTGACCTGTTAGACACGTTCGTGCACTTGTGGCTTAACTTCTGTCCGTGCAGGTATCCTTTGAGAAGTGATCCTCTTACAGCTTACTTTTAAACCCCACCCTTATTCTCAAAAGCTTTTACAAACATGGAATCTTTTTCTCTTTTTTTTTGCCTTGTGAAAATTTAATCTGCAATATCTCTGAAAGAAAACAGAGACTATACACACACACACACACACATATGTGCTAATATTTACTTCTCCTCTGGCTTCCAATTGTTCAATCAATCAAGGGGTTTTTTTTAGGTTTGTAAAAATTTGCATGTGATTTTGTCCTTTGAAAATATTAATTTGCATACCTCTGTCAGTGTAAATGTGTTGGTACTTATATTAATTTCTACTCGGAGCTCACACACCCCACACACACGATGAGGGATCTGTCAGCAGCAGTCTGAGGTTCAGTATTTTTGCCCGGGGACGCTCCGACCTCTCGATTAGAAGACGGCTAGATCTTCGTCCTGGAAGCTTCCTGATTTTGTGTCGGGTGGTGTTCTCCGGTCTCTCAGTGTAACGGTGTGCACTCACCCTAAACGGACAAGGAGGAAGCAAAACATAAAGTCTTAATGTGCCAAATATAATAAAAATATAATATTATAATCTGCACTAACTGAATAAAATACAAACCCTAACCCTCACAAAAAAGGTGATTTTTGGGGGGAGGGGGCTTTTGAAAATTATTCTTCTCAGTCTTTGCAATCAGGGAACTAAAACAAATTATTATTTATATTATTTTTACATTTACACCCCATAAAAAAAATCAGCTGCCATTTGTCACATGGTTGGGATTAGGGTTACACATTGAGGATTACAGGTGGGCTACAACCCACTCCATCCCTGCTTTTGCCTGCAAATTGCACCCTTCACTCTGGTGTAAATCACATCAATTAATCTGGAATAGTGTAAATAACTAAGAAAAACCCTCCAGGATCTACGTCGACCTGTTTCCAACCTTAAATGACCAAACAACTCCCGTCTTTTCCCTGATTGGTGCGGTTGCTTGTGTTACAGCCGTGCCCGCTCTCCCCTCTCCGTGGCCGACATCACTGGCCATCTGACACCGCCGGTGTGTGTGTTTATTAACGAGGCCCACAATGTACTAGGGATATATTTGCAGGGATCAACGTGTCTGTGTGCATCTCTGTTTTTTGCTGCACGCTGAAATAAGACAAGAAGGGAGCGAGAGAGAGGGATGCCATTGCAGAACACGCCTCGGGACTGTTGCATGTACATGCTGTGCATTCAACAACTCAGCCGCCAGGCGTCCCTGATTATTGGCCTAATTTAGATCTGTGAGCGTCACGTGACGCAGCGGTGATGAATCTATGCCCAGTCCGGCAGCAGCAGCATCATCAGTAGCAGAAGCAGCTCGACCAAACCTGTTACAATATGAGGGGAATACTCATTGTGGTCGTTTGTGCGTGCTGTTCTCTTATGGTTTAATTTCAGGGAGAAATAAAAGAGTGTTGCATGACAGTGATGCACCGCGAGAGCTGTAGAATCAGCCTCGTGGAGGATGACGGTGAGGGGGTGATGTGCCTCATTTTGGGTTGCTGAGAGGAGTTTCACTGCTGATGACACATCAAAGAGAGAGGAAGAGAGAGGAAAGGTTTCATGTGACTACAGATCAGGTTAAAGATGCCAGACAGCAGACGCATTCGGGCCAAAGCTGAGTTCGTTTTGGCACCGACGCCTCAGTCGGGGAATTGCAAGTGTCACGACACACCCGACATCCATCCATTAAGGAGTGGAGCTGATGCCGAGAAAACGCTGTCAGTCAACGCCAATGCCCAGATTTGGGTGAAACTTTCAACGCTATCTGCAGTTACGCACAACTGACATGATGGAGGTCAAAGGTCAAGATGGAGGACGATCCCGGCGCTGATGCATTTGGCTTGAAGCTGCTGAAACTGCTGTTTCGTGCCAACAGTTAATAGTTTAATTATTGGCAAAAACAAATCTGACACTTTTCCAAGCAAAACAATGATTCAGCGTTTCCCTCTCAGTTTGGTTCATGACATCAAAGCAGAAAATAGCCTTACAAAGAATTCTGTCCGACATGGGAAGCCGAAACTCCCCAGGGAGAAATGAGAGATTCAGATGAAATTCAGGGTAATCGCGAAGTAGCATTAGTACAAATGTCCCAGTAACATAACTACTGTTCAGTTCTGTACAGAAAATCCCCCACTCCTATAAAAAATACTATTTTGAATATGAGTGACAATACACATAACTAAAAAATCATAGACTGTATATAAAGAATGGCAACTGTAACGTTTCTCATTGGTTTACAGACTACTATTTAGTATTTTCTCTATCACCATATTGGTTTGCAAACACATCACACACTCATTTGCAACTTTTGACCTAAAACATTCCTTTTTTATTTCTTTTTTTAAACCATAATTTATAAAATTATTATCATGTTGTAGTAAATAAGACTAGAAAGTAGCAAATTACCCTATAAACTAATTAGGAAAGTAAGTGAGAAGTAAGCCTGTTTTTTCAGGCTTCTCTGCAACCAGAGGAGTCACCCTCCAGCTTTTTGCACATTTGTGCACTGGTTTCACTCTTCAAACGAAGAGGTGACCGCCACCTTTTTTATACCGGCTATGCAAAAAATCTGAATTTTAAAACGTGCCATAAAACAGTTGTCTAACTACCCAGAATAATTGTACATTTGATAAACATGGTTTCCACCATAATCCTACCTAATCCGAAAGTGCTGTTAGGGTTGGCTTTGCTGTTCTTTGTTAATGATTGCGAGGCCATACCTACACCTGGCTTTGCCACGAATTCTTTGCCAATAAGATGCAGGGTAAAATCATTTGAAGCACTGATCAATGATCGATGAATGATAGTACAGTGAGCCAGGCTGCTGATCAATCTATAACTCGGGTAAACCAGAGGGTAGGGTTAGGACTAACCCTAACCCTACTTTCTAACCATGTGTGAGAATACGTGCTTTATGTATAATATATGCAACTACATACCAGGGCCTCTTTGCAACCCCTGGGGTGGCTGTAGCTCAGGTGATTGTGCAGGTCATCTGCTAATTGGATGTCAAATGTCAGCTGCATCCATCCACCAGTCCATTTACCATTTATCTCTGGTCACTAGGGAAAACCGTCCATTCCTCAACTAGTTGGCAAGCAGTTCCTGGGAGTCGAATCAGTTGCAAGGAGGATGTCGCACCAAAAACCTCACGTGACTGCTTTGATGACAGCAGATTTTTTTCTGTTGAACATTGTTTGCATAGAAAATACCGACTTCTTGGCAACTAGGCACTAAGTGGTTGTGAATCATGAAAAAGAGCAACTCAAAGAATATATATGTGTGTGTGTGTGTGTGTGTGTGTGACAATTACATGTAAATACCAATTTGATCAGATTCAATCACAAACTGATAGCACGCTGACTCCATCGTATTTTACGACTGAGTTGATGTACCAGGGTTGCTCTGAGGACGTCAACTGACCACAAGTCATTGCAGGACTTGTCAGGATCACAAGTTCATTGCACTCGGCCGCCATAATTCTGGTCGTGCCGCTGCCTGTGTGATTGTAGCATTAAGCAGCATTTGTTCTTAAAAACTACCCTCCTTTATGAGCACGGAGACTTTAAGGGGCACTTGCAGAGTTTCAATCAACAACTGCTCAGTGTTCAGTTGTGATATAACCACAAAGTCTGACAGTAATATACACCAGCTCCACCTCGTGTGATGGGTGGTGCCGCTTTGCTCATGTGTGTAGGGCATATGACATCTCTTAGACATTAAGTAAGAGGGGATTTTTTTTATTATCTTTGGGCGATCATCACAATGATTCAGATTTGCCCACAGGGTGGAAATCTAGGTGTCGAGTTAAACTGCTAGAAACTTCAAATCTGCTCCACTCCTGTTTTATGGAGATATGGAGAAAGACAGAGGTTAGACAAAGTTATGAGGATGGACAGAGTTTGAACAACATGCCTGCAGTGGAGGGAGCTGGTGTAAATACAATTATAACCACTTCATGTAGAAAATCAAACAAAGCTGGTTTGACCAGAAAGTGGGTCTAGAAAAAAAAAGAGGAGGGACATTTTTGAAAATGCACTTCTACAATTCAAAACAGCTGTCAAGTGGCTGCAGCTCAGCCCCTCGAGTGTTAAAGCCTCAGCATACAGTTTGTGCTTTAGCCCCGAAAGCAAGCTTCGCCTCTTTTCAATTAAAATAACGGTTGTTGTTGGCGTTCAGAGGGTTTGAATGCACGACAGAAGTATCCCAGATCACATCTCCTTTTCTGGCTCCTCTCTGCGCTCGTTTGTGGCTCTTCCAGCTCTGCAACATCAAACTGGAAATCTCTCGACGGGGTTTGGCTCTGTGATAGCCACCGCAAGAGCCCCGGCACCACAACAACTCCAGAGATTGACGGACAATTAAAGAGCGAGAGGCGAAGGCTGGAGCGTGTGATCTGCGAGGACTCTTCAAACATGCAAAATGAATTTAGTTTACATTGGCCGTGAGGAAGAAAAAGGGCGAGAGGAGGAAAAACTGCTCTTTTTCTGAGCATTTCTGATCTCTCTCAGTTGGACAAGAAAGCTCGCAGAGAGAACAAGATCGCTGCATAGCAGATTGGTGCAGAAACAAATGCTCACACTAAAAAAAGTATTGATTTTTCATGTTGTTCTTGTTAGCTGAAAAACCCGAGCAGAGTCTTCTACAAATGACCACGACTGAGCCACTTTAAAAAAACAGAAGACAAACACATCGTGTGCCCTTTTCTCCTGTGGAAAGTCTTCAAAAAAGAGGGGAAAAAAGCAACCGTGTGGGAAAGAAAACTGAATGAAAACTTTTATTTTAGCCAGACACACATTGACATCTTTTGTCATATTCACGTGACACAAAGGTTAACCAGCAACAGCGTAAAATGTAAAGAAACCCCAGCAGATCGGGACTTTTTCATTTTTGTTAAACTGTAATTTAGGAAAGTCAAACGTGAGCTTTTTAAATATGTCATATTCAGTGTACAAGTACATAACTGTATGTATGTATATATTATTTTCTTGGACGTAACTGACATTTAGAGTAGATGTATAGTGCTGTGCAAAAGTCTTGAGCCACCCCTCATTGTCATTTTTTTAAAGTGGTCTTGAGGAATAGTTCTCCAGGCTTCCTCGAGGTATTTCAAAGTTTTTCTTTGGACGTTGGCTGTTTTTTTCACTCATTTTCTAATCAGTTCTTGTATTCACCATTTTCAGAGGAATTCTAGTTTGTTAAGCCACTTAGCAGTAACCTATGAATTATTTGACACTTTGTTACTAGCAGCCTGTCTCAAAAACAGATCATTTTTCAGTCAAATCTATGAAAAATGTCAAAGATAACACAGTTTGACAAACTTAAAATACAATTTTTGTGATTACCAAAGAGCTATTGGCTGAAAACTTGTCATAACTTGTCATATAAAACTTCTCATGGTGTGCAGTGTGTCCTTAAAAAATTGAGGAAACTGGAAATGTGGAAGACAAAAGAAGAAAAAAAACCTACAGTAACTACTATCTACTAAAACTACTATTTACAGCAGGTGAACTGTATCTGAAAGTCATGACCTTAAGAAACAGGAACAAATCCAGCAAAGGCCTGACACAGGACCTAAGAGATCCATCTGAACCCTCAACTGATTCATCTGCTGTTCACTGAAGCCTCATCAGAAATGGTCTCTGTGGAAGGATGGTTGTCAAGAAGCCATTCTTGATAGGCTGAGGTATGCCAAATTACAAGACTGCAGATTGCACTAAACTCAAAATCAGTGGAAGTAGGTCTGATGGAGTGATGAATCCAAATTTGACATTTTGGGGTTCAAATCATCATCAGTATGTACAAAGATCAGCAGAAAGGAACAACAGTGCGTGGCTACAGCCATCTGTAAAACACAATGGAGGCTCTGTCATGGTTTGAGCTACATTTCGGTCTGTGGTGTTGGCGATCTTGTCAAAATTAATTAATTATGAACACAGAAAGTACCATCAGGTTTGATTCGCCATGAAATACAATCTGGAAAGCACCTGATTGTCAACAGCATTATTTTTTTATCATGTCAATGATCCCAAACACACTGCCAATGCAGTAAAATCATACCTGGATAGAAAAACACACAGTGGAACACTATCAGTCATGGATTGGCCTCCCCAGAGCCTTGACCTCAACATTATTGAAGCAGTGTTGGGTCATCTTGAACAGAGAACAGAACAAAAGGCAGAAACATCCAAAGAAGAGCTTTGAATGTCCTTCAAGAAGCCTGGAGAACTATTCCTGAAGACTACTTAAAGAAATGACAAGAAAGCTGCCTAAGAGAGTTCAGACTGTGCTGAAGAATAAAGGTGGTCACAACAAATATTGAATTTCAAGCTTGTTAGAATTGTACAAACTCTGGATTTTGCCTTATATGCTGCATTTACACGTATATTTGCACATGTCAATAAACCAGCCCATCTGTTTTCCATTTTCCTAGCAAAATATAAAGAAAGGAGGGGTGGCTTAAGATAATTGCATTAGAAAACAGATTGATTTCAATAGAGAACAGCTATGTTGAGGCAGAGCAAAAGGAGATACAGAAAATGGAGTGATAACTACATAGAAAGAATATAGAGAGATATGGAGAATAAAAACACAGAGAATAGACACATAGAGATATTGATATAGAAAGCAGAGATGGAAAAATAAAGAATAGACAGAAAGATGCAGATCACAGAGAAAATAGAAATATGGAGATCTAAGGAATATAGATATAGAGAACAGAGATATAGAAAAATCAGTTATTTCTCGTAAAAACCATTATCAGAAACGCTCTGAGCATGTTTGAACGAGCACAAAGAGACAGTATTTAAAGTGTAGCGTCTGTCTGCTGCCACCAAAACAAATCCTGCACGTTTACTGCACTTCGCAAATAAAATGGTTTTGATTGGGATTCTGATAGATCCCTCAAGAAAACTTTTCACTCCGAGATGAAGGGGGAGAAAAAGAGAGACGACTTATCGCTCACCGAAATGAATAATTGACGGCGTCTCCGATGAATAATTAATCAAACATTTGAATAATTGTTGTAGCTCTAATCTCGACAGACATTTGCATATCGGTGTGCTCTTAATATCTGCCTCCGTATATGAGTTTACATCCTCTCAGGACGCACGGATAGAATTAAAAGATCTAACTTACATCTGCAGAAACCTTGTCCGGCTCTCGGCGATTTCTCACTCAGAGAGGAAAGAAGCACTGCTCAGAGAGGAAAAGAGTTTCTAAACATATGGATAAAGGCGAAAAAATAAGACCTGCAATCCCACGTAATATTGCAACACCTAGGAATGCAAATACATGCAACTGCAGCTAAAAATTTTCCTTAGTATCGTTTCTTTTTCAAGAATAGGTAAAGTATATGTGGACTGATTAAAAAGGCTGAAATGATTAGCTGTATTACAAGTTTGTTGGGTATGAAGTGGATGAGTCTTGGGTGGAATAATATCAGCCTTTAAAGCTTTTCCCCTGTCTGCTTGTTAGCAAGATATCTTAAAAAGTAAACACATTTGGCTGAAATCAAACCAATCAATTTTGAACCAAACACTGGGTGGGTTTTGGGGGCAAACATTTTTAGCAATAAATAACATGCTCTGTTTTATTATTTTCAATGGTCTGTGGGGCATTTACTCGCTTTTAGAGCAACATTCAGTTTTTATTCTCTTTAAAGTCTTACTTTTAGGTGCTGTAACATTTTAGCTTCCATTAAATAGGCCAAGTTGACAGATTATAAATACATAGACACGAGTTCTTTTTAACCAGTTTGCTCTGTCACTAACTGTACTCTCTTCAGATTGGCACAGTAGCTAACCATCCTCTCAACCAGGGTTGGATGCTGGCCACTTTTTAAGAACTGGTGTTGCCTCCAGGAATGGAAATTTGTGATTTAGCCAACTCACAGAAAAAGAAAAAGACTCAGAGGGAAAGAGACTCAGGCCCTCTATATTCCCCAAACGGTTGCTAGGGGAAACTTATTAAAATAAGGTAGATTGCACTGGACCAAAAACCTCCTGTGGATTGCTTTAGACATTGGCAGTCTGACAGAGGCTACGTCCACACTAGCCCAAATAGATTTGAAAACGGCTTTTTCATCTGAAAACGTCTACACTAGCGTTTTCAGTCGTTTTTACAGAGTTGTGCGTCCACATTGAAACGGCTGAAAACGCTTACGTTCCAGTACTGCACATGTGTGAAACGCAAGAAGATTCGACCTGCCTCATTTCTGTCTGCCGCTTATTTACTTTCCGGCTCTTTGAAACGTCACGGCAAAAGGTCGAGGAAAAGCACAGAGTTTTTTAAATGGACTAACAATGAGGTGCAGTTGTTGCTGCGAGTAACACAAAAGTACAAATTTGCAAAAGCGAGTGAGAGTTAAAGAATTTGAAGAAAAGCTATCTGGAGCATGTACCGACTGATATTAATCTTTAATAGGGCTGTCAAAATTGAGAGCAAACAAAACAACTGCTGTATAATGCCCTCCGCTATCTTAGTTTAATTGGTCACATGACTGCATCATATGACTAACATGCGTCATCGTTTTAGAAAGTCTGCGTTTTTGCTGTCCACACTGCGACGCGAAAGCACAGTTTCCAAATGTATGCGCTTTTGAGAGCATTTTCAAAACGCTGCGTTTTCCATCAGTGAAAACGCCGTCTCAGCGTGGATGGAAACGCATTAGTGTGGACGTAGCCACAGTCACCTGCAGTTTGCATAGACGACGCAGGGGAGTCACAAACTGCTCGCCAAAGTGGTGGTGAAACTGCAACATGTGTGATGCAAACCAGAAATGGACACCATTTGACTAACACTGATAATCTCTTCATTATGGCACCTGTTGGTGGGTGGGATATATTAGAGAGCAAGCGAACATTTTGTCATCAAAGTTGATGTGTTAGAAGCCAGGAAAATGGGCAAGTGTAAGGATTTTAGTGAGTTTGACAAGGGCTAAACTATGAGACTGCATCAGAGCATCTCCGAAACTACTGCTCTTGTGGGTGTTCCCAGCCTGCAGTGGTCAGTATCAATCAAAAGTGGTTCAAGGAAAGATCAGTGGTAAACCAGTAACTGGCGGTCAGGGTTCCCATGCTGACCTCTGTCCACTGCCGAAAGCACCAACAATGGGCACATGAGCATCAGAACTGGACCATGGAGCAATAGAAGAATGTGGCCTGGTCTGATGTTACTTTATCATGTACCACCTACCTAATCATCGCTGCAGACCATGTACACCATTTCAGGGAAATTGTATTCCCTGATGGCTGTAGCCTCTTTCAGGAGGATAATGTTCTGCCACAAAGCAAACGTGGTTTAGAAACGGTTTGAGTAGCACAACACCAAGTTTGGGTGTTGACTTGGACCCCAAATACCTTGTGACAGATACCCAGGCACACCTTCAGCGGTCTAGTAGGGTCCATGTCTTGATGGGGCAGAGCTGTTTTAGGAGCAAAAGGTGGACCGACACAATATTAGGCAGGTCGTCATAATATTATGCCTGATTGGTGTAAGTAAAACTTTGTGGTGAGGTGCAATTTTTCCTTGAAGGCAGTCAGTTTGCATTGCACTTTTTCTAGTTTCACGGTGAGTGAGTCTGGTGCGTTGGATGGTTGAAACCCTAGTTTTAACCCCAAAAGGTCTGGAGGGAAGGAAAATTACTTTATTTGGAAAACGTGTTTGATGTGTGTTAGTTAAAAGCCACATATTATGATAGCAAAGGGTTAGAGTTTAGGGTGTTGCTGTTATCGATGAAGTAAAGCGTAAAACAAGCACATTATATCACAAAAGTAATTCAGTAAAACAAGCTGATTCCCAGAATATCGCCTACAACTGTCCAAACTCACTATCAGTTAATTTATTGCCTAGGACCACATGACTACAACTGGTTTGAGTGTGTTTATGTGTGTCTTCCCAGAGGATCACTAACTTTAAACCAGACTGCAGCAAATTAATGTTTTTTGGGGTTTTTTTGCCATCAACTGTGGGGGAACTTTGCAGAGAAGTCAGCTTTGAACCCTTGGCCTCTTCGATAAGACTTCACAGAGTTCCCAGTTTGCTCATTTGGGCTTTCAGATGTTTGCATTATTTTTCAGAGCTGCCTCAGACAAACAGATCTGTTTCATCCTCTGCTAAAGTTTATGGCCCTGTAGGAACTTGTAGAAAGTCAGTTCACGCTCTGCTGGATGCACTGTATACCTCCACTGCTCATTTTAGACGCACCATCCTTCCAACATTGTCATCCATGGCGTTTGTTATCTTGACACTCAAAGGATTTTGGGGAACATAAGCTGGTGTAGGAAGCAAATTGCTGTTGTGTTCAACACTTCTTTCCACGTTTGGTCCTCGCCGAATAAAACCATCACTCGCACCTCTCGCTTCTGACCATTTCTCTTTGTATGTGTGCGTGTGTTGGTGTATGTGTTAGGAGGGGAGTCGATGATTCGTCTTTTGATCCTAGCGTGCTTGTTGTCAAAAGCTGCCTGGATTGAAGAGACTGTTGGCCACAATTGACTGTGACAATTAGGGCACGATCACAGTCCCCAAGTGGAGCACTTAAAGGCTAATTTACATGTCACTTTGCCGAATTAAAAAAAGAAAAAAACATAGCGGGAGAAAAGATATTCTGCTTTTGCTCACCCTCCCTCCCACCTTCTTCTTTTTTCAGTCTATCTACTCCATCTTTTTTTTTTTTATTCCTGCATGCCTTGTAAACTGTAATTTGTACACTGCTTAGGGGAACCAGGCAGAAGAGAGGCAACCGGCATTTCCATTTGAAAAGAGGCAATCACCAGGCCACTGCTGAGCCTATTGTCCGGTGGTGGTGGTAGTGGCGGGGGGGTGACAGAGGGGGTAGCGGGGGGGCAATTTACAGGCAGTGAACTTAACCTTCTGGTGAGGTACATTTATACTCGTACGCATGCAGATCTTCTCGTGTTTGCTGATATTCTGGGCTGATACTGTTCTTTTACCAAGACCAGGATGTCCATCAGTCAGGATCCTCGTCGCTCCTCCTGCTGTGAGAGATCCTTAATTCAACTGTCCTCATGTTTTTCCATCTCCATTCCCATGGAGTCAAATGCTGACGTTTTTCCAAGCCACTGGCAACTTTAAGATACCCTTAAGGTGTCCCTTGGCGTTGGTGACACTCAGGACTCCCTGGAAACAGTGGGACAGCTTGTAAAATTTGATGATTATTGCCAGGGTCACATTCTTGTTTTTTAACATGGTGTGAAGAGGAGAATTTAAAACCAAATCAAAATCTTTTGCCAAATGCTTAACATTCTCGTCTTCGTAATGACAATAACGTGGCAGTGTCAATGATATATGATCTAAGCAGTAAGACTTAAATTATTGTGATTGTGTGGAATAAAATTGCAATCTCATTCTTTTTAAAATGGTTGTTTAAAAGATTGAGACAAAGTCTATGAACACCAGCCGGGGTTGCCATTTCAAAGCAACCCCCTTCTTTTCTAAGGGAAGGAAGAACCACGGGTAGGATCAAACCACCCACCTTCTAATTAGTAGACAATCTACGCTACCATCTGAGCCACAGCCACCCCACTACTTATCCAGTTTTGTTAACTGGAGTATTATTTACCCAAGATTAAGAGACTGGAAGTAGCACAGATTTCTGTCAAATAAGGTAGTACAAATTTACCAACCATGTGCATCATCAGCCAAAGACTAATTTTGAACTCTGCCTTTGATTGTAACCAGCAAGCTAAACGAAAAGAAAAGGAAAGTATAGTAGGTAAAGTATAAACCAGGCAACGAAAAATGAGCACAAACAAAAAGCTCCCAAACAGGAAGCAAATTGCTGTTTCCTGACTGGTTCCTACTGACTTACTCTATTCAACAAATTTTTGCAACTCTTTAAAAGAGCACTGTTATCTGTGGTTGTTCAACAATGCAACAGCGACCACTTTAAGGCAGCAACGCCAAAGGATCCATCGTGACGCTAGAACACATTGCTATATCTGAACAATACTGGCTAGTCGCAATTTTTTGTTGCCAAAACAATTCAAGCCTTTATTTTTAACTAGTTGGAAAAACAACTCAGTAAATCAATCAAGACCCTACATTCAAGAGAAAATTCCAATTTCCATACAACAAATGTAGTTTACACTTTGTAATAAAAGCAAGAGCTGGCATGAATGGCAAGGTGGGCTGCAAAGCAGCAGACGTGTCAAAACTGCAGGCAGGCTGAAGCAGCTTCAACAGCATGTCCTGTATGAGATATGCCATTTAGATTTTTAAAAAATCACACTTGGATGATGTCAACTAAAAATAAATGAATAAATACACATTAAGGGAGCAAAGTCACCACTGTACTGAAAAGGGATGTGCTGGATTAATAACACAGAATTATCCTTTTTTTTATGTCGATTATCCTGTTTTGATCATTCCTGGAAGCCAATGAAATGTTGCTTTAACTGAAAATCACATCTGATTGATTGCCCACACCTACTGAATTATGAATTCAAAAACCTTTTTAATGTTGGCAACACATGCAGTCAGTTATGGCCTTATAAACCCCAGATCGGCTCAAACAAACACCCCTTTTCCCTCAGTTCTTCCTCATGGTTGAACTTTCTTTTCTTCTCCTCTGACAGGCTGTTTGTGACAGGTGCAGAGTGTGTGTCTGTCTGTGTGTCTGTGTGCATGAAAATGTGTGTGTGAAAGGACTCCCTCCCTTCATCCATGTCTCTCTCTCTCTCTCACACACACACACACACACACACACACACACACACACACACACACACACACACACACACACACACACACACATGCACAAACACACACTCCTGCTGTCCTTTCAAAGAGAACACAGAGGGGACAGAGAGTGTACAGAAACAGCAGGTTGATGGGATAATGCCCATCATCTGTTGCACCGTGTCATTTCTGTGCCGCCATAACCTGCTTTTGTAACGGCACTGCACACACACACACACACATACAGACACACACACACACATAAACGCACACGCACGCTTCGCCTCTTCCGTGTGAATGTGTGTGTGTGATTTTCTACATGTGAACGAGTTAAACAGGAAGAAATCCAAGGTGGAAATCTTCTTCATCACTCCTGAGAAAATCTAACAACCTAGTTACAAAGCCAATAAGTGTATCCAAAGGTGTGTGTGTGTGTGTGTGTGGTGTTCAGGCATACGTCAGCCTGGCCTGGGATTGTCGTGGAGCTCAGCCCGCTCACAATAATCACCGGAATAAATTCCCTCCTCTGCTGTGAATGACCTAATCCAGATTTGATGGTCATTATATCAGACCTGCTTCATTATGCTGTAAACATACAGCACAGATAATCTTAATCTCTGTAATGCCACTGTAAACGAGAACAGCAGTGCTGCTGCATGAAACCCACCTCTGGTTTGTTTTTGTGCACTCATTTTGTGGATTTTATGTTATTCGAGACATTTGAATTCAACGTTTTCTCCCTCCCTAAATCCCTGCAAACATCATTTCTGTAGATACTGATATGAGTATCAGGTTGAATGTAGGTTACTAATCCTGGCGATTGAGCCTTTAATTAATTGCACAGTTTTGTAATAAGGCTGGGAGGATTAGTGTGTGGACAGGTGGGCAGATTTAAACCTCACTGGGCTGGACACATGTTGAGACTGAAGGGAAGCCATCATCCCGAACAAAGAGGGATTTTTTTTTTCATTCCATGGATAAACTCCAAATGTCTGAGTACATGCAACAGAAACTGTTCAAAACAGCGCTCCGAATGTAAGCCTCAACAATCCATTTGCTGCTGCCAAGTACCATTTCACAGGGTTCCACACAGGACCTTTATGGTGTTTAAACACATGAAAGGCTCTCCATAAAGGAGCCCGGTCACATTGTTTTTCAATGGCTATTGTTTGAACTGCAGTCTTCATTCATGACACCATGCTCAATGGTGACACACTGAACTTACCACTGTCAAAAGTTTACAGTGGCAAAACAATAACTAAACATGAAGAAGAAATAGTTCTGAAGGGATACAAGGGCGCTTTAAAGGTTTCTTCAGCTTCTGATAATGGTGCAGTTTTTAACCACTACTAACACGTCTAACACTTTCTATGAAAAAGTTTAACAGGTTCATGTTCCTGCATAGGTATTTGCCTCTTTTTTCATAACTATAATTTTTTGCCCAGTCTTATATGATTTGTGTATTTTAACAGGAAGTGATTTTTTTTATGCTTTCAGGGTCAAAAAGTCCAAATTTGGATGCTGGAGCGGCTGGTGGAAGAGGAAGTCATTTTGTTGCTCACACAGGGTTTATTCAACAAAACCACTCGGTCAGGTTTAGGGACCAAAAGTGAAGTTATTAATTAGGTTTGGGTACCAAAGCCAAAACACTTTGTTATGTTTTTTCACCAAAGCTACTGTGTTAGGTTTACTCACCAACAGAAAACTAATACATTTGGTTTAGGCACCAAAACCAAAGTACATTGGTAACTTTATTAACAGAAACCAATCACTTAGGTGTAGATGTTTGAGTAGAAAAAATTGGTTAGGTTTAATATCGTGAAGTAAACTAATACATTAGCTTTATGCACCAAAACTACAGGTTAAGGTTTATCCACCAAACTAAACTACTTGGTTAGGTTTAGGTATGGAAGCTAGGTAAAAACACCACAACCATTTGCTTGCGTTTAGATAATAAGACTGCACAATTAGACATCCCTACTGTTATCAGTCTTTAATATTCAGTAAGAGCAGAAAAGCACAATGGAAACAATGTGTTTTACATCACATTCCTCCAGTAGAAATACTTTAAAGGTCATGCTGAATGTAATGGAAAAAATAGACAATTTGTGTCTTTGTACAAGAATAGATTACATTTTTATGACTATTTAACACGTTTCTGTGGCAAAGATGACGCATGACGGGTCCAGAGGTGTGATTTGAGAGCCAACTTTATTCACACAGTGCGACTACAGCTCTCAGCTGCAGGCCGCACATACTCCTTGCCACCACACACACCAACAACCCTGAATCCCCGTGTCATTAACTCGGTGGGCGTGATTGCGGATGCCATGCAGGTGCGTCCGCATAGCACCACAGACCACGCCCCACCACATACCCCCATCGCCCGATTGAGGCCGGGGAGCCATCCGGCTGAACCTACTCCTCCCCCCAGGCTTCCAACCCGACGACAGGGCAGTGTCTCTTCCGGAGGCCGCTCACGCCTCCAGCGGCGGTGGCAACGCCTGTCCGGAGGCCGCCCACGGCTCCAGCGGCGGCGGCAATGGTGGTCCGTAGGCCGACTACCTGGTGAGACAGCACGACCCCGCAGACACGGTTGGGAGCCCCGGTTCACGGGCGGCTGGGCCGGCATGCGTCGCTCCGGAGTGACTCGCTCCTCACCAAGGGCGAGGAGCGAGGAAGAGCGGCTCTTCTTCCTCCGGTCGGTGTGGACCCCCCCGCGCCTCGTCCACCGCCTCCGGCTGGAGCGGCGCCTCCACCACTCCCGGCAGGACCAGCCCTTCGCCCGGCTGCTCCCCCTCCCCCGGCAGGCGCAGACTCTCGCGCGCCTCATCCCCGACCTCCGGCTGCCGAGGTGCCTCCGTGGGTAGCTCCTCCACCGCTTCCCCACCGTCAGTACATTCTGGTGGGGGTGGCGGCGGCGGGGTCGCCCAGGCCTGGAGCAGCGGCGCCATCTCCGCCATTCTTCTTAAGTGTCGCTCGGTCTCGTCCCGCAGTTCTTCTTGCCGGCGGCGCACCTCTGCCGCCTGCTCCTGCTGGGTGGCCGCCAATTCGGTCACTATCTGGGCCAGCTCCTCCCTTCCCTTGTTCGGGTGTGGACCCGCCATGCCACTTCCTGGGTTTCGGCACCACTGTAAATGACCAAGGCAGACCCGGGTGCACGTTCATGCTTTGCAGCATACTTTATTAATACTGTGGCGAGCTCAGACAAGGAGGAGACAGAGGTATCGTTTGGTCTTGCTTCCCGCGAGCTAGCCAGCGAGCACAGCCATTTATTAGCATTCGGCACACAATGCCAACACCACCGCTCGGCGCAGCTCTAGTGCAACAACAATGGCGCTCTCTCACCTGGAAACACACAGTCGCAGAGAGAGCGCGTCACCTGTAACCATGGCAACATAACAACAGAACATAACTGTCAAAACAAAACCCCGAACAGCCCTGACCCGCTACATAGCCCCCACCTAAGGGGTCAGTCGTCCCCGACAACCCCATTACCCAACACAAAGTCCTGCAAATGTCCGTGTGTCTTCTTTCGGCGCGCAGGCTGTTCTCTACCAGCAGGGGAAGAGTCACTCGGATCAGAACATGGGGTGCCACCAGCATTACCCCTGCCCTGGCGGCTGCTGGAGCTGGCGGGCGGTACGGTGAGAGTCTGTCCTGGTGCAACACCGCCGTGCGCCCCGGGCCAGGCATGCAAATCCGGTACGCCACTTCTGTTAGCCGCCCCACGACCTCCGTCGGCCCTTGCCAGTGACTGCACAGCCTGGGGGACACCCCTCTCTTGTGAACCGGGCACGAAAGTTCCCCCTCTGCACCTGGTGTCGCAGGCTCTTTTCTGTCGTACTCCGGCGCTGGCCTGGGCCTGGCGGGTGTAGTCATGAACCACCCGCGGTCGCTCCCTCAGCCTCCTGTAGCAGTCCATGGCCACCAACACGCGCCGGTTCCCTGCCTCGGGGACGGGGAAAGGCCCTAGGACGTCTACTCCCACTCTGTCCATCGGGACCCCCACCAGATACTGCTGCAGGGGGGCAGTGGGGCGTTGAGTGGGGCCCTTCCGTGCCGTGCAGGTGTCACAGCAGTGCACATGAAGTTCCACATCCCGTCGACAACCAGGCCAGTAGAACTGTCCCCTGAAACGGCGGAGAGTTTTGGCATTACTATAGTGGCCGGCCCCCACCGAGCCGTGGACAAGCTCGAGCGCCTGCGACCGCAGCGACTGAGGCACCAACAGCTGCAGGAGATCCTTGCCCTGTCCGGGGGCCCGCCATCTCCGGTTTAGGAGGCCGTCGTGGGTCTCCAGATTGTTGTACTGGGAGTAGTAGGCCTTCTCTTCGAGCCCCTGTCCTGACACCCTCGTCCAGCCTGGGCGTCGCGCCGCCTCCAGCCAGGCCCCCACCTGAACCAACGTCGCGTCAGCCTCCTGTTCCCGCTTCAGCTGCTGCGTGGTCAATGGGAGCCACCCCCCTCCGCTGGCTGTGGCCTGAGCAGTAGCCACGCCCAGGGCCTCCTGGGCCCACTCCTCCTGTCGGTTTGAGGGGGGCAGCCGGTGTGGGCACAGACGGATGGGTTGAGCAGAGCCGATGTCGATGGTGCGCTGAACCAGCCGCGTCTGCCTGCAGTCTTCGTCACTAGCGGCAATGATGTCCACATTCTCGCCCAGGAGGCACTTCAACCACTGGCCACAGGTCATCAACAGCTTGGGTTGTCTTAGTCGAGGGAGGTTTGTCGGGCCTAGAGACTAGGGCTGAGGCGAGTAAAGATGGTCCAGAGCCACCGGCATCTGAAGTCTGTTGAGCGGCAGCTGCCTGAAGCCCGGCTTGTCTGTCTCTGGTTCCCTCTGTTCCCTGCTTTTGACCGCACTGGAGGGAAAGAGTCTCTGTACCAAGAGTGATAGCCAGCTTCGCGGTGTCAACGCAGGCCCCCCAGCGGGTCAGCAGATCAAGGCCGATGATGCACTGGTCTTGGATGTCAGCAAGCCAGAAGTCGTGCACCAGCTCCAGATCCTTCACTCGGATCCGCAACGGTTTCTTCCCCGGCATGTCAGTTCTCTCCCCCATCACCGTCATCAGCTGGGTGTCGGTGGGCGACCAACCCATCACAAGCGGAAGCACACCAGGTCGTATTAGGGAAATGGTGGACCCCGTGTCCACCAGGGTCCGGCAGGGCTGGTCCTCAACACAGCAGTTGAGGTAGAGTCCCTTGAGGCACCCGACTAGGCCCACCACCGTGCATCGTTCCTGGAGGGGGGCAGGAAGCTGGAGCGGTGGTCCCCTCGCTGCTCCGCTCCCCATCTCATTTCCCTGAGGCCACATAGTTCTGGTCTTCGGGGCAGGCACCAGGCAGTCGCGCGACACGTGGCCAGTCTCATCGCACCGGTAGCAGCGGTCGGTCGGTCGACGGGGACGCCTCCAGGGCACCGAGGGCTGCAGCTGGCATATCTCCGGGACCTCCCCCTCCCTGTCGTAGTCTGCGGCTCTGATTCGGGGGTAGTTTGGGGGGGACACCTGCTGGTTAGGTCGCGAGGTGAGCACCAGCTCGGCCCTTTCAGCCTCAAGGAGCGCCTCACGGAGAGTTTGAGGCATAGCCAGGCGGACGTGTTGGCGCAGTCGCTCTGGAAAAAGTCCTCGCAGAAAAGCATGCAGGCTAAGCTCCTCACGGGCCGCTGCTGGGAACTCCGGGTAGCCACGACGAGTATACAGCAACACGTCCGCTGCGAAGGTGCCCAGGCTCTCCCCCGGCCGACGGCTCCAGTTGGTCAGCTGCTCCCTGCTCTGATCAGTGGAGTGCCGCTGCCCAAACCGCCTCTCGAGTGCTATGGTGAGGGCCTGGAGCTCATGTTGCTCTGACGGGGCTAGGTCAAGGAGTACCTGCAGTGCATCTCCTTCCAATGCTAGCGCTAGGTGTGTAGCAGCCTCTTTGTCGCTCCAGCCACTATGCCTCGCGGCTAGCCGTACTTGTGAGGCTCTAGCGGGGTTAGCCCATTGTATTTCGGTACCTTAGCTGGCGTTGCAGGCATCACTGCTCGCTGTCGGGGGCCCAGCGTGTCGGTGGACAGAGGCAGCCCATGAAGCATTGTCCTAGCGTCGGTCGCGACAGCCCGCTGCCGCAGTGCGCTCGTGCCGTCGGGACCCGTCGGGGGACTTACATGGCCGCTCGCTTGCTCTCTCTTCGATCGCCTACTTCCCAAGCAGCGAATGCTCTCCTCGACGGCTTGCTCCAGCCTCAGAGTGTCTCTCTCCATTCCGGCGAGGGTGAGCTATCCCACTTCTGACACCAATGTGGCGAGCTCAGACAAGGAGGAGACAGAGGTATCGTTTGGTCTTGCTTCCCGCGAGCTAGCCAGGGAGCACAGCCGTTTATTAGCATTCGGCAGACGAGCACACAACGCCAACACCACCGCTCGGCGCAGCTCTAGTGCAACAACAACAACAACACAAAATGGCGCTCTCTCACCCGGAAACACACAGTCGCAGAGAGAGCGCGTCACCTGTAACCATGGCAACATAACAACAGAACATAACTGTCAAAACAAAACCCCAAACAGCCCTGACCCGCTACAATAATTTTACGGTTGCTGTACATCCGCACCCAGAGCTGCAGCTCTCCTGCTGCCAGCTCAACATAACAACAACAACAACAACCACCACAGGACCCAGTATAATATTTAAGTCGGCGGGGCGTGATTGCAGATGCCGTGCAGGTGCTTCCGCCTTCCCTGCACGGCACCGCAGGCCACGCCCCGCCACAGTTTCTAACCTAAATCATCTTTGGTGTCTTAGGTACCCCTCTTTTCCTCTGTTGGTTCAGCTGAAAGAGTCAATAAACAGGTAAAACTTGGACAACAAGAACACTAAAAACAAATATACTCCATTACACTAACATTATTTCTGATTTTAGTAGTAGTTTTACTAACGAAGCTTAACTCTTCTTTATACTGTAGATGGAGAAAAAAGCACAGGCTGTTACCCTCACTCCATACCACACATACAAACTCAGCAAAGTCCAGGCTACATGCACACACACTTATATTACCTCCTAACTAGTTGCCGACCCCCACGCACACACCGCCTGGGTAACTGAACACATCCCTGCATATTTACCTGTGTTTTATCTCCTTTCCATCCGGAACGGTGGAGATGTGAAGCCACCTGCTGAGCGCCTCCACGGGAGGAAAGGAAACAGAAATTACTGAGAGACAGACAGAGAGAGAAAGAGAGAAACATGACTGATTTATCCCACACATACAGAAATTAGAGAGGTGCAGTAAAGAAAGAGGAAGAGACAGCATTTATATGGTTAGAAAAAAAATCAAATCAAATGAAAGGAACATTGTTAAATGTTTCCTGCGCTGTTTCTGAAACATTCAAACTGCAGCACAGAAAATAGTGGATGAATTGCAGAATACATTATGGAACACTGGAAAATATATAAAAAATGTAGACTGGGCATCATTTTATAATAGCACAAAGGTGGCTTTAGATGTCCTGAAATATCTGTCTAGTTTAGCCTCCCATGAATGTACCTGCTGACCTTTCTTTCACATAAGATGCCAGATACAATTTGTCATAAGAAATACGACTGAACCTCTGACTAAAAGGGTCAAACCTCAATATTTCTAACAAATTACTTTGTTTGTTAATATTTAAAGCTCAATATATCTGTTCATAGCTGGAGCCAAGACTTGTTCAGCCTAGCTTAGCATAAAATCTGGAAATAGGTGCAAAAAACAAGCTTAGTTCTCTCTAAAGAGAAAATACCCTGAAGCTTTTCCAAGTATCATGTTGCAAGGGACAAACTATAGGTCAAAACAACTGAGCTCTTGTGCAAGTATCTCATATACTAGTTGTTTTACTACTTATACAATAATTTTAGACCTCTGTAACTTTAGAGGACTTGTTAAGCAGAACTTTGTGATGTAGATATCCTGAACCAATTCGTCTACCAGAAAACCAAACTGGACCACACTACGAAGCATCAAGGGCCACATCTTAAGCATCTAAACTAGACCACTCGGATAGATTAGTCACCAAAACTGGTTCTCAAACCTAGCCAGGAAGTACTAGGTTATCTTTATGAACCAAAGCTAAACTAGTTCACTTTAGGCACAAAAACAAAACTACTCAGTGCGGTTTAGACTCTAAACCTAAACCAATTGATGGAATTTAATCACCAAAACTGGACAACTTGGTTAGATTTGGGCACCTAAATTAAATCACTAAGTTTAGACACTAAAACCAAACCAATCACTGAGGTTTATGCACCAAAACTGCTAGGTTATGTTTATGAACCAAAAGCCACAATAGTCAGTTAATTTTAGGCACAAAAACAAAACTACTCGATGAGGTTGAAGCACCAAAACTAAACCACTTAGTTTGGTTTAGACATTTAATCTGAACCAATCAATGAGGTTTAAGCACCAATAACTCTACTTCTTTGGGATCTAGGTTTAGGGGCCAAAACTTAACTATTTGTAAGATTAAGGCACCAACTTTAATTAGTCAGTTCAGTTTATCATTCTCTTGGATAAATTGTGTTTTATTTCAATACCAAACTAACTTTCACAGTAATGTTGAATGTCCCATATACAGTATCTTTCTTTCCTGCAATTTATTAACCATAAACTCGGGTTTAGGCACAATTTGATCAACTAAAAATCAACAACCTATTATATCATCAGCGCTACTACTTTCAGTATGGGGGGTAATAAAATATGGAAAAGTCTTGTTACGTGAAAACATTTCATGTATTTCTTAAAAGACTGAAATAATAGCTCACTGGCTGTGAGTACATTTTAAAGATCTTTGAGTAGGTACATAGGTGTACATTACAGCTACCAAAAGTAAAAGTAATAAAAAAAGAGTACTCAGTATGCAGAATGGCTCTTTTTATTGCTGTATCTGTTGGCAAAGTTGGATGAATTTATTTTAAATATACTGCTGCTTTCTATAACAGATTTTAAAAAGACTAACCGATTCTCAACAATCGCGATATTCACTGTTATTCAGAAAATGTATCCTCAGGTAATAAATACAGTTAACAATAGGCTTTAAATATGATTTCACTTCCATGCCAGTCATCACTTTCTAAGAAGAGGTGTTAATTTTGTTAAATAGTGGATGTCTCGTTTTGGAACGAAACTCTTCATTTATCTCCAAATGTCAATTAAATTCAAATATAATCAAATATATCTCAATGAATAAAACATTGTGGGTAGCACGTTGGATGAGCTTTCGCTGCTCACAGTGAACGCCATTTCTCTTTCTCTCTCATTAGAAGCAGCCTTGAGCGTTATAGCAACTCCCTCTCTCTCGCTCTCGTCGCTTCCCCGCACACACACATTTCCACCAGGCTGTGTGCTAGCTGTTAGTGGCCCCAAACAGTTTCACAGTACATTTAGAGTTTGATCTTCTGCTAGTGATACGATGGCGCAGCATGGCCGAGCTGCCTGCTGCACAGGGTATAGGCAAACCATAGAAACAGGCAGAGGACCACTTAAACCCATATAGAAACTCACCTCTGTGCTGGCTGCAGAGGATAATAAGGACTTGCTGTTTGAAATCAGGTTTTCACCAAGCGAAGACTTCATTTTCCCTGAGGAGGAAACCCAGGTAGAAAAAACACCTGTGTTATAGACAACATATTTAACTGGACTTGAGCAGACATAAAAGCTTTTGAGAAAACTACACATAAAAAAAAGCTGTGGAAATATACAGGTAAAAGGAATACATTCAAACTGATTAAAAAACAGCCAAAAAATAAACAAATTGTGAAAATAGCTCTCTAGAACTACAGGCTACCACCTGAAACTGATAGCTAATAATATGAATAACCAAATTAAATGGTTAAGAAAATGCGGGTGATAAATATTTAAACTTAAGATAGGAAAAAGGAGATGGGAGGGAAAAGAGAAAGGAGCTGGCACATATCAATTATAAAACCATGACAATCATAATACATAGAAGTGCTTAACAAAGAATAACGGATAAAAATGTATCAACGCACACCAAATATTAGCTAGGTGGAAAAGCAAGATTAAATAAATAAGTCTTTAACCGTGATTTAAACAATGGCATAGTGTCAGACGCCCGGATATGGGCTCAAATTGTGGTCATAAATATTTTGTACTTGTAAATCAGTTTTGTACTTGTAAATCAGGATTTGTATGTGTAAAAATAATTTGTGTGTTTAAAAATAATTTGTGTGTGTGTAAAAAAGATTAGTCTGTGCAAAAGAATTTGTGTGTGCGTAAAAAAGATTTGTGTGTGTTGAAAGGATAAAGTTGTGGTATATCAGTGGTTAGAAATACCATTATTACTTTAGGATTAGTTTAACACAAAGTCAGGGCTGACCCGGGACCATGGCTGTGAGTCACAGTGGGCAGCATAAAGGTCCTTTCACATCTGACGCAGGATGTGCTGCTAATGCTAACTGCTAACTAAAAGCAAAGGATCCAGAATTTGTTGCGCTGGCTGCTGGGCTCTGTGGGTTTTTGCAGCAGCTCTACCTGTACTAGATTCACCTGCTCTTTGTTGTTTTTATCTCTGACTTTATGTCCTTTACAAGAGTTTCTGTTTTTTTTGCTGGTTCTTCAAATGTTCAATAAAAACTTGTATGCTAATTCATAACGAAGAAAGCTTTGTAACTAACCCCTACTAGTGAAGACTGTCATTTCCAAAACACTGCCCCCCCCCCCGCAGTCCGCAGCGCTGTTGAAAAGGCTGTGGAAGTCCCTGTATTAAGCACGTAAACCTGTGACACAAAAATCACCAAACTCGGACCACCACAGACTGTTTTCCTTCATGGTGATGAAGGAAAACGCTGGGCTGGCATGTAAAAGGGCATTTATTCCCTTCAAGGACCGGAAGCTCCATAAAACACCCCTCCAATAGCCAAACCCATCTGTTCTCTGATTGGATAGTTAAATTTGTGATTGATATGACATTGGCCAATCAGATCAAAGGAAGAAAAGTAGGGTCAAAATTCGTACTTGTAGCTTGCAGAGTTTCACATGTATTTTTTGGCTAAGTCCACACACAAATTCTTTTTGCACATACAAATCTTTTTTACACACACACAAATTATTTTTACACATACAAATCTTTTTTACACACACACAAATTATTTTTACACATACAAATCCTGATTTACAAGTACAAAATATTTATGACCACAATTTGAGCCCATACCCGGATAGCAGCAGGAAGATTGTCCCATAAGACTGGGGCAGCTACAGCAAACGCACGGTCGCCCCGAGACTTCAGCCAAGAACAAGGTTGCTCCAGAAGAAGTTGAGTAGCAGATCTAAGTGCTCTGACAGGAGCGTGTAACCTAAGAAGCTGATTGAGGTAGCTCGGCACCAAATTTGACTAAAACCACACAAGTATTAAATATACGCAGTGTTGGGAAGGTTACTTTTAAAATGTATTCCACTACAGATTACAGAATACATGCCCCAAAATGTATTTTGTAACGTATTCCGTTACGTTACTCAATGAGAGTAACGTATTCTGAATACTTTGGATTACTTAATATATTATCATGCTTTTTACAACTACATGAATGTACTATTGCTGTGTGATTTATTACTATTACTGAAGGTCCGCGGCTCCGAACCGTAGTAAAGGGACCTCTGGCTAATACTTCGGGTTCCGTGTCGGACTCGTAGCCAAAAAATAGCTTTACTTTGTTGTGTGGGTCAACTTTGCTAGCGAGAGACAGAGAGAGGCGTTGAAAGGCTGCTCCAACGGAACTTATTGTTTCGGAGGAAAACACGAACACAGTGTACAGTCGAGTCTTAATAGCTTACTTACAACTGGGCTCGTCAGGCACTCTTCTTGGCTGCAGTGGTTATTATTATATTTACATGCTTCCAGCTCCCGTTTCTGCTCGATGATAAGTCGTACTTTTCCACTGTCCTTTTTCTCCCTCCTCGCGCTCACAGACACATAACGGGTATGGCAGTCCATTCTCCCTGCAGCACGGACTACACTGCCCATGAGGCTACATTCTTTAGGGCTATGCCCGTAGCATTCTGCCTATTAGCTTAGCACAACAACAACAACAAAAAGGCGCTCTCTCACCCAGGAAACGCACATTCGCAGAGAGAGCAGTCACCCTGTAACCATGGCAACTATAACGCTGCCGCCTGGAACAACAGAACATAGCTGTCAAACAAAACCCAAACAGTCCTGACCCGCCACAATATGAAACAGGAAAATACCGCCGTGTAATCCATTTATTTCAACAAAGTAACTGTATTCTAAATACCAGCTTTTTAAACGGTAACTGTAACGGAATACAGTTACTCATATTTTGTATTTTACATACGTAACGGCGGTACATGTATTCCGTTACTCCCCAACACTGAATATACGTTATATTCACGTTCAAAGTTCTGTATATAGTGCTTTTTATCAGAGGGAAATGGGGCTGGAGGTTCAAACAAAAGAGGGCCATGAACTGAGAGAAGCTCCCAGCTTAACCTTTGCACTTTTGGTTTTACCCCAGCATAACCATAGCCAGAAACAGTTAGTGTTGGAATATGGGCACCATTAGGGGATTGTGGGATAAAAGCATAAACTGGTTCTGACACTGCATGTCCATGTACAATACTTAAATTATAACATATAACAACATTTGGTGTAAATCTAGCAAGCAGCAACCTGAACTTTAATACAAGGCTGAATTAATCCATGTTTTCATGTTGTTTACACCAAATTTTGGCCCTACCATCTCAATGTTGCAGCAGAAATCAAGACTCATTAGACCAGACAATATTTTTTTCAGTCTTCTCTTATCCAATTCAGGTGAGCCTGTATGAATTTACTTCTGGCGTCACCAAGGCATTTACTGCATTTTTTTTTAGAAGTGCCGCTAACTCACACTAGCCCACCTGGCACCAACAACCATGCCACATTCAGTCATTTAAAGTCAGTTTGTTAACTATCCTTTCTTCACTTTGAACTTCGTGCTCACCCATGTCCCCATGCCTAAACACAGTGAGTTGTTGCCATGTGATTGGCTGATATTTACACTAAGAAACTGTTGAACTTTATAAAAGATAAAGATGTGAGTGTACATCTATGGTTTGTGGTACAATTTTGAATGTTGCATTTTCTTTCAATGGAGTAAGATTTGATCTTTTACTTTTACTTTGCTTTATTTTTTAGGGCAAGTACAGGTTGGTTTTATTAGAGTTGGAAAAGAAATCTGGGTTTCTTTTCTGAATTGGCTGAATTGGCTGGCTGAATTGTTTAGCCTTTATATAAAGCAATGCCTCACTGCCAAACTACTTTTCTGAGTCCATTATCATTATCTATTAAGTTTTAATGTGTTTAATGCTGCCTGTGTGCACTGTAGGGGCAGTTCATAAAAGTCTGGCAAATACTGGGACAGTGCAATAAAGCACCCCAAAAGCTCAAAACTAAACACAAGGCCTCCTGCAAACCAGACATCAGGGGTTTTGGTGCACCAGTCAAGTTTTGTTGCCTATTTTGGGGGGTAAAAGAATTGTGGTGTGCGCAGAAGAGGGAGGAGCATTTGCGGATTGGTAGGGCTGTTGAGGTCTGTCTTTACAGAATTGTCTATCAATAGGTGCAGCCAGTGTCAGTAGTCCTTCTCATCAAACCGGGGCCTGACAAAGAGGCGGTGGCGCATGGGAAAGGGGCAGCAAGGTGAAACTAATGCCATGGATGTTTGATTCATCAGGGCCTCATTGTTGGCGGCCACGGCTGATTGTGAAGGTTCAGTCAAGCAAAAGGGGTGCGGAGTAATCAGTCGGATTTATGGTGCCGAGGGCCTCGGAGAGAGGCAAAAAAAAAAAAAAACGCCAGATAGAAGCTGTTTGCAGAGCAGGTCTGAAATACACATACCTCATACGCAGAAAACATTACTAAAATGGGACGTTTTTAATACGTACATAAATTAATTACACCTAAAACCATTTGTGAACATTTGAACCTAAAGGTAGGTCAGAATAGAAGATAAAATACAAAAGTATTGAAGGTAAAGATTTATAAATTCCTTAGAATTTTAAATGGATTATTTCAATACTTTCATATTTTAAGAGTCATGGTTTGAGTACATGTCACTTTAATGATGTAATTATGCACCAGTGTTCTCCATTAATGTAGAGTTGAGAAGCACAAGCAAAATGCTCCATTTTCAGTACCAGGGCGTCAATTCAACCACCAAAAGATGCTGTAGTAAAGAAAAAAATTGACCCATTAAAAGTTGTAAAATATGCATGAGTTCCAATTCAAATGCACGGCATTCTTTTCAGAAAATCTGCTAAATAAAATACAAACTAATGTGCTTTTGCATCCATTCCTGTTATAATCCAGCATATTAGGACAAGTTATTGTGCTACTCTGAGTCATGTGCCTTTAAAGCATTACAAAGGAAGAGCTTGTGCAATTAAAAGAGCAACAGCCTAACCTAAAATAGTAGCAAGCACAGAACAGGATATATGGTCTTTATATTTGTTTCGTGCATTAAATTTCTGCATTTTTCAGGCATGTGATTCTTGCATGTGGTGATTTATTTGCCATATTATATTTCTGTTCCTCTTCAGAGAATTTCATTTTTATTCACCAACCTTTCCGCATAAGCTATATTTAATATGTAGCCGATCAGTGTCTATATGTCTGCATACATTCTATCTTCTCCTTAACCGGTAAGCCAATCTGTATGAAACTTTGCCCAATAAACACACGTGCATTATTAACATCTATATGTTTTAAGAAAGATGTATGATAAAACACAGTTCTTTTGAGTTTCGAATTCATCATCACCCTGTGAACGTAATATTTCCACGTTCCCATTTGTTCAGTCTGTAATGATTATCATAAGCCCGTACGTAACATTACAGTCACCAAAATTTGTTTCACTCATCACTAAATATGAATGGATGATGAATTTGAAAAGGCAATACAAGCATAGTAATATCTTTATTACACAAAAGCAACATCGGCATGTACATGTTAAGTAATTAGATTAATTTAGATATTACATATCTAACAATTAAATTTAAACAGTTACTGTTACTTTTTGGAGAGACATTGAGTGAGATGAGCGAAACACTTAAATTTCACGCGTGTCTGATTAATCCATCAACACAATGCATTATTAGTGTCACGGGTGCAATATTCATTGTTTGACACAGAGGTAAATAAAGCACAATGTAACACAACTGTAGGATTAATGAAACAAACATAGCAAAACTCAGCATGTAGTATTTAAACAAATATTATTTACCTGTAAAGTTAAAAAAGGCAAATAGAAAAAAGATTCTGACGACAACAAATGGGCGGAACCTGGTTTCACTGTAGTTCTTCATATAGTCACAACCTTTAATCTATAGATTTGCGTTGCACAATTTTCATCAGTCTGCTTTCATATTCATGCAAATTTCACTGATTAAAAAGGCTTTTTAGAGTTTGGAGGGGTCGTGTAGGAGTAAGTCATGTTGACGTACTCACAGTGACTTTCTCATGACAGAGACCCCAACCTCTAGCCAAGACAGTTCAAACTTTTTCACTGTCACTTACATGATTTTTAAATACATTATCAATAACAAATATGTCACTTGTTTGTGTTTAGACATTAAAAACCACTTGGTTCTCTTTAGAAAATATCATGGCTTTACATGCCTTTATTTGCAACAACTCAACACACAAACTGTAAAACGAGTAGAAGATACAACTAGATATTCAAAACTACCACTAAACTCTCCACGTTTGTATCCTCGACTCTCAGTTTTCCCTTCCTTCCCTCTTCCCCTTTACTTCTCCTGTTTCCTATACTGTCTTCCCCTCCACTCTTCTCCATCTTTCATTTTTTTTGATCCACCTTCTCCCTCCCCCCGTCTCTCCTCCCTCCCTTCATCCCTCTATCCACCTTTCTGATTGGTCGTCACAGAGGGAAGACAGATGTAGGGCGAACAGCAGCTAAGCCGTTGTACTCTTAAGCCTAATGTGGAAGTTTTATATGCAAAGAGGTGAAGCAGGGAGGTGGGGAGGGAGGAGGATGGAGTTTGAACTGATTAGGATAATTCCTGCTTTTAATACAGCTGTCCCTCCAGCTTAAGGTAAACCAAATGTTGCCATCGGAGATTAGTGTACCTTGCCTGGTTATTAGCAACCCCCCCTCCTTCCTCCTCACCCCCTCGCACACATACACAAGCACGTCAGAAATGTCTCTAAAGCCGCTCTCGCTGGCATTAATTTGAGAAAGAGAGAGGCGGGAAGGACAAGAGAAGGAGGGAGGAAGAAAAAGTGCTGCAACTTGATCTTCTTCTGCACCTGTTGGGAAATAGCGCGTGTGTCTGTGCGTGTCGGTTTTGTGCACAGGAATTTTACGGGTAATCGCAGTTAGTGATGACATTTTGGCTCATTCTTAGTTCAGGATAAAACTTCAGGGCTGAAGCGAGCAATTTAGATATTCATGGATATAGTATTTCAGCCACAGTTGTAGATATACATAGACACCTGTGCTAAAATATGCTGTACAGCAGAAATAAACAAAAATAAGTAAGTAAGCTGGTACAAAAACTGGTTTGTTCTCTATAGCTAATTTAGGCCCAGTCACACAGGCCTAGAGGATGTTAACAAAACTTTTGGTCACCAGGGAAAAATATTCATGTTCCAACCTGGTCAGTCACATATCCCACCCTCTCTACTTTTTAGGTTAGACTTAAAACTTTCCTTTTTGGTAAAGCGATATCCCTATGATGAGCGGGTTTCCCATGAAGCACTAAGCGTTCACTCACATTTTTTCACTCTCTGTGTGTTTATACCTCGGTTCAATGCTCACTTTAATTCATTTAATTACATGTAAATTTACATGTAACCTTGTTACACACGTACAATGTGAAATGCTAAATTTAATGGGATCTGGTTAAATGAAATTTACTTGACTGGTATACATTCAGTTTGCACCGAATGTTTGTACCTTAATTACGATTATTTACTGATTGATGTTCAAACAACCACTGATTTTCTACATTTCATTTACAGTTCACTTAAAAATTATTGCTTCATGCCTCATGGGATGTATAGGAAGAACGTGGCTGTGGTCAAATATGATGTAAGGAAGGTAATATTGAGCAAAACTTATTAATAAAAAATGTTATTGCTTAAGCCTCCAATATTCCTACACAGGAAGAATATTTAAAAAAATGTACAATGGCAAACCAACAACCATACACAATCTAAAAATGAGGCATGAAAGGCAAACACAGTATCATCATGCACTGTACATAATGTGTGTGTGTGTGTGTACCTGTGCATCTGTTCTGGCCCGTCAGTCAACAGGCTCTCCAGTCCAATCCAGCCAGTTGGTTTAATACCTCCACACCCTGAGGAGAACAAAACACACTTTCTCACACTTGGCATCTCACGTCAAATATTGTGTCAGCCACTCCCGAGGCACGACCGTTAACATTAGTAAGTGAATACAGCAGACTTGGCACATGAGTTTTATTTGAAATCCCTTTTAATACTGAAGCTGCGGAGTTCAGCTGTGGAGAATTAAAACAGCTTCAGTCCAGGACTACAGCGGAGCAGAAACATCCTAATGCTTTAAATGGGGAATCCTGGAGCTGGGTTTAGAAAGGATATGCACAAATAAATCAGGCCTATGCTTTTTCCAACACATAAACTTGTATGTTTAAAGCAAGAATGTCTACCGAGTATGTATTGTCACAATTTCAGGCTCTGAAATATTTGTCTCAATTTAATATTAATTGAACTTTTTGTTAATAGTTGTCAATATTATTTGTTTCCTGTCTGGTTTACTACACAATGCAGCATCACAGCAGTTTATGAGTGTTTCACCAACACAGCAGTTCATTAACTAGTCATAAACTGCCATTTATTGTGTTCCTGATTCATTTACTGAACACAAATTTTGATCTGTGTGTTCTCATGAACACAGGAGCCATGTCTGTGCACACTAAAGTAATATTTTACACTTTTTTAAAATGCAAAAAGACCTCACTTCCAACAGATTTGGAGGTTGAATGGGTCAGCTGTGGATCCAAGTTCAAGTCATACACGTCACAGATTTTCTTAAATGCGAAAGTTATTCATTTAAAATATGCCATAATTTAAAAACATGCAAAGCGCCAACTTGTCTTCCAAAGCTAGCCAACTACTTGGCTAACATTTGTCTTATTGCTTGCACCCTCAAGGTTATGGTTTCAGATTTCAAAAGATGACTTTATATGTTCAAATAATCCCTGATAGCCAAAAGCCCATGTATCAGATTGCTTTTTTGACTGTTTTTCTTTCTTGCCTCTGCATGCATGTCAAAGACAGCAGGGATTCCAAACATAGTCATGGATTCAAGTCAAGGAGGGGTTAAAACTGGTTGTTTAAGAGAGTGGATGAATTGAGGGGCTGCACCAAAGCTTACTACTTTAGAAGAGTCCAAGATTAAAATATGTGTGTGGAAGTGAGCATTCTTTGATTAAGGAAGGAATACAATTTTATGTCACCTATTATCATCACCAAGAACTTCAAGAAAAAATTATCGTCATGTTTAATTTTTTTCACCATCTTATTAAGCTGGTCAAAAATATTTGAAATAAGCCCTTCACTTACAGAAGTTGATGGAATAACACTTTCCAATCACACTAGGTGGGCACGAGTAACCTCTTTAAGTGCTGATAAGTAAGTATTCTAAATACTGTGTGACCTAGTTCTCACACATGTACTGTAGCTGTCACAGAATCAACCCCAATTTCTGAAAGCAAGCTCCTTTTGACAAAAAGGGAGGGGAAATCCTTTGCCTGGAGCGTTTGAAGTGAACATGTGAAGATTTCCTCCCAAACGAGATATCCACTGACAAGTGAAGCGACATCAAAAAGTGCTCAATTAAAACAAATGATGGCAATTTTCCATGGACAGTAGGTGTGTCTTAGCTTTCCGGTTGACAAAGTGGTTTATAGGCTTTGAGCTGGGATATTACCTGATCTCTTTAACTCTTGGTGGAATAGATATAAGGCAGGTTAATGCTGAAAAAATCTCATTAATAAAGCTCCCAATTAGAGCCTCAAATGGGAAGGACTCCACCATTAGCTGTCAGGGTCTGAACCTCTGCAGTTATGGATGGAAAAGAAGCTTTTCTACTCTTTGGTCCAGGTAGTGTTGTTAATGTGCAATTCAGAATCCCAGGATAACTGGATCCTCATTAGTCCATTAGTCTGTCATATTTACTAGAGATTATTAACATGATTTCTCTCAGTTTTGTTAATTTGAAAAAGAATCCCTCCTTTAATTAATGGATTCAGGTCTAGATCAGCTTAAAAAGTTCATTGCTACTAACAAACAAGCAAACCAACAAAACATGGCCAATCCCATAACTTCCTTGACAGAAACAACAACTTTTCTGGGACTAACTCCGATTTAATTAAATCTAATTTATGCCAGGTCCAAATTACAAGAATAACATATACTTAGTGTTTAGTATTTTTTGTATTTTTGGACAGTTTTGACATGACTGGTTGTGGTTATTGCTGTAGTACAGTAGACTTGTGCTACCAGAGTGGAGTTGGTCCATTGTCATGTTAGTTCTCCATGGACAACAGAGTCTTACTTTCATGGAAAACAGTTTAGGTGTATGGTCACAAAAAACAAGCAGGTATGTGAACATCCTCACGGATCCTCACTGTCATCATCTGATGACGAGATTAACATCACTCAGACCCGACTGGACCATAGTGGACACACTGACGTAGACACCATAATCCCACTTTCAGTGATCTTTGTCATTCTGCCTTTCAGACCCTCATTAATGTGACCCACCTCATCCTGGTCACGTGACAAACCACCACCACCAGCATCTACACTCCAAGGATCCTCTCTTACTTCTTACCATTGTTGGCACTCTACTCTACCATGTAGCTTAATTTGAGCTGTTAATAAATTATTTTTAATTATTTCAATAATTTCTTCTCGTTGCTTAGGTTTAGTCCCAGGCCTGGCCAGCTGCAAAATCTACACAAAACGGCCCAATGGACCTTCTTCTTCCGCCTGCTCTCTTTAGGAGTTACTACAATGGATCATGTGGCTCCATAAAAAAACCCCATTCTTATATCGCTGACAAAAGCAAAATCCTGGAATGGAAATTTATTTTAAAGTGCAGCAGTAAAGTTATCAAACAAGTTCCATTTTGACTTTGACTTCGCACCCGCTACACGGACTATCCAGCCTTTCATCTGTTTTCTTGTACATATGTAATTCAGCGTTGCAGAGAGGCTGGAGCCTATCCAGCTGTCATAGAATAAGAGGTAGTGTACACCCTGGACAGGTCGCCAGCCTATCACACAGCTAAAACAGAGAGATAACCATTCAAACTCATATTAACATCTACAGATAGTTTACAATCACCAGTTAACCTAACCCCACTAACTGCATGTCTTTGGACAGAGGGAGGAAGCCAGCCAGATGGTGGATTTAAACCCAGGACCTTCCTGCTGTGATACTACAGTGTTAACCACCGTGCTGCTGGGGAACACCCTGACTAATCTTCAGCTAATCTTTCACATGAAATACAGTTACAGGACTTAATAAAGGCACTGAAATTGCCTAAGGTAGAGCTCAAATGTCAGACATTTATGTAGCCTGCGTCAAGACCGATATTGATGGCTTCTCTTGGTAGCAAACAGAAAACAACGCTGTCACATTTAATCAGACTTCACTTGTTAAATAAAGGTAAAATAAACATGTGCTCACACACATGCAGGAGCAGCAATGCTTCACTGATTCACATACTGAATCAGAAAGAAGTGAATACTCATTCAGGGGATGCCGTCAGAGGTGATAACACTGTTCATTTCTGCCTCCCTGACATGTACGACGACGGTTCACTGGCTAATTCTGAGCAATAATACACCACACACACTCACACACTAAGATTTATACTACATGAAGGTCAGGGGGCAGAAGACGAGAGAAATCATTACAGACACTGACCCACACAAACGGTTGATTACCGCCATAAAAGCTCCGTGTGGATCAATGCGGAAAAATCTCCATTATCAGGGATGGATAGCTAGACAACAGACTAGACGATACGTTAAGCAACAAAAGTTTACCAGAAATAAGATGATAAAATACCAGAACACAAAAGCAAAAGGGAATTAGACTGAGTGAATGAGACTTTTAAAAGACAACTCAAGTTTATCACAACTTAAAGTTTGTGTTTGTGGTACTGACCACAAAACTGACATTGGTGAGGTGAGCGCTGGCTATACCACTGCAACCACCAAAACCTAAAAGCGCCTGCAAAGTTGTTGATAATTCCCATTATACCACTCAAATTAATCATTAGCTTACGAAAGTACAGCACATTTGTTTAAATGGGGCCTAATTAGCTCTTTTCCAGTAGCTTTGCATGATTCACAAGAAGCCATTTTCTGATTCCTCTGACTGGCTGTCCCTCACAAACAGGAGGTGGGAGGGACTCCACCTACCTGAGGTGATCATATAAAGGACATTTCCTCTCTTTGACCTGATCCAAGAGAGCCTTTGGCTCGCAGGAATTACTTGTACATAATCTCACAGTGATATCAACATGCACCACTGGAAGAGATGGAAAACTCACTTTAAATGGGCTTTATCTTTATAGTGGTTGCCTCATGTAGCTTGTCTCTGTAACTCTGTCTTCCACTGGACAGGAAGTCAGTTGCACAACCTTGATAGTAAGACTAGTTACTAATTAGTGCATTTATATCTCCAGGTACTAGTAGCAAAACCACAGGTAGAAGGTGTAAAGACACCAGTAACACAAGAATATCTTGGATTTTTATTTACAGGGACAGAATTTTACCTGAGCCGAATTGTGCACTTGAGAGCGTTTAAACATTTGATTTCATTCACCAATACTTGACAGAACCTACCTATTTATTAGCCTGGCACACGCAAATTTTTAAAAACTGAAGGCAATCTGGCTGAAGCTAGAGTTTTGTCTGCTTTAACTATTTTAAGAACAGTAAGCAATAATAACTGGTAACACATCCACTGGCGCCACAAGGCAGTGAACATGCCTGGACAAACTGGGAGGGTTGCGTCACTAAGGACATCTAATGTAAAATCTTTGCCTAATCAAGCATGCAGATCATCAAGAATGAGATGTAGTGAGTGTAGAGAGTTGGTAGAAAATGGCCTGAAGAGGTGGAGTATGTTCTGGAGAGAAGAGGAATGAATGTCAGCAGAAACAAAAACAGGTGGATGTGTGACAGAAGGCTAGAAGTATGAGTGAAAGGGAAGGTTTACCAGATGGTAGTGAGGCCTGTTATGATGTACAGTTTGGAGATGATGGCTCTGACAAAAAGACAGGAGGCCAAACTGAAGATGTTATGATTTTCACTGTGAGTGATGGACAGGATCAGAAGTGAGTACATCAGAGGGACAGCTCAGGTCAAGCAGATTGGAGACAAAGTTTAGAGAGGCAAGAATGAGGTGGTTTGGACATGTGCAGAGGAGGGACAGTAGCTATACTGGACAAAGAAGGTTAAGATGGAGCTGCTGGGCAGAAAGTGAGGCGTGGGAGGGTGAGATGGAGGTAGATGATCTGCTGAAGAAGCAATAATAACTGATAATTAATTGCCAGCCAAAGTGTTTTGAGGAGGAACTCATGAAATAGTTAAAGTCTTATCCATTTTTGGCCTTATTTTAGGCAAATGCTAGAAAACTTTACATTTTCATCACAGATTTCAGATCTGATTTTAAGACATTTGAAACTAAAGTTAATCATCTGTCCACAATCATTGAGATACTGTAGGGGCTTGAGAATAACTAGGCATTGCCAAGATGGCTGTTGAGTGTCAAGACTTGCATTCAGAATTTGTTTGCCTGAACTGAAGGTGTTAGGGGAGGGAAAAAGAAAAAGAAAAATAGCAGGCCCTGTGGCCTGGGATAAAGTTCTCCTGTCCGCTCTACTCATTGCTCTTTGTTTCATTGCGTCCTTGTTTACATCCTAATAAGTAAATCGGACTTGACTCGAACACAGTTCCAGTGGAGCTGAGAGGGAGCAGAGGCGCGATGGCTACAGGCGGGTCAGCGGGTTAATCACACTTGACTTGGAGCTCATTGCGATTGTCTGGACCACTTTAGACGTCGAGCGCAGAGCTTTCAGCAGAAATCCCATTAACCTGGCAGAAAGACCATTTAAACACGGTGACTGGAGAACCGATTAGGTTCAATTTGAGATTCTCGCTAAGCAATGTGTGGCGCTCAGCCAGAGCAAGCGCTCGGATACAGTGAAAGTCAGTGTGTGTTAACTTCCCTGAGGCCTGCAAGGTAACTCAACGGGAAGACTGTGAACACACCGAAAAAGACGAAGGCAGCGCTTCTACCTTCCACTTCATAAAAGATTACTTCCTCTAGTTTATTACTACATGCAGCTTATCTGATGCACCTTAAAAGCAGCATTTGTTTTGGAAATAGCTATATCATTTAGTGCCAATTTAATGCCTGACGTCCAACTTTACGACACAAATTAAGATTTTATTGTTAGAAGAATTATAAATACATTTCTAGATTAAATTAATCAGTTTCTTTGAAGTTTTGAGAGACCTCAGACATGAAAGAAAAAAGATCAGGAGGAAAAACAGGAAAGAATGCACAGCAGAGGAAGAAGAGAAAAAAGCAAAGTGGAAGAAGAGACGACATCTTGCGCTGCTGAATAATTCACACCGTCCCCTCTTGCTAAAAGATGTGTGCCTACGAACATCATCTAAAGCTCAAAGTTTGCACCACTGCACTGCTGCTCATTGTATTACAGCTACAGAGATGAAGGTAAGCAAAGGAGACCTCATGCGTTTCCTCTTGCCACAATAACCACACATCACATTGCATCGATTTGACACGGAATAATGCAAGCATGCATGGGAACAAAGGTAAGCCTGTATGTTAATAACACTGGAACCTTTTTCACTCTTACTGTAGAAAACAAGCTGCAGATGACACAGTCCTGAATGCTGGGGAGATCACGCTGAATCTGAGCTGACTTGGGGTTTAAGGGAAGCAAAGGTATTAGCAGGGCATAACAAGGGCATATCATTATGATGTTATGGCGTACATTATGAAGCATAAAAAAGACAGTAAAACCCACCCATGGTAATGCACAAGTGGTAGCAAACTTCATGTGATAGCACACTTTTTTTTGCAAGTCACTCAAAGCTTCGAAAGGTGATGGGGCCCTGCTTCATTTTGCATTGATGCTGAATGTCTAATTTAGATAACTTCCTTTGGCCCACTTCATCAGAAGACTGCAGGGTTATGGGGTTTTGAGGGTTATAAAAGATGAAACCGTCAGATTTCTGACAGTTTCATCTTTTATAACCATTAGATTTCGGTTACAAAGGACGTGCCGTGCTCGTCAAAAGAAGTGACGTGCCGTGCTCTTATAAAACATCCCTACTTTAGAGGTTGAGCAAATTTAGAAGCTTGTTAACACTTCCACTTTGCAATAAATCCATTAAGTTGATGGTAGAATATCTAGGAGGAAGAAAAGAATAGCTAGGTGCTTGTTTTTATATATCCATGATAGTAAAAAGACTTCAAATTTTAAGAGGTGTGGCCAAATACTTTTGTCTATATTGTGTATCTTCCACTTTATGTACCTCTCAGTCATTAATAATCTCTTTAAATCTCTTGATAAACACTTTTACAGCAGGAAAAAGCTAATAAACAAATACAGATAAGCAAACAAACTTTCCAGATTAAAACTCGGGTGCTTTTGTACTTGTTGTGCAGGTCTGGACTTTTTCCAGCACTATTTTATTTTTAGATCGCTCCCTGGAGGTCTTGTGCTTGCACGTTCGTGTTCTGTGATTTCCCCATGGACCTCAAACTTGGACAGAGAGCAGACGTCTAGTTCTGTTTCATACTGACCTAACCTTCACATTTAGGAGCAAAACTGCAGATGAGAGCTTGTTCTTCTTCCCAAAACCAGAGATAAAAAAAAAGCAATTTTCAGTGGAAGAACCCACAGTGTCCCGGTCCGAAGACGGTGCAACAGGTCAAGGGCGTGAATGGGAAGTGCTGTTTTTGGACATTCACAGGACTGTGCTCAAGTTCTGTGAATATCCTGATACCTCAGAGGAAACATCGTCCATCTGCTCACACTGAAGATTTTTGGCTAGACCGACACAATCCTTACACCTGCTCTGTTCGGCATAGTTTGTCCTCTTCCCCCAAAATGAAATTCAAGTTGAATGGTTGTCATTTTGACACAAGAAGGGAGATCCACTACAAATGCATAGGTAAGTATGGTTACACAGGACTTCCAGGAGCCGAGCTAAAAATATCCACCAAGCTGCAAGTCATCCAGACGTGCACAAAGAGATAGCTCTGATGGCAGTTGACCTTATATATCAAATGAATCAGTCAGCTCATGACTTTTAAAGCCATTTTAGACCAAACATCATCACTTTTGATCAGATACCATTAGTTATAGCTAGCAAAATATCATACATGTTGGTCTGGTGGTTGGTTCTGGTACCCAGATCTAAAGTGAAATATCTCAAGACTTATAGAGGCCGCATTCAGGAATATCCTAAAAAAAAATTCTGGTCTGAGCTTCCTACTAGAGCAAAAGGGAATTAAAATCTGGTCTTTAATCTGAATCAGGCAGAGCTCATAAAAGAGAAATAAAATAAAGGCAATAAATTATAGACAGAAAATCAAAAACTAGTCCAAAAGTTCATGAAAGCCGGAAAGACTTGACTTGACTTGAATAACAAGGAAACATGATGATCTGGCAAGTGAATGGTGAATATCTGTAGGTAGGAGTGAATACTAACTGAAACCCAATGTGATGAACTGTAATCTTGAATACAGGTTGAGTCTGTAAGTTAGTGAGAATCTGCAAATGTACATGAGAAGGAGTTTTACTAATCTAGCATTAAGGTTTAGTTTAAATTTAAAAGCAGATAAATCTTTAAACGAGCGATGCAAGATTTCAAAATCGTTGCCTGGATTGAAAACTGAGCTGGGCCTTTCAAACTTTGTCACATCCGGGAATCTTTGTTAACAAGGATTGAAACAGGGGTTTTCCTGGGCAAAAATTAGCCTTTTCTTTTTTGGGGGGATTGGGGGGTGTCAGCCAACCTAAGTACAATTGGTATGCATATAGTGTAGGCAAAGCATCAGTGTGACCCTACTAAACAGAAGTCTGTCGATTTTCTAGCTGTCTGATATAAAATTTTATGCTTGAATAAATTAATCAGAACTTAAAGAAAGCTGATTAAGCAAGTGATTTTCCTCTGGAGGAAGCCCAAAACCTCTTTGTTGGACACCAAATTGTGCAAGATGTTGAAACTGCCAGCAAACCTTGAGAAGCCTGCGTCATACTTTCAGATATCAACACTTCAAAGAGTCGCAACAGGGCTAAACAGGATAATTATGCCACAAATGTGCCTTTACCTGATTATGTGCCATTGAATGAACAATGAGCCCACTCTGTGTGACTCCCTCTCAACATAATCAAAGTGAGGTGGGGAAAGAGGGCAGGCTGCTCTGCATGTGAGGCTCTGACAGCCTCGACAGTTGGGATGGGCGACTGCCAAGCTGCTGCTAAATATACACTGGGGTCAGTCTCTGGCAGTTCCCCGGCTTTGTCAGGGCCGAGCTTCAGGTTTTCTGATAAAAGGGGTTTCTGCTTGCTAAAGTCAAGTGACAGTTGTGACAGGGGAGAGGTCGTGTGTTGGGGACCTTCGGCGAACGTGTGCATGAGGACCTGACCTGTCGGAGGTTGATAGGCAGTATAGGCGATGGAGGGGGCGTGAGTTGTCACAGAGGCCCCCAGATATCCAGCCAAAAGGACTGAGGTTGTCCGGTTCTTTCCTGCCTGGGATTTGTTGTGTTTTTGTGTGAATGTGCAAGTTATGGGTACACTATAAAAAATAAACTGCATTCGATACTGAAGCTTGAATCCTTCGTTTTTTAACACACAAGTGAAAGGTTATCTCAGTGGCAGCTTGATTAACAGAAAACTATTTATCTGATGTTTTCAGTAAACACATAAAAATAGCTAATGTGAGGTATTTTTACATATGTCTATATTTGGGTTCAGGACTTTTTTTATGCTATAGCAGGGATTCAGAATATGTGACTGTCTTTTATTAGGTTAACAAATTCATGTGGAAGCTTTATTAATACATAGTTGGATCTTAATTGTTATTTGGATTAAGAGTAAAAGAGGCATCCACAGAGGAAGCAACTAGCATGGGACTGATGAATGTTAATAATGTGGTAATGATGTGGTAAATAAATATGAGGGTTACCTAGGCAACTATAGCTTTGAATATCCAGTAGGGATCCACCTGTAGACAATATAAAGCTGTGTCCACACTGGAATTTGAAGCCGGTTGCTCGTGGACATGCTAGGCTTTGGTTGCCTAGGTAACCTTCTAATTTCTTTACTACCAGGTCATACGTCAATCAGCGATATTCGTTATCCTCATTGATCATAGCTTCAGTCGCTCACCTGGAAGTAGGGAAAGGTTTCTCTCTGACCCTGCCAACTTCCTGTCCTCAGCGCAATTCCAGTTGGAAGTTGTGGGATTCATTTTCAGTAGAAGCTAAAAAGACCAGCGTAGCTGTCCTGGGATGGTACCCATTCATTCTGAGAACTCGAGTTGACCAGTTTTGCCATCGCCATGTTATTGTGTTGTAATTGGATTTGACATAGGAGGTGTGGCTCTTACTTTGACATGAGTATAAACTGGATTATCCATCTCTATGGGCTCACTCACCCGAAATCAGTAACTGAGCTCATAAACTCATCAGGAAAGTGTTTTGTGAGGTCGAGCCCATAGACTTTATAAGACCACAAGTCTTTTTGCTACCATTTTTGCATTTGGCTTCACTTTTCATATCCACACTTTCCTTTTATATCGTCTATGGCTCAACCGTCAGTGACAAAGCCATGTCTGTTTGATTTAAAGCTTTACAGCTTTTTAAGTTCAAGAAGTAAAGTTTGATTTGAATGTAGCCAGCCTTTCAGGGTGCCATTTAACTCACCGGGTTAACCAGGTGACCCATATGCAACGAGGCGACCCAGATTTGAATGCACTGTGTGTCTTTGCACTCCTGTTATCTCTCAACTGTTCCTAGCTTCATAAAGGGAAAAAACTCCACAATCTTCCCTTAAAGGCATTTTCCTCAGAAGATTTTCATATTGTTCCCTGGAAGTCCCCTTAGAGTCACTTGACTTGTGCACTTACTGTCCTCTTACCCAGAATGAAATTTAAAGTTGAAGGGCTGCTGTGTTGACACAGTGCAGGACATATTTCATGCAAAGTCACAGGGAGGCAAATCCGGCAAGCAGGGCCTTCAACTGCCGTAACAGTGGAAAGCTCTTTGACATATTCACAAATGTCAGGCAACAATTTTCCCCCGGTCACGTACCTAACCTGATGCACTGCCTTCAGGCTTGGAGATTGTGTGCTTTCCCACCGAAAAACTGTTGTTTGGTCTTTGGGTGAATTTTAGCTCTGCTGTAAACAGATAATTATTTAAAGATGGGGATTTCCAAGATTTTTTTTTTTTTTGCAAGATTTTTATTGTTTGTGGCCATTATGTGAGACGATGTAAGAAATCCCAAAATACGATGCAAAAGTCATTAGTATTGTAGTTACATGTTTACCATAAAGGTGAGAGAAAAGTGGGATCTTCCTAACGAATGCACTTGTACAATGTCAAACGACAACGTGCACGACATTATAGAGCAGGGGTGAGCAGTTAATTTTCCCAAGGGGCTGCATGAGAAACTGGGACTGTTGTGGAGAGCCCTCCACAACAGTCCCAGTTTCTCAAAGCTAATTACTCACCCTTGTTTTTAAACTGTGCACAATGCCACACATCTGAAACACAGTTTGATTACTGGGGAATTTGATAGTAACAGCTTCATTCAGCTGTTAAATATTTTACAGTATTTGGGAAATGGTTGTCCTCAGAGTCAGAACAGAAAAAAAGCCATTTAAATATTCCGCGCCTGATTCCTAGTATAATGTACAGAAGGAGCTGGAGGTGTCAGAAGGAGTTTAGGTGGCTGCTCTTGAAGTCGCTCTTGTTCTTGACATTTTATTCCATACAACCAGCCTGCACTGTGCATCACTTGTTCTTCTTTCTTTATTTCGTGTTTATATTTGTTGCAGTCTCTGTTGCTCTCTTAAAAAATAGATTTTTTTTTCATTTCAATTTGACTTGTACCAAGATAAATAAAGGATCTTTTAACAATACAAAAGTTTAACCTCATCTGTTAGGGCATGCTCAGTGTGACTGATTGATGGTGAGGAGCATCCCAAATCAAAACCTTTTAGGGAGGGATCTAAAAATAAGGAACCTAAAGAGGAGATCGGCCACATTTAAATAAGGCATAGGTAACCTCGTGCAAGATACTGAACCCCAAGTTGCCCACAAGAGTGAGTGAGTGAATGCTAGACAATGTTGTCCAAGTAACAGTCAATACAGGACAATCTTTCACACTTGTGCTGCACAGCCCCTGGACAATGTTTAGTAAAAGACTCATTGAACCATGATGCACCACAGAAAGTCAGGAAACTCCACGTTATCACACCTGGACTATTTTTTAGAATACTTTTACTAATCACTATACAGCAGATAGCATTGTTTTAACTTTTTCCAAATTTAAAATTACACTTAATTATTTTTACTTGTTCTTTTTTATGCAGTGTTTAAATTTTCTATCTTTCATGTTCATATTTGACATAAGTAACCCCCCTGATTCTGATTGTGATCAGGCGTAGACTAAAAGTGCTGCATGAATGTGTGAGAATAGGGGAATGAGGCTTCTGATAAAACTTTTTTTATAGCAGCCAGTTTTCCTCACAACTTTCGCACCATTAACATACATGAGGGGGAGAGTTTTAAAATATGATACAGCTGTAATTTAATCATTATCCATGAATGCAGCTTTTAATAAAGAAAGAGAATAAAGTCCCACCCAGCTCTAAACCCATAACCCTAATTGAGTGCTCAATTAGAGTGGAAAAGCACTTTATAAGTACCACAGATAGTAATTGAGTTGATAGTAAGTTACAGAATAATTTATGAAAATATCAAAAGCTCAAACGTCACTTAACAAATAAAGAAAATGTCACAGTCTATCCCACCTTCTCTGACTAAACAGCCCAATGTCAATGAGTCTCACAGACGAACAATTTGCAGAGGACATTTTTTGCAGTGTGCATCTGTGCGAGCGTGCCCGCATATCTGTGTGTGTGCGTGTGTGTGTGTGACTGTGTCAGCGGAGCATTGATGAACTCAGCACAATGTTGAATGGGACTGTTTTGGCAGCTGAGACAGCGAGGCCGAACCTGCGGGTCAGAGATAAACGCCCCTCGCAGCTCTGAGCCGGCGAGAGGACGTCCCATCAGAGACGGAGGGAAAGCAGAGAAAGGCAGCTCGCTGAGGGCCCGGCAGCGGACGGGGTTGCAGGTTGAAATCCCAGAGCTGTGCGGGACGCTCTTCTCTCTCTTTTTTATTAACAACCACATTGGTAGATAGTGCTTAATTAACAGCACAGTCACTCTGCCCCTCACATGTATGCTAATGACATGAAAGTTGTGAGAAAAACTGGCTGCAAAAATAAAGAAAGTTTGCACGCATACTTGGTGAGGCTGCATGCGAAACAAAGGCTTTCGAGAGACTCCAAAGTACAGGTTCACATTCTCGTCTTCTTAGACAGATGCAAGAGATTACAATTTTGTTGGAAGGAAAAGGGCAATTAAAGTCATGTTTACTTTTAAAGGTCATCGTTTTGATCTTTTTCTTCTCATTTGATGACTCACCAGAAGGTTGAGAAACTGCTGAACATAAATGAACTTGAACCTGCGACACAGTCACCAGGAAGCGGCCTAATCACCGTGAGGAAATGATAAGGTTGGTGCTTGATGGTTGCAGCAGGAAGCCAGGCGGAGGTGACTGCTGCGTTTAAACACGCCAACCTGCCAAGATTCAATCTACACTTGTTCTACCCCCCCTCCCGCCCCCTGCCAGTGGCCTTCTCAAGATCAGAAAAAGGGCCTTGGAGAATCACTGACAAGAAGCTTGGTGCTGCATTTAGGAAGGAAGTGAGAGTACGGTACGATGGGCAGACAAAGGCTAGTACTTCAGTGACTCAAAATGACTGCGCTCAGCAAACCCTGTCAAGGCAGGAGCAATGTGTTTCTACAGTTTCGTTTCTGCTCAGGTATCCTTGAGATAGACGACTCCAAGGTTGCTGGTCTGCACATGTGCATGAGGTCTTTCCTGCCTTTCGGGTTTGACACAAAAAGGGGAATTTCTGCTTTGGCGATCGGTCAAGTTTCAGATTATTACTAGCTGCCTTATTAATGTTGAGTAAAGCTGTAGATGGAAGCATCAGGCTTTGAATAGCAAAAGTTTTTCCCACCTCAGATCCTGTTAGTGAAATGAGGAAGCTCAGAAAGGTGGCAAAAGTTCAACTCTTGCTCCTGCAACACTTTCATTTATTTATTTATTTTTTTAGGTCATCCGCATGTTTCCCTGATTTCATTGAGCCCTGGATGTTTTTGCTCGCTTTGCGAACATGGACTGAGACACCGCAGTGCACCGTCTGACAGATCACTGATAGCAAATCTCAAAGAAAACAATACGCAGAAGCGACCTCATCCTAGCTGGTTTCCAGACCTCTGAATTTAATCAAGCTCTAAAGGAAGTATTAAAGTAGACTTATTAAGCTTTTGTTTAATGTTAAATATGGCTAAGGATTTCGGATAATGAGGAAAACACACAAGTGCAAAAATAAACTGACATCACTTTGTCATAGATTTCTCTATATGGTCATGCACTCCAGGCAAAGCACTGAGTCAAGCTATGGTATGCTTGATAAATATATGATCATCTTCCCCCGAAAAGTCTCCTTACAAATGATTAATAGCATTTCCTGTCCTCAATACCAACAAATAAGCAACTGTACAGTCATCATTTATACTGGCAATCATCTATACAATCATCTGGAAATTCATCTGTATTAGCAGGCAAATTAATATTAGATAAACAACAGGCCTAGTTTTTACTCCTCCAAAACAAACAAAGGTACTTTCAGAAATCAAATGCTCAGCAGATGTTGACCCTAGTTTTTCCTCGACATCTGGCCACGCTGTCTTCACTAGAAATACAGATAGGCCCATGAACTGCTGGACAAAGATTTTGCCTCTATACGGCAGCATAGTGGATTTTAGATCAATTAATCAAAATTGTATTGAATGGCAGATGTTTGGCTTTAATTTAAGTGGTTAAAAAAAAGTTTTGCATTAACTGTTTAAAAATTTCAGGCATTTTTATAAACAGCTGCCCACTATCAGAGCTCAGAAGTAGTTTCATGGATGAAGTCGACAAAATATCTGAAGTTGGTCCGAAGTGTTGAATTTGTATTTTATAGCTTTTCACTGGAACTCTTTTTTTTTTTTTTTTTTTTTTTTTTTTTTTTCACTGGAACTCTTAATAAGAGGTTCAAAGAGATGTCAGGGAAAGAGAGGGAGGCCATCATTAGGTCCCAAAAAGTAGCCAAATTAATCAGGTACATTGTTGAAAATAATAAATGACTTGCTCAGCAAAAGTACCAAATGACTAAAGTGATCACAGAATTATTTCCATGGAAAATACAAACTTTGCAACTTCTAATCAAGACAAAAACACTCTTGAGGAGGTATCAGACATTTGATTATCAAACACTACAGCCAAGAGACCACTCAATGAATGAAAATATATAGGGTAAACCACCAGTTCCACTCAAGAACAGGAAGGCTAGATTATACATTGAGAGGAAACATCTAAATAGATCTGCCCAGTTCTAGAAGGAAGTCTTTGGAGAGATGAAACCAAGATGAAGTTGTGAAGAGAATAGCAAAGAAGAGAAGGAGACAGAGATGCATACCACATTATCTGTCGAATATGGTGGAGGTGATATTATGGTCTTGACGTGTATGGCTTTAAGTGGAACCAGGTCACTAGTGTTTAGTAATGATGTTGATAGAAGAAACACAATTAATTTGTAAGTGTACAGAGCTATACTCTCTGCTTAGGTTCAGCCAAATGCTAATGCAAATGGATAATGGCCCAAAGTAAACTGATAAACCAACCCAAAGAGTTGAATTTCATTGAAACGAAAAGGGATATTTTTCATTGGCCTGGTCAGTCGCCAGATCCCAACAGAGCACGTTTTCCAGTTATGAAAACCAAACTGAAGGCAGGGAAACCCGCAAACAAATATAAGCACATTAACACCCACAGCTCAGACACCAGCTAAGAAGAACGCAAAACAATTAAGTGAAAACAAAATGGCAATTCAGAGTATTGTTTTGGCAAAAACGTCCCGAAAGGACAGAAAGAAATGAAGACTGAACCTTGAAACAGTAGCGCTTTTATAACTGTAGAGCACAAGATTGGAGTTAAACCGAGCACCTCCAAGGTACAAATAATTACGAGGGTGTAACAGGGCGCTGCTGAAAAAC